>NC_051408.1:18512756-18514538 GCF_015228065.2 Penaeus monodon
ATTTACATAAACTAGTGATCTTTTACAGTTATCCATTACCGAATCAATTAGTTTGTGGACCACCGTGCCACGGTCCACGGTACACTTCCCTAGTATGACTTCTGTCGTAAGGTAATAGCCTCAGGGAAGTACTCGGAGACATAACAACTGCCCTGTTGTTGGCCAAAATAGGGCGACGTAATATGGATTACTTTGTATGTTAATCGCGTCCGCATTTACGATGGATTCCATTATTTCACCACTATTGTACGAGGGCAAAGAATTATGAAAAACATAAATGTAAATTGTCTGTTTATATGAGACCTTTGTGACCAAGATAATGGAATGTAGTAACTCTGAATTCGTGAATTCTCTCTACATGTCATAAACATGAGCAAAATACATGGGTGGTCATTCGTACGTCCATTATCAAATCTGTTGGTTGAAAAGTTTATCTGTATCGTCTGCGCATGGCAAGTTTTGTCATATATTTATTGCACTCGATTGTCGTTAAAAAGAATAATAAAATTCCTCATTTCATGTTTTGTTCATAAATAATTAAAGATGGTGCTTTGTAACAGTCTACAAACTGCAGAGTTAGTAATCTCCTAGGTCAAAATTGTATAATTATTTTAAAATACAATTATAAAGTTAGGATGAGGTATCTTCCCTAGCATCATAATAGAAAATGTAACCAAGCACAGTACCTTCCATTTTGCGCATTAACGAAATACTCTTCACCCAATCTGTGCAGCAGGAAAAATGTATTATCTTCGTCTCATTGAATTGGTGACTAAGCCGGACAGCGCCGCCTGCACGAGGGGGAGAGGGTTAAACCGCCTATTTTGGCAGAACTAAAAGGAAATGAATAAAAGAACGAGTGTCAGCAAACTGCAGGCTTCTTATCTTCCGTTATTGTATTACGTATAATGTAAATTATAGGTTGAAAAGAAATTACCCACCCACCTCCTTCCTTCACTAAAGGCGCTCATTGCCCCGAAACCAATTATGAATATTACCAGAGACATCAATACATAATCACCAATATCGTCATTAATATTTCGATATTGACAGTAATGTAAATCAATTCAAACTTAATTAATTTCTTACTTCTGCGTGGTAAATCCCATTGCAATCATTGAAATGACTCGATGGGTTGTACCGACCAATATTTTTCTGTACATGTGGTGAAAGCCACCCTGGTTGAAGCATGTTAGATTTCGCCAAATAAATTATAATTAACGAATGCCCAATAAAAGATACACTATACAACTGCCGTTTAGTAAGTCGAATATGACGAGTACGCTGACAGAACATAATGTATCCCGCATGCAGACCACTGTATATAATCCGTAATCACCATCTTTGCACTTGTATCGAATCCGTATTATGAAAACCAAAGTGAAGTTAGAAGTGAGGAAGCTTTTCAGAAATAATTGAGTTATATCTGACTTACATTTTAAGAACAAAGAAATTGGTAACGTTATTATTTACACTGGCGTAACCCTGCAGAAATGGCGTCTAGCTTTTGGCACATGCGCGTTTGTGTTGTCATTTTTCTCACGTTTAAAAATTTAGCTTCCTCCTTTAAATGTATTTAGTGGAAAATCTACAATATCTTGGATCCCGTGAACGTGTTTAGGTTCACACTGCCCCTTCATAAATAGTAATAAGTATGTTGCATATTAATATTCATCGAAACATCTCTTAAGGCCGGCCGTCTAGTAGTCGTCTACTTAAAGTTCATGAGTTTATTTTGCTTGCGGTGCTTAAAAGTTCATAATTCAGAACTCGTGCTGGTTG
>NC_051408.1:18515076-18515309 GCF_015228065.2 Penaeus monodon
CACTCCAGTTCACGTGCAGTGAATAACTGAAGATGGTTCTCTGTTTTATTACAACCGAAGTTTCAGTTGTAGTAAAAATATTAGGTGCTGATGTCATTGTAAAAAAAAAAGTTAAATTAAAAATATTAATAGATTATTTGGTCTGTGATGCAAACTTTTGACTGTTTGTGTTAATATTAGAAATGGTGGATGATATTTGCTTTACAATGTGCTTATTATATAGTTGCGTGATC
>NC_051408.1:18515368-18517008 GCF_015228065.2 Penaeus monodon
TTGGATAATTCGATGTAAATTCGATTGATTGATCATAGTTATTTGCCTTGTATCTTATAAAATGAATGGCATAATCAGTTTCTTGGTCTTTTGAATATCATATCAAATGCAAATTTTGTCATTATAAGCTTCTCTTGTCTACTGTGAAGACAATCGGTTTTGAGAGATTCTATGCATTGGCAGTGAAATGAGTTTGTCCTGCAACACGCGCTCTCTGATTGCTAGCTCATTGATCCTGACCTTTGCTGACACGAGAGTTATTAAGGTCAAATTTACCTCACTTTACCTTTTGTATTTTATTCCTCTGTAAAACATTTGCAAATAATACCATTTTACTTCGCGTTTTCTTTCCCTTTTTTTCTTTCTTTGTTTCCTTTATCTTTTACGGTTGATATAGACTTACCCACAAGTTTTGTTAGGACTATAAAGGCTTGCATCAAAAGCTATGTCAGGAGTGGGATTCGAACCCACGCCCTCAGAGAGGACCAGAAAGCCCATGGCCCTTCTATCGGAAGGGAAGTTTACCTTGAGTCTGGCGCCTTAGACCACTCGGCCATCCTGACTTGATGAAGATAACGATAACGGGTAATCAACTTATCTGAATAGCAGTACAGCCGAATTATTTTAGCTGAAATGTACTCTTTAATTTACGGAATATATATTTTTGACACCGGCATGTCGCTTTCTGTAAGATAACATCAAGTATATTTTTTTCGTGTATTCAAAATTCATGGCAGCGATAATGTTAATTAATTTCAGATATATTTATATTGGTTAATTACATTACCTATAATGAGGGAGATTTGGAAAAGAGTTGAAATGTCCAACCAATACGGCTTCCTAGCCTGGAAAAGGATTTCCTCCTTAGCAATTACTGCTGATTTCTCATTTCCATTTCCCTCACGCGTTCAAGTTTTTGTTTTTATCGTCGTGAACTTCGCATTCGACGCTGTTCCGTTGTCTTGAGCAATATTCATGCAAATTTCCCAAAATTAATAAGGATTAGAATGGTAGATTAAATATGAGTATCAAATAGAAATAAAATCTACTGGGTGACTTCATACCTAGTGTAAAAAATTGTAGAGCAAAGTTAGAATATTAGTAAAATAACGATAAGAGCCAAAATCCACAGATACAGTAAATTCAGCTTCATGTTGCCTATATCACGTCATAAAAATCATCTTTCAATTTTATTGCATTCTAAAATAGTCAGGCTAGACGGCTAGCCACGAAATATCTGAGCAACACGCATAATGGAACACCAGAGTAAGATTTACTTACACCTTACGACATTGCTGTTTACACGAAGATGGAAGATTCCCACCAGTCACAACAAGGAAAAAATAAGGGAAACAGGCTGGGTGAAACTGGGGCTTCTGTGCCTTGTGAACTGTGAGATGTGGAGCTGCTTTCGGCGCTTTCAGGTTGCATTAATCTCCCTATGCACTTGAAGAGCTGAAAAGGAATTCCTGTGTTGCCGGAAGGGGGCACCATTCTGACTGGTTTTACTGGCAGACTACCTAAATGTACTGATGCAAAACACAGATGTAATTTATCCTTTTGGTAGGATATATTACATTATTGTTCGAATTTCCTGCATTCTGAGAAAACCACATTAAAATCAAGTGCACTGGTATTTT
>NC_051408.1:18517138-18519036 GCF_015228065.2 Penaeus monodon
TACGATTAATATGTTGGAAAAGATCATGTTATATGCTACATGTCCACAACTTTTTTTTTTGTTTTGTCGTTTTTTAATCAGTTAAAAATCATATTCATGACAGGTGATTTTCAAAATACAATGTTAAATGACCATTCATATTTTCTTATATGCCGGAGTAAAAACTCACTCATGATTATATATTTCATGAGATTGTGCTTACATTTTGATATTTACATCAAAAGATGTCGTTATATAATGAAGTAAAATATAAATAGTACGATTGCACAATGATAGACAGAAGGTTTTGGTCTTAGTTTCCTTTAGCTCATATTACCTCATATTACTTTACCTTACAAGAGGATCAGTGCACAGAGAAGGCCGTCGTTATAGGGGTCAAGGTCACAAAATTTCTAAAGTCAGAAAGAGGTCAAGATCCCTAGGAGAACCAGGTCACTAAAACAGACAAGGTCATAGAAGAGGTAAACATTTTTTGTTTGTTTTTTTTTGCTCATTCTTTCAATGTCAGTTATTTATTCACAAACATTATTACACAATAGGATGTAGATCATAACATCAATTCAATGATCAATCACTTATGATAAGATAATCGGGACCTCCTGAAAACAGATACGACGCGCAATATTTGCAATATACCAAAATTTGTGTCAGAAGTGGGATTCGAACCCACGCCCTCAGAGAGGACCAGAAAGCCCATGGCCCTTCTGTCGGAAGGGAAGTTTACCTTGAGTCTGGCGCCTTAGACCACTCGGCCATCCTGACTTGATGAAGATAACGATAACGGGTAATCAACTTATCTGAATAGCAGTACAGCCGAATTATTTTAGCTGAAATGTACTCTTTAATTTACGGAATATATATTTTTGACACCGGCATGTCGCTTTATGTAAGATAACATCAAGTATATTTTTTTCGTGTATTCAAAATTCATGGCAGCGATAATGTTAATTAATTTCAGATATATTTATATTGGTTAATTACATTACCTATAATGAGGGAGATTTGGAAAAGAGTTGAAATGTCCAACCAACACGTCTTCCTAGCCTGGAAAAGGATTTCCCCCTTAGCAATTACTGCTGATTTCTCATTTCCATTTCCCTCACGCGTTCAAGTTTTTGTTTTTATCGTCGTGAACTTTCGACGCTGTTCCGTTATGTCTTGAGCAATATTCATGCAAATTTCCCAAAATTAATAAGGATAGAATGGTAGATTAAATAGAGTATCAAATAGAAAAAAATCTACTGGGTGACTTCATACCTAGTGTGAAAAATTGTAGAGCAAAGTTATTTAGCAACATAAGATAGGTTAGAATATTAGCAAAATAACGATAAAAGCCAAAATCCACAGATACATTTCGCCACACCGAAATAAGAGTAAATTCAGCTTCATGTTGCCTACATGGCGTCATAAAAATCGTCTTTCAATTTTATTACATTCTAAAATAGCCAGGCTAGACGGCTAGCCACGAAATATCTGAGCAACACGCATAATGGAACACCAGAGTAAGATTTACTTACTACACCTTACGACATTGCTGTTGACACGAAGATGGAAGATTCCCACCAGTCACAACAAGGAAAAAATAAGGGAAACAGGCTGGGTGAAACTGGGGCTTCTGTGCCTTGTGAACTGTGAGATGTGGAGCAACTTTCGGCGCTTTCAGATTGCATTAATCTCCCTATGCACTTGAAGAGTTAAAAAGGAATTCCTGTGTTGCCGGAAGGGGGCACCATTCTGACTGGTTTTACTGGCAGACTGCCTAAATGTACTGATGCAAAACACAGATTTGATTTATCTTTTTGGTAGGGTACATTACATTATTGTTCGAATTTACTGCATTCTGAGAAAACCACATTAAAATCAAGTGCACTGGTATTTTCCTTAATGTTCGCCGTCCT
>NC_051408.1:18519144-18519366 GCF_015228065.2 Penaeus monodon
CATAAGAAAACGATAGATTGTTGAAAAGAATCATGCATATGCTACTGTCCACAACTTTTTGTTTTGTTTTGTCGTTTTTTAATCAGTTAAAAATCATATTATGACAGGTGATTTTCAAAATACAATGTTAAATGACCATTCATATTTTCTTATATGCCGGAGTAAAAACTCACTCATGATTAAATATATCATGAGAATGTGCTTACATTTTGATATTTACGT
>NC_051408.1:18519405-18520958 GCF_015228065.2 Penaeus monodon
GTACGATTGCACAATGATAGACAGAAGGTTTTGGTCTTAGTTTCCTTTAGCTCATATTACCTCATATTACTTTACCTTACAAGAGGATCAGTGCACAGAGAAGGCCGTCGTTTTAGGGGTCAAGGTCACAACATTTCTAAAGTCAGAAAGAGGTCAAGATCTCTAGGAGAACCAGGTCACTAAAACGGACAAGGTCATAGAAGAGGTTCAAATGTTTTTGCTTGTTTTTTGCTCATTCTTTCAGTGTCAATTATTTATTCACAAACATTATTACACAATAGGATGTAGATCATAACATCAATTCAATGATCAATCACTTATGATAAGATAATCGGGACCTCCTGAAAACAGAGGCGCAATGTGTACCCCAAAATTTGTGTCAGAAGTGGGATTCGAACCCACGCCCTCAGAGAGGACCAGAAAGCCCATGGCCCTTCTATCGGAAGGGAAGTTAACCTTGAGTCTGGCGCCTTAGACCACTCGGCCATCCTGACGTGATAATGTTATTGACAATAGATAATCTTTTGATATGACCAGGATACGTCAACATGGATGTTAATTGTATATTCATTTATCCCTAAGCTGAACAGATTTCTAGAAGATTCATGGCAGCGATAATGTTAATTAATTTCAGATATATCTATATTGGTTAATGTCTGCGAGTTCGAATTACATTACCTATAATGAGGTAGATTTGGAAAAGAGTTGAAATGTCCAACCAACACGTCTTCCTAGCCTGGAAAAGGATTTCCCCCTTAGCAATTACTGTTGATTTCTCATTTCCATTTCCCTCACGCGTTCAAGTTTTTGTTTTTATCGTCGTGAACTTCGCATTCGACGCTGTTCCGTTGTCTTGAGCAATATTCATGCAAATTTCCCAAAATTAATAAGGATTAGAATGGTAGATTAAATATGAGTATCAAATAGAAAAAAAAATCTACTGGGTGACTTCATACCTAGTGTGAAAAATTGTAGAGCAAAGTTAGAATATTAGTAAAATAACGATAAGAGCCAAAATCCACAGATACATTTCGCCACACCGAAATAAGAGTAAATTCAGCTTCATGTTGCCTACATGGCGTCATAAAAATCATCTTTCAATTTTATTACATTCTAAAATAGCCAGGCTAGACGGCTAGCCACGAAATATCTGAGCAACACGCATAATGGAACACCAGAGTAAGATTTACTTACACCTTACAACATTGCTGTTGACACGAAGATGGAAGATTCCCACCAGTCACAACAAGGAAAAAATAAGGGAAACAGGCTGGGTGAAATTGGGGCTTCTGTGCCTTGTGAACTGTGAGATGTGGAGCTGCTTTCGGCGCTTTCAGGTTGCATTAATCTCCCTATGCACTTGAAGAGCTGAAAAGGAATTCCTGTGTCGCCGGAAGGGGGCACCATTCTGACTGGTTTTACTGGCAGACTACCTAAATGTACTGATGCAAAACACAGATGTAATTTATCCTTTTGGTAGGATATATTACATTATTGTTCGAATTTCCTGCATTCTGAGAAAACCACATTAAAATCAAGTGCACTGGTATTTT
>NC_051408.1:18521127-18521341 GCF_015228065.2 Penaeus monodon
GATTAATATGTTGTAAAAGATCATGTTATATGCTACATGTCCACAACTTTTTTTTTGTTTTGTCGTTTTTTAATCAGTTAAAAATCATATTCATGACAGGTGATTTTCAAAATACAATGTTAAATGACGATTCATATTTTCTTATATGCCGGAGTAAAAATTCACTCATGATTAAATATATCATGAGAATGTGCTTACATTTTGATATTTACGT
>NC_051408.1:18521379-18522996 GCF_015228065.2 Penaeus monodon
CGTACGATTGCACAATGATAGACAGAAGGTTTTGGTCTTAGTTTCCTTTAGCTCATATTACCTCGTATTACTTTACCTTACAAGAGGATCAGTGCACAGAGAAGGCCGTCGTTTTAGGGGTCAAGGTCACAAAATTTCTAAAGTCAGAGAGAGGTCAAGATCCCTAGGAGAACCAAGTCACTAAAACAGACAAGGTCATAGAAGAGGTAAACATTTTTGTTTGTTTTTTTTTGCTCATTCTTTCAATGTCAATTATTTATTCACAAACATTACACAATAGGATGTAGATCATAACATCAATTCAATGATCAATCACTTATGATAAGATAATCGGGACCTCCTGAAAACAGAGGCGCAATGTGTACCCCAAAATTTGTGTCAGAAGTGGGATTCGAACCCACGCCCTCAGAGAGGACCAGAAAGCCCATGGCCCTTCTATCGGAAGGGAAGTTTACCTTGAGTCTGGCGCCTTAGACCACTCGGCCATCCTGACTTGATGAAGATAACGATAACGGGTAATCAACTTATCTGAATAGCAGTACAGCCGAATTATTTTAGCTGAAATGTACTCTTTAATTTACGGAATATATATTTTTGACACCGGCATGTCGCTTTATGTAAGATAACATCAAGTATATTTTTTTCGTGTATTCAAAATTCATGGCAGCGATAATGTTAATTAATTTCAGATATATTTATATTGGTTAATTACATTACCTATAATGAGGTAGATTTGGAAAAGAGTTGAAATGTCCAACCAACACGTCTTCCTAGCCTGGAAAAGGATTTCCCCCTTAGCAATTACTGCTGATTTCTCATTTCCATTTCCCTCACGCGTTCAAGTTTTTGTTTTTATCGTCGTGAACTTCGCATTCGACGCTGTTCCGTTGTCTTGAGCAATATTCATGCAAATTTCCCAAAATTAATAAGGATTAGAATGGTAGATTAAATATGAGTATCAAATAGAAAAAAAAATCTACTGGGTGACTTCATACCTAGTGTAAAAATTGTAGAGCAAAGTTTCACCGCCCTAGGTATAGGGATTAGAATATTAGCAAAATAACGATAAAAGCCAAAATCCACAGATACATTTCGCCACACCGAAATAAGAGTAAATTCAGCTTCATGTTGCCTACATCACGTCATAAAAATCATCTTTCAATTTTATTACATTCTAAAATAGCCAGGCTAGACGGCTAGCCACGAAATATCTGAGCAACACGCATAATGGAACACCAGAGTAAGATTTACTTACTACACCTTACGACATTGCTGTTGACACGAAGATGGAAGATTCCCACCAGTCACAACAAGGAAAAAATAAGGGAAACAGGCTGGGTGAAACTGGGGCTTCTGTGCCTTGTGAACTGTGAGATGTGGAGCTGCTTTCGGCGCTTTCAGGTTGCATTAATCTCCCTATGCACTTGAAGAGTTGAAAAGGAATTCCTGTGTTGCCGGAAGGGGGCACCATTCTGACTGGTTTTACTGGCAGACTACCTAAATGTACTGATGCAAAACACAGATTTGATTTATCTTTTTGGTAGGGTACATTACATTATTGTTCGAATTTACTGCATTCTGAGAAAACCACATTAAAATTAAGTGCACTGGTATTTT
>NC_051408.1:18523315-18523505 GCF_015228065.2 Penaeus monodon
GATTAATATGTTGGAAAAGATCATGCTATATGCTACATGTCGTTTTTGATCAGTTAAAAATCATATTCATGACAGGTGATTTTCAAAATACAATGTTAAATGACGATTCATATTTTCTTATATGCCGGAGTAAAAACTCACTCATGATTAAATATATCATGAGAATGTGCTTACATTTTGATATTTACGT
>NC_051408.1:18523544-18525699 GCF_015228065.2 Penaeus monodon
GTACGATTGCACAATGATTGACAGAAGGTTTTGGTCTTAGTTTCCTTTAGCTCATATTACCTCATATTACTTTACCTTACAAGAGGATCATGCACAGAGAAGGCCGTCGTATAGGGGTCAAGGTCACAAATTTCTAAAGTCAGAAAGAGGTCAAGATCCCTAGGAGAACCAGGTCACTAAAACGGACAAGGTCATAGAAGAGGTTCAAATGTTTTTGTTTGTTTTTTGCTAATTTTTTCTGTGTCAATTATTTATTCACAAACATTATTACACAATAGGATGTAGATCATAACATCAATTCAATGATCAATCATTTATGATAAGATAATCGGGACCTCCTGAAAACAGATACGAGGCGCAATGTGTACCCCAAAATTTGTGTCAGGAGTGGGATTCGAACCCACGCCCTCAGAGAGGACCAGAAAGCCCATGGCCCTTCTATCGGAAGGGAAGTTAACCTTGAGTCTGGCGCCTTAGACCACTCGGCCATCCTGACGTGATAATGTTATTGACAATAGATAATCTTTTGATATGACCAGGGTACGTCAACATGGATGTTAATTGTATATTTGGGCTAGCCTCGAAGGCTTCATGATACGCCTTATCTTCTTTCTTTCAATCTATTTTCTTAATCATATTCGACGATAAAATCAGACGTTACACGTAGTCATATACTCGTATTTTTGTGACAGTGCCTATGCTGGGTTTTTATTTGGTTTAGATCAAGATGATGGCAGAAATGAAGCTGACCAATTGTCGACCAATTGTCATATTGATTGTAAAATCCTCAATAGTGGAAACTTTAAGGAAGCTTATCAGTGAAATAGGAAAATTGCATCCCGCTAAGGTCAGAGACCAGCCGTGATAATAACTTATTGTCCATACAGAGCAGTATGTTTAGGTCATATAATGAAGAAGTTTTAAAGAGGTGAAGTATCAGTTGTGTTTGGCTACGAAGAAAAGGGGGGGAAATGCGTTTTGTAATTCCGCCCAAGTAATTAAAAATATCATTTATGGTCTACAGTTGTTCTCTCATTAGGAATCTTTGTGGAAATTGGTTTACAAGGAAAAGCTGCATTGAACTGAACGGCCAGTTTAGCAAGGATCTCACCAGCTGCGCCATTCGTTATTTATACTTATCCGTGTTCTAAACTAAGCAGACTCACAGTGCCAGGAGGATATCATTATAAATGTTCTGAACTCCTATGCCTGCAACTTTGTTAAATCGAAATGGGTCATCCGGGAAGTATAGTTTCACTCCTCCAATCCTAATCTGAAGATTTTCTGCATCTCTGTTTCCACTGCATTAGTCGGACGACACAGTGTCTCTCTCTCAGACTTCGTCTTAACCCAAGTTAAGGGAAATATATCCTCGTGCTTTCTCATAATGATCTTTTGCTTGCATAAGTAAAATGAACAAGGCGCCAAGAATAAAACTATATATTTACTTTTTATATACTTTTGCATCAGTAAAAGGATTTCAGTCCAGATCAGATTAGGAATCGATTGCAAATATTGTTTATTACTGAATGTGACACTGTCTATCCTAGTATCAAAATGGTTATTACACTTTATAACATATACGCCCATAAATTGTGTATTTGTCCGTGTACGTATTTTTGTTCGAATGCACTCGTGTGTAGGTGCAGACAGATTTTTTGCCATAAATAATACTCCTAACCAAATGTTTATCATATTTGTCCAGCATAAAATGAAACAGGTGTGGCATAATTTAGTCACTTATCATCTCTTTGCAGTAATGTAAATAATGAATTGCTTTGGTCATTATAGCACATTCTAAATAATCAAGCTTAATCACTAATAATAACAGCAGTTTCTCTTGCGATCAGTCTTCGTAGTCCATACTCTCGAGAGCCTGCGTAGTCAAACTTCGTGCAAAACGGTACTTACATTGATTCTGGTTTTCCTGTCAAGGTGATAAGGTCCAGCTTCACATAATTTATGTCAGGAGTGGGATTCGAACCCACGCCCTCAGAGAGGACCAGAAAGCCCATGGCCCTTCTATCGGAAGGGAAGTTTACCTTGAGTCTGGCGCCTTAGACCACTCGGCCATCCTGACGGTGTAAAGTCATGATAATGGATGATGATTAATACATCCGAAGCTAGTCGACATGACGGAACCTGTTCGTTCGTG
>NC_051408.1:18526207-18526343 GCF_015228065.2 Penaeus monodon
GGAATCTGCCCCCTCCCCCCTCCCCGCCCCCTGCCTGCACACACACGAGGGCGCGGCTCAGGTGCTTCGGCTGCGAGTTGTTATATTGATCACATAGATGGCGTTACAAGGAGGCAGTTCTTTCCGCTTTATTTTG
>NC_051408.1:18526386-18526756 GCF_015228065.2 Penaeus monodon
TAATAAACAAGGAGAACAATACATGGACAGTATTTAAAAAAAAAGATAGGAGATAACAAAAATACGTTAGAAATGTGACAAGAAAATCGCATGAGCAAAGATATAAGGGAATTTACTGTTTTGCTCTAGAATTCACTAAAGCCTAAACCGATTTATCAAATGATATGTTACAGGGCCACGGAATGTTATAAAACATCGAGTCCTTGGATAAAAGAAATTAATGTTATAGATCCAAGCCTCCTCTTATTTTTACGATTATTGCAACTATATGCTTCGGAAAACAATTCTATCGCTGAAACTGCAATGTTATCACTCCATCTACTTTCATTATTTTCTTATATTTTTCAGGCAATAATGATTCGTTCGATGC
>NC_051408.1:18527397-18527465 GCF_015228065.2 Penaeus monodon
AGCGCCTCCCAGAATTACTGCAGGTCACCCGAGAGCCAGCTAAGGTCATGCGAGAGGCGACCCCGATG
>NC_051408.1:18528309-18528701 GCF_015228065.2 Penaeus monodon
GACACGTATGTATTGACTCAAGTGTGAGGACACCTGTCAAACATGCAGCTTTAATGACGAAGATTATGAATAAACGGCAGCTTACGTTTATTTACCAATTCCTTAAAGCTCGAACATCACGTAATGGCACAGAGCAACCTGGATCAATTAATAATGCAAGTGATAATAAAGCATAAGAGTAACGATAATGATGATAATACTTATTATCGATAAAAAAAGTATTGGCAATTATAGTATGTGACGATGAAGGGATGATTATGATAATAAAGATAAAAAATGATTAAGGTATTCATATCGATTTAATAGGCAGTTACCCTGCCTCTCAATGCATCTGGGTTAGCGATAATCAAGGAAAAAATCATCAGCATTCCAAAATGTCTCCTTGTCTCTGC
>NC_051408.1:18528892-18529163 GCF_015228065.2 Penaeus monodon
CTCTCTTATCAGGAAACATGAGTATTGTCTCAGGAGGAAGTCTGCCATTTCCTCCGTGCCTGATAAATAAAACAGATAAGGAAAAAGTATATATAAAACCTCAAAGTTCCTGTTTTGTAGGAGTCGGCGCCCGGGTCGATTGAGGCTTTTAGGCGTCGAGGGCGTCCGTGGGCGTCCGTGGGCGTCGGGGATCTGGCACTGAGAAGAACCTGAACTGAATGATGGAAGCAAAATGAAGAGAAAAAAATAGAAACTAATCCTGGATAGGAAA
>NC_051408.1:18531542-18531775 GCF_015228065.2 Penaeus monodon
TATAAATACATACAAACACACAGGTAGAATCGCCGGCGTCATCAACAGCGTCGTCACCGGCAATGGATAAAAGACAATAGCTTCATCATCATTCCCAGTGATAATACTCATGTTGTTAATCATACTGCTTTAATAATTGCGCACATTTCAGCAGCTCACATAGAATACTGCGAACCAACAAGAGTAGAAGTAAAAATAATTACCGGAAGTTCAGAAGTATAACTTCTGAGCTG
>NC_051408.1:18531829-18532580 GCF_015228065.2 Penaeus monodon
GCTCTACGCGTCTAAAACTGTTGTCAGGAGTGGGATTCGAACCCACGCCCTCAGAGAGGACCAGAAAGCCCATGGCCCTTCTATCGGAAGGGAAGTTTACCTGAGTCTGGCGCCTTAGACCACTCGGCCATCCTGACATTGCATTTGAGTGCGAAGTTTGTTCGAACTTTGTAGTAGGTGTTAGAAAGGAATGAGGGTCGTGGTTGTATTGGATACATGGAATTTATCATCACAGTATTGTTATTTTTCTTAATGTTATTATTAAAATTTCCATGAGGATACTGACAGAGATGGTGATGGCGATCCTCATTATTTTTGTTGTTGGAAGGGGTTGGTACATCTGTTAGTATATGATTGGAACAGGGACAGGAAGCAGTGGTAAAAATAACTTCAATATTAGCAATGTTGATAGTTTCTTTTTTCATTAGTTGTATCATTAATATTATTATCACTACATATTTATTTATATCAGAAAAAACGCATCAATATTACAAATCGATTTTGCTGCTCACACATCATAGTTGAACATTCCTGGGTATATAACCAACCAGACACCAACACGAGCCAGTGAGCATGCACCGCGAACAATACATCATACTGCTAAGCGGGAGACGTGAGTGTGCTGCAGATCAAGTGCGCCTGCATGACGCCTCAGTATGGATTTATCAGCACTTTTTTTCCTGACTGTCACTGCTTTACAGACAGAGTTTGACTGATTGATTTTCCTCATTTGCTCCCACATGTGTCTTTG
>NC_051408.1:18532666-18532793 GCF_015228065.2 Penaeus monodon
ACGTAGCAGTCACTCTTAGATTTCGCTCTCCGAATGTCAACAACTTTTTACGCAGTACTGCCACTTCCCATGGCAAGTTGATTATCATTTTATATACTGAATTTTCTCATGAATGTGATCAACAAAG
>NC_051408.1:18533626-18533891 GCF_015228065.2 Penaeus monodon
ATCTCCATCATATAAAAATACAAACTTTAATGGCCATTTTCTACAATGTGGCAGCACAGAGGCAAAGGCACATTGTGTATCGCTTGCAACGTTGCCAATGTGCGGTGGGGACTCAAAAGAGAGCTTGGCACTCTGTCGGAGGGGAAGGTGCGCCGATAGAAAGAGCTTCCAGGGCTTGTAATACAATTATGCTTAAGTGATCTGTACAATAAATCATGGCATTATATAAATAACTGTTTTAATTATTTGCCCCCCCTCTCTCTTG
>NC_051408.1:18534003-18534266 GCF_015228065.2 Penaeus monodon
TGGCTGGATGGCAGGGTGTAAATACATGGGTAAATGATGACATTTGTTGACTCCTTTTTTTTCTAAAGGCCAAGGGTCGACGCCGCAGCCGAACATGAATAAAACATGCACAGGCTGTCGATGGATTCCGTTGCTTTCACGGGGATTAACGGACGGATTTGTTGGGTCGGAGTTTCATAACGCTCGTATTTATGCTTCCCTGTTTGCGTTTCCTTGCGTTGCTCTAAGTATGTGTGTCTGTTTTATTTGCTCTGCCATTTCAA
>NC_051408.1:18534396-18535360 GCF_015228065.2 Penaeus monodon
TTGCGTGTGCGTGAGTGTGTTTCTGCTGCCGTGGATATTTTTTTTATCCTTTTATAGACATGTATGTAGGCTTGTATAAGTGTACCGTTCTTGTAGTTTGTCCCAGGGTTAGCATTACAGCTCTACTGCGCTGGGTTGCTTCTTATCTGCGTTTGATCATAGCGGCTAACAAGCAAACTCAGCTATATTCAAACAAAGACATGAGAATGCATTATGGAAAAAGCTTTCATGAAAAAGAGAATCTCATATTTTTGCAAACAATAAAAATCTTGTTGCTTTACAAGAAATACATACCAATACATACATGCTTTTGAGAAATAAAGAAAATAAATATTGATAACGATCACTCTGCATGACACTACTCACCAACATAACGCAATGTTAGTTGAATGAGGGTGCAAGCTGAAATACGCAATACGCCTTGACTGACAAAAACACATATGTTTATGTACTCCCATTTTATCCATATCTGAAAAGAGGTAGGTGAAAATCAAACAGAATGGATATAAAGAATAAGTAACGCCATCTTTAACATAGGAACCATAACGGAAGACACAAGATATTTACACCCACTAGCACGTGTGCATCCGCAAGCAAAGGCCTTTACGTATATAAACGTGTCAGGATGGCCGAGTGGTCTAAGGCGCCAGACTCAAGGTAAACTTCCCTTCCGATAGAAGGGCCATGGGCTTTCTGGTCCTCTCTGAGGGCGTGGGTTCGAATCCCACTTCTGACAAAATTAGATTTTGGCTCGAAGCGATTCCAGGTGGTTCTTTTGAGGTAAGAGTCCGCTGGAAGAAACGTGTTCGAGCAGAGGCTGGCAAGCGCGTGCCTTATCTTGCGAAAAAGGTCGCTTCTTCTCCTGATATTGATGGTACAGCTCCTTCTGCTGTTACTTCGAGTAAGCTATTACTTCCTATACACGGTAATAATAGAAATGACACCTGGTAAAACTAGCTTTTCC
>NC_051408.1:18535522-18535745 GCF_015228065.2 Penaeus monodon
ACCAACAGTAACAAAAACAAAATTCATCATTCATACCCATTCTTTTTTATTTAGCACAATAGTAACCCCGACAAACAGATAAACGGAACACCAGTGCGCCGAGTCAGCTGTGACGCAACACCCTCCCTCGCCCCCCCCCCTCCCCACTTATCGGCTACCTTACAACTTCCTCGCCTTTGCTTCGTCATGATTTATGGCTCTCTGTTCGGCTCGTGGAAGTGCG
>NC_051408.1:18535833-18538241 GCF_015228065.2 Penaeus monodon
CTGATATATGTGGCATGACGGGCATGTTTTTGGGTATCATGCTGATGCATTTGACGGTTAATTGCACCTTTGAACTTTCTCTGGTTACACTTCTGGTGATATCGTTGAAGATATGATGTTGAGTATATGCATACTAGAGAATATGGTAAACCATATATATACACACTAGTGAGATATACAGTAAGATACAGTTTCCTTGATACCATTCTTGATCGTTAAAATTTCGCCCAGCTTTGTGATGTGTAAACAGGTAGCAGCTTAGCCCCAACAGTACATGTGTTGGCAAATAATCGATCAGTTCATAAATCAACCGATATTAGGCTTTCAGACTTTCCGTTGTGATGATCTAAGTAGATCTGCAATTAATTTCATTTCACCATTGCTCTCATGAAGTTGCAGAATTCATACTTAAATAAGATTTTTTCAAGCATGTGACTGCAGTCCTTCCTCCATTCTGGGATTCCTGGGGTTAATTATAACCCAATAACCTCCCCGAGAAGAATTCCCAAATCTGCCTCGAATGCGCCTCTGTGCTGGCCTGTGACGTCACATCGGGTGAAGACAAAACCGTCATATAACCTCGGGAAATGTTCATTGCGAACTTCCTCTCGAACAATACCGTGCCTGATTAAAGGTCCCAGAGGCCATTTAATATTCAAACGTTTCCGGTTCGTTCAGAGTAAAGCCTCCTCAAACATTCGTTGAAGTGACCAACGGCTTTAGTGTTATATATTTCAAGTATAAGATTTTCATAACAGATTAATCTTTCATCGATTCAACGATGATCTGATGCCAATGTAACTGGGAAAGACAAATAACAATACAAATTTCCGCTTTAAATGACATACGAACCGCGGGGGTTAGACTCACTCATACCCACTCACACCCCACACGATCTGCCCCATCAATCACTCCCTCTCCCCTCGTGCCCACTGATCCCTCCCACACGCACTCTAATCCGCACCTCCTTTGACGCATTCACTATTCAGACCGTCCCCACCCGCGGTCAGATCCTCACTCACTCACTCAGTACGATCGTTTACTTGGTTGTCCGGGATGTAAACACTCTTTATTCGCCCGTCATATTGGTATATAGGAATATTGAAATGTAGTCATGCTATAGCTGTCACGCGTTAATATTCTCCCGTAAGCGTATCCGATTGGACAGGGTCACGGCATCAAGTGGTTATGGCGTTTGGGGAGGAAGGAGGAATGGACGGGCCGGGGAAATGGCGTGGAATGAGAGAAAAGGCTAAGGATATAAATGGAAAAGGAGATACTGATAAAATTAAATAAAAGTGGAATCATTACTCAATTTAAAGATCAAAATGAAACAGAAATGAATCCCAAGGAGCGTATAAAAAAATAAAAGTAAAACGAACGGAACCTATCTATCATATCCCAAACGGTAAGTATATACAAACATATTCCCTACACGCACATTTAAACACAAAACTACTCACACATCTGTAACGAATGTGCATACGCATTATTACTTCGTGTCTAGTTTCATTTGTTTGGCAGGTTTCACATTTTCCCTCCTGTAGTGCTGGTTCTGCAAAGGTCTTCTCACGTGACTGATGTTTTCCCTCGAATTTATGTGGACGGTGATGGCACTAACCCACTCAAATCACCTTCCGAAATATATCGAAACGAGTCCCAAATAGTCGCATGAATCACATTACCGACGTGTTTTCAAGCTCCATTTATGCAAAAGATATTTCTCAAGAGAGTATAAACAGTGCACATCCAGGGTGTCAAACTCACTTGAGAAGGCATGAGATTTAATATGAATACGCAAGGTCATGTAACTATAATCAGACCACTCTTTGGGGGAATGGATGGCAGGAAAGGAGGTGGACTTGCGTTACTCTCGTACTCGCTGAAAGTACTTGAAAAAGCGGACAAACAAAATCGAAAATTTATTTGTTTATTCCAACACAATAAAGATTATAATTTACACGTATGTATCCTGCTGTCAGCCAGTTTTGAAATGTTTAATAACACATTAATGGATGTGTTATACCTAAAAGACGAGAAGGCCGCTCGATCATTACAGACTGTGAATGTGATGCAAATGGCACCTTTAACAAACAAAAAGCTAGTTAAATTACGCAGAGCACTAGTATGATTGGAGCAGCAAATTATCCGCGGGTCGCACGTAAGTGTCCGGCGCCACACAATTCCCGTTTGACAGCTGTGTTATTCATGTAAAAGCGAAATCAATCTGAAAAGGATGCTCATTGGAACACAGGTCAGGATGGCCGAGTGGTCTAAGGCGCCAGACTCAAGGTAAACTTCCCTTCCGATAGAAGGGCCATGGGCTTTCTGGTCCTCTCTGAGGGCGTGGGTTCGAATCCCACTCCTGACAAACTTTTAATTACTCAAGGAATGAGAGTAAAACATAC
>NC_051408.1:18538280-18538374 GCF_015228065.2 Penaeus monodon
GCACAAATAATGTGATTCGAGAGAGTGCAGAATTTAATATTGCTTACTAACGTTGATCTTCATTTGTTCACTTGATATACCATGGTAACGAGAG
>NC_051408.1:18539531-18539875 GCF_015228065.2 Penaeus monodon
CAAGTCGTGCTATGCCTGCGCCCGGGCGGGCGTCTGAGTCAGTGTATCACTCTCAGGAGGAGGTGATAATGGGAACACATGTGAGTGCGAAGCAGAAATACGTTTTCATATAAGCTCTTTCTTTCCTTGTCAGGCTGCTGATAGTGTCCCAAGTTCGGGCACTGATCAAAGTCCAGTGCCAAGAGAAGGATATTTAAGATGTTCAGTGCGATCGACTCTTCAACCCCAGTCTGGGCACGCGCTGCCTGGCCGGGTCTCTTGGCAAAACAACTAGTCAGCTGATCCACGCTTTGTGACGTCACAGTATCTCATGCCCGTTGCTGTGTAGCTGACTAACTCTCAGG
>NC_051408.1:18539980-18540266 GCF_015228065.2 Penaeus monodon
TATCTTTTGCATGACTTTCTTTTTGTCCGTAGATCTGTCTGACCATATTTACCTCTCGTTCCTTTATGATGAATAATTATCTTTCTTTATTTTTATGTTTAGAAATATCATGCCCATCATCTTTTATCACTGCAGTCACGGTCAGGACAGTACGTTTGTGTTGTTCTCGGTTATGAAAGAGATTATCGCAACAGACAGCTGTTACAGCTCCGCGCCTATTTGGAAACCGGCGCACGTCAGACCTACCTTGTGCTCTCAGTCTCTCCCCTCGTGTCTTTCTCCACTC
>NC_051408.1:18541918-18543290 GCF_015228065.2 Penaeus monodon
ACGTACATTGTTTTAAATTAAGTCATATATATATGTTCGTTTGTGCATATATGACTATATGTTTATGTGTGTACTGTTTGTCTTTTCTTTATTTCTATACCTCGCTACTGCTCCCCCCTCTTTCTAACTACTTAATCGCAATAATGATATAAGCCTTATCATAATCACTGATTGTCATCAGCGCTATCGTAATCTGATTTATGCACACGATTTTAAACTTTGTCAGTTTCCCAAGCGAGGGCACGGAACTAAAAAAATAGAAAACCGAAAACATCGGACACTTTTCATATACAAAGGAAGAAAAGAGTTCCTATTATTTGTAAATTGAGGAAATTAACCATGGAGTGGAATGTATAGATTAAATTGTAAAGACAGATCCCGCGGTTGCCATGCAAACAATATTATTAGCGTGTTTTTTCTCATCATTATCATTAAAATCATAATCTTATAAATATTGTAGATGAGACTTCCGATCACATTGCCAAAGGTCTGAATATGATACATATTCTGAAAGGTCAACCAGTTACTTTTCCTTTTTTTTCTTCCTTCTGTCCCTTTCTTTAGAGCCCATCCAAATTCCGGTGTTATTCAGATGCCAAAAGAAAGGAAAAGGGGGAGAGAAAGTTAGGTTGTACCATGTCTCCTGCACAGGATGGAAGTTATATTTATTTCATGAGATCCGTTATCATTGTTATTAGTAGTATACTTATATCGTTGTAATCGAGAATCATCATCTCTCGATTACTTTATAACTACTCACTATTTTAGAACCATTACAGCATTCATCATTTCAGTCGTGTACTATGATTAATCAAGGACACTACAAAGTATCTTTAATATTATTTCCGTAGCTGTAACATTAAGGCCACGTAAAGGACATCAGAACACCTCAGTAACAGACGCTTCCCTTTAAACTCCGAGACACCCAGTAAAGAAGGAGGGAGAGAAATTATTATGCAATCTGTGAGTTCAAGGGCAACGCGATGCACCTTTGGGTAAGGGAGGATGAACCAAGACTCCTTGATGAGGGCAAAATTGGAATCGAATTTTATCAGTCTCGAAAAGCATCCATACCAGAAAGAAAATATGATGTAAAAAAAAAAGTTTTATCTGATGCATCTGATTCTGCTTGTCCATACGTATGTACACACACACATACAGACGGATAGGATAGACAAACCGATAAACAGAGATATAAACAGATAGATACAGATACATATATGATACAAAAAAGGAGACTTTACGCCAGTTCACACGCCCTCGGTCGCGTCTGCCTTGTATGAGTTCCTCCAAAGGCACGAGTATGGGAACTTCCAGGTGGTCCCTTCCTTGTAAATAATGTGAGTCCCAGGTCAGCGGCTGCTTGCTGTCA
>NC_051408.1:18543577-18543703 GCF_015228065.2 Penaeus monodon
CAGTTCGGAGAAGTTTGTGCAACTGCATTCAGTCTCTTGCAATCAGTTCCAGTTATAACCAGAACGGAACAAGTGATCCGCATTACGCTCTTCATTAACTGCTGCTTGAACTAAAGACTTGGCTGA
>NC_051408.1:18544156-18544247 GCF_015228065.2 Penaeus monodon
TAGGCTACCTGTTCGTGGTGTCTGTTTGTTAGCATTTCTTATAATCTATTCACTCAAGCATACTATGATTGGACAAAAAATAAACGCTGAA
>NC_051408.1:18544475-18545506 GCF_015228065.2 Penaeus monodon
CTATGAAAAGAAACGCTAGTTCTGCCGTCTTAATCTTCCCATTTACCGAGGAAATCCGTGTACAATAACCCTGAGAAGTTTCTTCATATCTTTGAATTATAGGGTCGTCTTATTCTGCCACTAATGCGATATAGTAAAATATGATTTAATTAGGTATGATTGCACATATTTAAAAATAAAAATATAAATTATTGTTCTTATTCCCGTTAGTCTAAGACTCGGTGGCAAGCGCCCGGATGCTGTATCTTCAATCTAAGAGGCAAGTGTTTCGCCAGAGTTTCCGCGAATCGACTAAAACCTCCGCTCCGCAAACCGACCGAATCGCGAAAGACCGGTCGGCTGAGGCGGACGATGATCCGAGCATTGGCTGGACTACACAGAGATGCTTGGCATGCTTTATCATTCGGCGCTCCCGAGAGCTTGCGTGCTAAGGTCGGTTGGCTTCTACTGACCTTCGATCGACAGGGAGCAACATTCGCTTCACTACACCCAAGAAGGAAAGGAAAACCAATGAGGAAGACAGCTGAACGTCTTCCTACAAGAGAAGTGTTTTTTTATTAGTCTTAAATTGGAAAAGAGCTGATCGTTGTGCCATGGAGAACTTCCGACGCCATGCGCTTAGGTACAAATGACAGCTTCCCAAGGAGAGGCTGGAAGAGGAAGAGGGGAAAAGAGGGAATGGTATTTTAATTTGCGAAGAGACAGGAAAATGAGGACAGTCGGAAGACGAAGACTTATAAATATACAAGATAAAATGCAGCATTGTAGTTTAATGTGTCTAGTTAGTTGAAAAATGTCAATGTAATCTAATCATGATCCCGTATTTTTATCTCTAAAATATATACATACCATTCGATAAGAAACTAGATCTATCTACATGCGTGGCTTTCTCTGATATGATATTCTAAACTCATTGTCTGTGTGATTATGTTGGAAAGTGGTTATTACATACAGCAGCATTGTTCTAGCCATCAGTAAACTATTGACTAATCAATGAGATATAAAGGAAGCCACATAAATGACACATATCT
>NC_051408.1:18545534-18545623 GCF_015228065.2 Penaeus monodon
GAGAGAGATTTTTTTTTTTCTAGAGAAAGTCGGCGATTTTATGTTAATGGGACAAAGAAAAATGATGGGACACGGCTGGGACAAAAACG
>NC_051408.1:18545742-18547208 GCF_015228065.2 Penaeus monodon
CCACTTCGGCACTACATAGGTCATTAACCTGTGTGAGGCTGTAAATCTTTCGCAAATGGTAGTAAAATGTAGTCACCTAAACAGGAGAGAGGCAATCCCATCCCATTTTATCGTATTTCTATACCAGATGTATCAGTCGTTTCCCTGTATGCTTAATACCGCGTGAACCGACTTCCCAGTAAAGAGGCGGCGTCCGTTATACCTGCCTAGCACCTGACCACAGCATTCCCCGTCCCAGGCATAACCCAGATTTCCGTCAGTCTTTCCTGTTCTTTCCTCTTACTTGACTACAGGAAAAAATGACGGACATTCAAATGACGTATATAAAGCATCGCGCAACTGTATTGCCTGTGAGCTCACTTCAACCTTGGTGAGATTCAACCCTATCATTTCCGGGCATTACTCGGGCAGCGTCAAGTATGGCATTTATTCAATGAACGGGTTAGAGCTTTATTCATATAAAAATATCTAATAGGTTTCTCTTTAATGTTGAAGTATGAACCGTGCTAAACTTTATCACATACCAGGGCGTTTAAGGTGAAGGACAAGGGACTTTTTTTTAAAGCACACACCAAAAAGTTCGATTTCGCCGAAAGGAGACGTTTCTGCTTTCGCCAATTGCGCCACGGCCTCCCGGCGGGGCCATGGTCGAGACGTTCACCAATATCAAGGCCGATATCTAAATTTATGGTCGGTTTACTTCACTGAGCACAGTCGTCATTCACTAGATTATATTTTGCAAGGGAAAATGAGGGTTTAATCGCAACATTTATTCGAAAGAAAACCAAAATTTACCGCACCATACGCGCCATGCTGCGTAAAGTTCAAGCCACGTGTTGAAGAGCCCGCGTGTCCTGCGTTGCTCATATCGACCAGCTACCCCTTTAAAGATGTTTATTTTCTCTCTTCCTGTTCGCTTACACTGAAAGTTTCGATTACAGTTCAAAGTATAACACGAGAAGGATTTCTTTCGATGGCTTCAGCGTAAGTATTGGCCAAAGATTAATCCCATGTTCGAAAATCTGCACTTGACAATGGATATGCTTTTCCTTTTTACCGCAAGTTGCCGATCGTTCAATTACCATATTTCCGCCAAAAAACTTTATTTCACTGTGCAATATTTTAATTAATCCACAGAGATACCTTTAAAAACAAAAGCGAACACCAAAAAGTAAAAAATAACGTCCTATCTTTATAAACCAAATGAAAAATGAAATGAAGTAGCCGGCAGCTGAAGGTGTTTCGTCATGAGAGGTTCGTCGCGAGTCAGTGATCAGTCTGAGGCAAGACACCGAGGAGATAGGTGAGTGTCGAATCAAATTTGCCCGTACTAATGTTCGATCGATTCAGGTGAATTAGTGCCACCACGAAATGATACAACCTAAGAGGCGTCTCAGCTTGAAGGAAAGAGAAATACCACAAGAAGAGGAATTCTGTCCCGTACGCAGATGTAAATACGCAGTCTC
>NC_051408.1:18547231-18547408 GCF_015228065.2 Penaeus monodon
AGCTGACTATGGCGTAAAGTTAAACAGCTGTAAATATATCCTGGGCAAGCCTCCAAGTGTCACAGTCGCCTATGCCGGCTCTCTTGTTTGTGCCCTGTGCCATATACCCCCTCCCCTCAGCCTTGTGGGTCAGTTGCCTTCCCAAGAGGATTCCGAAAGGGCAAGTGGCTTTTTTTT
>NC_051408.1:18547442-18547968 GCF_015228065.2 Penaeus monodon
GTTATTCTTCTTATCGGCATATGACTTTCTTATCTTTCGCATTTTCCCCGTTTGTAACTCAGATTCGTCTTCCGTGATAGTAAGGAGAGAGGTTGCGTAAACAGTGCCAGGGAAAAGGAAGAAGAGGGGAAGAGGCTGCAGTTGCCAGGAAGGTGGATTCTTAGGGTCTTACGGAGCCGGCAAAGGGAAATGTTTTTCCAGCTCTGCTGTCTTGAGAGTTTTGAGTGGATTTACACCTCCTGATGTGCTTTACTCCATCTCCTCTTATCAGTTATGGCTTCAGGGCCTGGGCTGTTTGGACATAGTCTATCGGAAGAGGTGATAGGCCTGTGTAGTGTAGTCGTGTGTTAGGCTCAAGAAGTTGCAGTGTTTTCCTGGTGATGGAAGTCTTTGAAGTGCATTAAGGTGGGTTGTTGTTTGGTGGCCGTTGGGATACTCCCAAGCTGTGCTGCATGTTCAAAATCTCAGGCAATCAGGAAGAGGTGGGATAGGCTAGTAAAATCTCAACATGGTTTTACACTGCTTG
>NC_051408.1:18548006-18551019 GCF_015228065.2 Penaeus monodon
CACATGAGGTGATTTTATGCTTGCATAAAGGGATTTCAGTTTGAGGATGTTGATTAAATGTTGCAGGGCGTGTGTAGTTGTTGTTGGCCCAGATGCAGTGCCAAGGGATGGTCTGCCAGATCCATCAATAGCACGCAGTTGTGTTGTTTGAGGAAGAGGTATCATATACAGCTATGGCTTACTGTGTCTGTGCAGAATCTTGTGAACAAAAGTAGACTTCACTTAAGTCTACTTTAGTGAAGGACTAAATTCTCTGGGGAAAGATGTATTAGATGTCTTAAGTCCTTGCAAGAGTATCTGATTAATGATATGATTTTGATTCCGTTCATTGCCCTCATCTGTTTACTGCTTATGTTTTAGCTTAATTTTGATGAGTAATAGAAGATTTGGTTTGGGTGAAATTGGTAATGCAAGTCCAGCTGCAGTGTAGCTGAATGCCAAGTTATGATACCTAATTCAATATGGGCCACAGCCACACCCCCTTTAGATGGCCTAGGACAGTGCATTATGAATGATTTTGAAATTGAACCTCAGGCTGTAGGCAGTAGTTGAACCTGATTGCTTGGAGACCTCCTTGGTCCCAGCTGTGCCTACTACATCTGTGCTGTAGCAGCTCCTCATTGCTTTTCTTGTAATACAAATATATGAAGGATGTTTTGAACTTCCAGATAAAGGTTTGACTGATTCCTTACTTGACAATAGATTGCCTTGGAGGTACACCACCTCTATTTTGCCTGAATATATGTGACGGAGGTTTGTTGGCTAAGGCAAAGAGGCCTCATTGATCCCTTGAGTCACTTAGTTGTATCTTCTAAAATTGATTTGTAATGTTGCCACTCTTCTCTTGCCTACGAACTTATATCATATTATTACCATTCCTGATTACTGTTGTCATGTGCTACCCCTGAGTTGAATCTCTTTAGAGTGTATGATGCAAATGGTAACTGGATTGTGTTTTGGTGTGTAGTGAGCCTAAAGCAAGCTTAATTTTTACAAACCACAAAGGAGGTTTCCAAGCCATAGAGGACTCTAATACTTATTTAGAAAGGGTTTACCCTTTTATATTAAAACCTGGGCATTGTTTACCGTAGGCTCTTTAACCATGGCACTCTGGCAAAGGCCAACAAATCATCACCCTGTATATTCTAGGAAGGTAAAGCTTGGACTGGTTAATTTTTTGACTGTAAATCATAAAGGTGGTGTACAAGCTCTATAGTTGGTAGAAAATATGTGGCAGAGATTTGGTGCCCACAAACAGGCACAGAAATCATTGCAATAACCACTGTGCTTGAATTTACTATATTTTTCTCTTGTGTGTTGTGGATTTTTCCTATTCCTTATCAATATCTATATCTGAGTGTTTGTAGTAATAAGAAAAGTCATGAATGAATTATATTGAGTTATATTTGAGTGGATGACAATTTTGTGATGTGATTGTTATTGACTATGTTGAAAGAGAGGTATCTAAAAGTGGAAGAAAGTGAGAAGTATTTCCTCAAGCAAATTTTAGATTATCTTCAAGAATCTTAAGAAAAAAAAGTGATCATTTGTATCCATGCAGTGAACAGTGGAATGGTGAAAATAGCAATAGGTGACTGATAGCCCATAGCTCTCATAGTTGTGAGTGATAAGTGTTTTTGAAAATGAATTGGTTTATATGAAGTGTTAGCTATTTCACTTCATGAAATAGCAAGTAAATTGTGAAATCATATTATTAAACCAGAAAGTGTGAAATTGCATGTCAGAATTAATTATTTGCACACAAATAGTCTGTAACGACAGTGCACCCTATTTGCAAACTGTTTTGTTGTTGGAAATTATGAAGAAAGTGCAGTGATGTGTGTTTGAAAATGGAATTAATGTTCTCTCATAGCTGTGTGTGTCAAAGCTGCCACTTGCTCATTAAAAAGAAAGAACGTATTGCCACATTTCGTGCTTTTGATGTTTATTTGAAAGTTGTGATTTTCTGTTCAGAATATTTCAGTAGGTGCTTATGGTAAATCATTTTGAACTGGGAGGACCAAGTGCACAGGTGTGATATTTAGTTTGAGACTTAAATTCCTATGGGTTCAATAATTTAGACAGGTGTGGGATCCAGGTAAAGTTATGGTTACTGCTTTTACCTTTTTAATTTAGTATCAACTTGTAAGGCACTTCACTCATTTTCATGAGTGAAGTTATTTTGATTATTTATGTTAAACAGAAATATGTAATATATGATTAGTTATTTCATTTAATTAGATATCACTGATAAGGGGAGATATATATGTAGGTCTAATTTCTGAATATTAATGGATATAAAAAAAAAGTGCCTCCTCCCTTCTTTTATTTGTTTTCATTCAATCTCTTATTTTTTTAGTTGGTGGTATAAGAAAATTATATGTTTACAAACAGTTAGAAATAAAAATTATGTAGGAACTATGGGGTGACATTTTAGTGGGGAGACATCCTTCACTTTCACCAGACCATGTGATACTGACCTCCAAGTCATCCCGAGGCCACTTGTGCCAGTCACGGGTTTGCTAGAGGGAGACCAGTGGCAAGGGTTCATATAGCTGGAGGCACTATTTAATTTTGGTGGCATGATATGATGAGGATTGCAGGTTTAGTTCCAGAAAAGAGATTGAAAGTAATTTGGTGAAATTTTTTTTTTTGGGTTCTTTCATCATCAGAATAAACTTCATAAACTTCATATATAGATTTTATTCATGGGAGTGATTACCTGTTATGCTGAATATAATGATTATTTCCTACACAAAAGAAAGTACACTTAACAGATTGTAAATTAAAAAAACAACGCAGAAACTATCTAACAAAAACTGATACCCGGGCATTGAGGTGATAAGATGGGTCTAGGTATTCCACAGGTAGAGTTTGACAACGCACTAGTCTGGACCTAGATAGCATCTTTGCCCCTCTTGTGGGTCATTGTTTACCCATAACTTAATAGTAGATAGATCTCAAGTGATTAATCATTGATTTTATCTCCTTGTGCTGTAAATGTGGTGCCTTT
>NC_051408.1:18551920-18552248 GCF_015228065.2 Penaeus monodon
CATTGCCAAGGGTAAATAACCTTGAGCATGTGACTGAGGGCTTTCTCGTAATGGATTGTGATGGATAGATATATAGAAGGACATGGTTGTTGTGATTTGTAAATTTCTTTACAATTCTTTATTAACATAAATCCATATTGTGAAAATGTATTTTGAGAAAAAGATAACTTGTAATGAGTTACTGTAGTCTGTTAGTGGATTATCTATACCCCACATGAATTTGCATATGTTAATAGCAGAATGAAAGCGATAAGTGTGAGAAATAACTTACTGAGATTATATATGTAGACATCTTTGAGAATGTAAAGAATACATGGACAATTCTCCC
>NC_051408.1:18552707-18552998 GCF_015228065.2 Penaeus monodon
TGAAGGCTCCTCTGACTTCAAAATACACTGCTGTTAATTTCTCTTAACCATTATTTCTCTGATTGCCTCAGTATTTTAATAAGGAAAATCCATATGCTTTATCATCCTGCATTGGATGTTGTGAAAGGGCAAAGACAGTGGCTTGACAAGAAAATTGGAGGGGGACGCATTAAGCTGAATTGGCCCTGAAGTGGTGGTCAGGAGAAGCTGTGTTAGTTCTCCCCATATTCATCTTGATTGGGTGCATTGGGAGAAGTGCCGTTGGATTTGGCAAGTTGGAAAGTGATCAAC
>NC_051408.1:18553056-18553839 GCF_015228065.2 Penaeus monodon
CTTTACAGAGTTGTGTTATTTCTTAATTTAATTTGAATAGTCTACACATTATTATAAATGATTGTATGTCTAAGAACTTGTTTAGATTATTATTAGCACAGATGAAATATCAGGTAAGATAATGTCCATAAACTTAATACCAACCACTTTTATTACTTTTCAGGAGTGGAGGGCAGAGTAGCCCCAGAGCCTCACCACAATGAATCGGGCACGCGTTTTATCACACTTACTTTCAAGGGCTCCACCAGGGACCCCCCTGGCTGCTGTGCGAACTTTTCTATACGGGGGCACACGAGGAAAGGCCTCGGCTCCACCCCCTCCCACAGCCCTTGCTGCAGAGCCTTTCCTGAATGGCTCCTCCTCGAACTATGTGGAAGAAATGTATACTGCCTGGCTTCAGGACCCGAAAAGTGTCCATCAAGTGAGTAGTCTGACTCGTTTCTATTGGATGTAATAGTAAATTGTCCCAAGGTTTGGTTGTTTTTTCATGTTTGGAAGGATTTTTTTTTCTGTATATCTTCTCACCAGAAACAAGAAAATGTAGAAGTTTGAGTTTTATAAAAATGTCAGACAGGAAAATTGTGCAAGCGTGTATGTCAAACCCTGCAGTGCCTTAACAACTTTGTGACAGCAACTACTGATCAGGTGTCAAGCCAGTTTACAAGAGGACAGAAGATTTGAAAGAGGTTCAGGAGCTCATGATATCATTGTTTGATTATTTGCAGATTATTGTGCTTCAGGTCTGTTACAATAATGATACTCTTGATTTTTTATATTGATCTG
>NC_051408.1:18554134-18554643 GCF_015228065.2 Penaeus monodon
AGAGTTAGCAACATTGCAGTACACATTCCCCCACAGAAGTACTGTAGCTTTATTAAAAAAAAAAGTAATAATGAACTTTCTTAAAGCTGAAGTTGGCAGAGGCATATTTTAAGTAATTTGGGGGTTTGTAAATGACTGGCAGAATTTTTGGTTAGAGTTGCCAGATTTCTTATCTATATTTGGAGGGGTTCCTCATGACCCTTCTTCGTTTCATTGCATCCCCCTCCCCCACCACCCTTTTCCTCTTCCCCAAATAAGCATTCTCCATCATGCCAAAGGTTATATTAGAGGAAAGACCAACCAATGGCAGCAAAGAGTCTGGGGTGTTCAAAAGCTGGAGCTGGTTGCTAAAAAAAGACGGTGACCTTGGTAATGGTAGACTGGCCTGGTGCTACTGCAGAATACTGACGCTCACACAGGGTGGAGTCCAATCAATAGTTTAGTTGCCTGTGTCAAGGCTGCATTGATGTAGTTGTCACACTTAAGGTAGAGTGGTGTGTGTTGAAAGG
>NC_051408.1:18554739-18554827 GCF_015228065.2 Penaeus monodon
GATACGAGATAAAGGATAGTGATGCTGATAGAGACCAGGAAGATATTGATTAAAGTATAGTTATCACCATCTTCATAATCTTGTTTAT
>NC_051408.1:18555992-18556201 GCF_015228065.2 Penaeus monodon
CATGACAAATTTTATTTTTTGCTTAAAACAAGATTTCACTCTTATCCCTTTCTCTCCTGGCAATGAAAAATTTTAGTATTGTTGCGAAGAGAAGGGTCCATTTATGGATTTTATTTCGGAAAGAGCACGGCAATTTGGGTTCAAGGCGGTAATTTTTTTATAATGTTTGGGAATAAAAATTATAACAAATTTCATTTTAATTAAAAAAA
>NC_051408.1:18556303-18556389 GCF_015228065.2 Penaeus monodon
GTAATTTCTTTTTAAAATGGGAAAGCCAAAAAACCCCCCCAATAGGAAGTGCCAAAAAAAAGTATTGGGGTCAAACCCCGTAGGGG
>NC_051408.1:18556421-18556668 GCF_015228065.2 Penaeus monodon
CATTGAACTCCCCTTTTTAATTTTTTGTAAAAAAAATTTTTTTTTTTGCTGTATAGAAGAGGAGTCCAGCTCATTATCTATTGCAAGTTGAAGCACGAAAGCAAAGGAGAAAAACAAACATAAGCAATACGTGATAGACCATTGCCGAGAGTAAGAAAGAATGATATGATGATTTTTTCCATGGAAATGAGTGCATCTGGGGAATAGGAAGAAATTCATGGAACAGCAAGTGGTACGAGCATTTCAT
>NC_051408.1:18556742-18557140 GCF_015228065.2 Penaeus monodon
GGATAATTTTGCTGAAGAATTGAGAAGTTGAATTATTTGCTTGTAGTATTATACAGAATATTTACTGCCCAACTTCAAAAGACAGCAGTGATAGAGATGGGAATCCCTGTGATAAATGCTCTGTATTTTCCAGGCCTATTTGGCAGGAAGTGAGAGAATAAATATTTTAGGATTAGATACTGGTCTAGATAACTTCATTAATTTAAGCCTAATCAAGAATGCGTGGCATTTTGTCTTAGAAGACAGTACTGTAAGGTAGTAGCATTCTGTCTAAATTTCTATGAAGCTCCTTCCTATTTCACCACAAAGTTAATGAGATTTTGTTAAATACAACATAATTATATAATTTAGTCACATTATTGCCTCACTTTTGGTAGCATGATGAGAAGAATTTCTTT
>NC_051408.1:18557168-18557911 GCF_015228065.2 Penaeus monodon
TGCATTGCAATGCATGGGTAATGGTACTAACCTGCAGTTGCATAACAGAAGACGGCTCAGTTGGCAGCGTGCCAGACTCCCTATTCTGCTCTTCATCCTGTTGCTTCTGGTTTTCTTTTCCTTTGCTCACTGTCTCCAGGTATATTTATGGGTAACTAAAAGATTCTTGGAAATTTGCCAACACAAATAGCATTTTAATAAGGAGGAAAGCAAATCTTTGGTCTTGTTTTCTTTTCTCTCTTTTTATTCTCTTAAGGAAAAACCTGGGCATGTTAGTATGCTGGATGTCTTATTTATATTTCATTGTAGTGTATGTAATTTCTTCCATGAAAGCAAGACATAGGAAGTGCCAGTATTCTGGGGTCACTGTTAGTGTATTGTATTTTTTCATTTGAACTCTCCTATTTTGTAAAAAAAAATTATTAGAGTTCATAGTTTACATTCTTCATAGTTTACAGAAGTATAATAATTTAATGAAAAATTTTACCAACATTATTTTCCTTTTGTGCACTCTCTTTTTCACTTGAACATTGTGTTTGGTCTCAATTTGCATTACTCATCTTGCATTGGCCATGGGGTCAGTCACCTCTGATTTTGTTGGACATTATTCAGTTCTTTGCAAGAGAGATATTTGTTGTGAAAAAGGATTTATTTCAAAGGTGCTGTTTAAATCAAGTCCATGAATTTTTATTTTTGGTGATAGAGTATTTCAAGAGTATGAAACATGCTAAAAAATGTAGACC
>NC_051408.1:18557948-18558702 GCF_015228065.2 Penaeus monodon
ATATATCAATACATAATACATGCATATTCAGCTACTATTCCTCAAAGGATTTATGATCCAGAGAGAAGAAAACCACTCCCACATTGGATACCCAAGAATAAACACCCAGTCACATGCTCAGCCTTGGCACATGCCGAGACCATAACATTGGGTGGCAGCCAGGGGGACAAAGTACATCACACATTCTCCATAGTTCTAACTTTTAGGGTCGTTAGATCTCTTCAGATCATACATTTGTTGTTGGGCATTCAACAGTTAGTCTATGCTCATACTTTTGTTGTAGGATACTCTGCAGTCAGTCTCTGCGGTACTAACTGATTTTTCTTGCGATTTGATACATAAGGTTTATAAGGTATTCACACAGAAAGTTTGATAGAATTGTATAAGAAATTAGTTGATTGAAATATGTAGGTATTGATAATAATTTGTAAAATATTACTTAAATAGCCCTTCTGGCTGGGAATCAGACTTGTGAATGGAGAGAATTGATGTTCATTGTGTAAGTGGAGCCAGTGACCTCTTCGCTGGCATTTATATCCTCAGGAATTCCATCAACAGGGATTTTTCCATTTATGCTCTCTCTCATATATATATATTTTTTTTTTCTATCCTTTTTCCTCATATTTTTTCATACTATTTTCTTTCTTATTTTTCCTTTCTGCTTTTGGTTTCTTCTCTTTTATTGTGTATCCATTTGAAAATGAGAAAAGCAACTTAACTCAAAGTCATTGGGGAAATGTGTTCACTATAGTAT
>NC_051408.1:18559455-18559734 GCF_015228065.2 Penaeus monodon
CCGAAATGCCTCAGCTGGTGCAGCCCCAGGTACAGCCTACACAGCCCCTCCCTCCCTTGCGGAACCCACCCCGCACCATGTTCCCCTGTCCTCCATTGCCCCTGCCATGAGCACCAGCCCCATGGTTGGAGACGTTCAAATTTCGGACAAAGTTATTGACGACCACTTGGCTGTACAAGGTATCATCAGGGCATATCAGGTGCGTGTACTCGTATTTTCTTGCATATTGTATCCTATTTTTGAGGATTTATTTTACACAGACATTAGATATGTACATTA
>NC_051408.1:18560393-18560657 GCF_015228065.2 Penaeus monodon
TGAGAGTTTAGGAGTAAATTGATGGATAGCCAAGTTTAATAAAAAATATTTTTTACTAGCAGGTTATTATTATTGTAACTCAAGGATTTATCATGTGCTTGTTTTGTGTTTAGGAAATGGTATGAAGGATCACCCCCCATGTACAATGATTTTTCTTTTTCAGATGTGGTTTCTTTTGATGACTATAATTGGTCCTTTTATTTTTTTTATTACACTATTGATTAGGTAAATAATTTCACAAAAGAAACAGAATCTTTGTTAGGC
>NC_051408.1:18560765-18561685 GCF_015228065.2 Penaeus monodon
CATTAGGGATTTTCCCAGTGCCCTAGGTTCTTGGTTTTATTTTGCAGGGTCAGAGAGGTCGTCCACAGTTTTATGCTTTGGAGCCTCAGATTATGCACATCCCCTATTTATAAATTGATGGAGTTGCAAAGTTTGCATTATTCTGCCAGATAACATTCTTTACTATTTTCTGAATTCAGAAATTTCACTGCAGAAAAGGTTTATATGATTTTTTGTTGTTTCTTAAATTTTAATCTTTTACATTTAAAAATGCAGTGTTTTTATTCTTATTCATACTTTCACAGCTACTGTGTGAGGACTGTTGATTTTTAGCTATGAAGTCATGTAATACACCTCATGTAACTTGACTCTTGAAAGCACAGAAAAGAAACTTCTATCTATATTTCTTTTAATTCAGTATAATACATTTAGTGAAAGATTTATAAGGAAAGTATACAAGATGATACAGTGCATAGTGTACATTGTTGCTTGTATAAACATAATATGTCTACCATTATTGAAATTGTTTTGAGATGAAGCAAAAAATGGATAGCAGTAAGCTAAGTAATATCAGGGCATTTAAAGAAGCTGAAAGAGATCTACCTCAAAACTTTATATTTAGTGAGACAGATATTGTAATCTGTTTTCTTTATTTTTATCCTTCTTAAATGCATGTAAATGGTCATTATAAAGTGGCACAAAATCCACATGGCATTTTTAGAAATTGGATGGTCTCATTATCAACATTTTTTATGTAAGTATAGTATACTAGATATTTCCTCTAGATTAGCAGACAAATTCCATTGGGTGATTGCTTCATCCAGACAGTTTTAGGAAATTGATTGTCTTCTCATAATTTCAGCTTTCAGAGAGGGGTTAGGCAGTTAATTGCTAGAATATGAGTGTTGTATCTAAGTGTAGATTTTATGTTAATATAAGTT
>NC_051408.1:18561732-18562136 GCF_015228065.2 Penaeus monodon
TGTAAACACTGAGCCACAGGAATTTCAGACCCTCTCACTAATGTCTTTTGTGAGAAAGAGTGGTAACACTTTATGTAATAGGAATTGGAGATCTGGAAAGTAAGAAATACTTTGCCACTTTTCTGTATTTATGTTTAATTTGTGTGAGAAAAGAGTTGAGTTACAAGTGCCCATAAAATGAAAAAATGGTGCCCAAAAAATGAAAAAATGGAACTATTATAAGTAGATGAAAAAATTAATTGGTAAACAACCACAGTTCAAGCATGACAGTTACTGGATATCACCCTTTATTTATTTGACTAAATTAGTCAGGTTGGAGAAATTTCATTCTGTTCTTCCAGTGGCCTTCCTTAAGATAATGTCAGCAAAAATAAGCAAGATATTCACAGTTTGACCCGACGTAA
>NC_051408.1:18562768-18562919 GCF_015228065.2 Penaeus monodon
ATAAAATTTAAAAAAAATTAAAAAATATAATAAAATTAATAATAAATTTTTTAAAAAAAAAATAATATATAATATAATATAAAAAATTTTAATTAAAAAATAAAAAATTTTTATAATTAAATATATATAAAAAAATTAAAAAAATTTTTTT
>NC_051408.1:18564613-18565546 GCF_015228065.2 Penaeus monodon
TTATTGAACATTGGCCTTGAGTCATCACAGGCATTCTGTTTCTACAAAATGAGGCCAAACATAATGATTGCTTGATGGCATGTTTGTGATAACAACAGTTCTTGACAACATGGCATATTACCTAAATTACACTCATGAATGTATTACACATGCCAGATAATCATTAAATATCTAAAACATCCTGCTAGACCCCCCTGGAAGAACAATTTTATATTAGTAGCCATCTACTTAATGAATCAGGGCACTATACAGTGTTCATAGCTTTATTATATGATAACTAACATGTTGGTATCAGAAATATTTGATCACTGACATACTGGTAATTATGAATGTCAGCTGATAATCATGACTCTTTGAATTACAGCGCTGTTATCCAGACATTCAGCCATTCATTAAAAATTTCTTTAAGTACGTCTTTGCCTTGATCATCCAGTGCAGTTAGGTCTCTGAAACTCCTGTGGCTAGGTGTTTATAGTCTGTATTTATGCATATATTTGTGTGAATGATATTATGAATAGCCACAATTTAGGAAAGCCAGGATTTCTTGAAAAGTGCCTTTACATTATTGGACTTAATATGAAATACAGGTTTTGGGAAAAAAATCAAAATATGGATAATAAGCTTTCCTTTACATTTGAATATTTAAACAAGACTAAAATGTTTCCAGTTATAGTGTTATAGCCTTAGATATAAAGAACGTGAATTTAGAAAAATAGACCTGGCCTCACGTCAGTTAGAAATGCACAGATAGTTGGAGTGGTAGTTTTTTCTTATGAAAAAGCTTCTGTTTTAGGAAAGGTCGTTGAGCTACTTAGTTGACGTCTATTTTGTTTTAGGTGTAAGTTTTGGAGTTTTGAATTTAGATTAAAATGCATGTTTCTAATCCCCTCCTCCCCCACAATATTTTCAGGTTGTGTATTATTTTTATCACTA
>NC_051408.1:18566292-18566435 GCF_015228065.2 Penaeus monodon
TTAGAAATATTATTTTTTAAAAATTTATTTTTATTTTCATTTTTCCTTATAACTTCATTTCTTACCAGTGGGATGTTATAATGATATACCCTGTGTAGGAATGAGTTCCACTGTCCTTAGATCTAATGATTTGCAGTGAAGCC
>NC_051408.1:18566485-18566924 GCF_015228065.2 Penaeus monodon
TCTTCAACATAAAGTCTTAAACTCTACATATTTTTTTCTCCAATATCAGTCTTCACGTAAGTAACTTTGGAGGGAAGTCTTTTAGCGTAAATATTATATGTTGTTTTGAATCTGAGATGCTTTTGCATGTTGAAAGAGATGTCAAAGGACAGTGGAAGTATAGGTTTTTTAATCATTTTGGTAGATTGGTTGTTTGATAGTATTTGTGCAGTGATGTTTGTGTCACAGGGTTTTAAAGTTACAATTTTGAATACCTTCATTTTTTATTATGTATTAAATGGTGTAACTAAAGTTTTTGTTTATTCAGTCTTGAATTAAAATATGGTTTTTGCATGAGTTTTTGTTACAAACCTAATTTGCTTTCCTTGGTATGTAGCTTTTGGTTTAGGGAAGACTTTAGGATGGAGTGTTACAAAGATTTCAAGAAATACAAACAATG
>NC_051408.1:18566985-18568901 GCF_015228065.2 Penaeus monodon
AGGGGGGATTAGTGTTATCCATCTTTCTATCTGTTCTGATTTATTTTTATGTTATATGCCTTTTCATAGATCAGGAAATATATCTATCTAATCATCAGAAGCAAATTAGGTTTGGGACAGAAATTATTTGTGTTCTGATTGTGAGGAATGTATCATAGTAACATCCTTAGGCACTAACATATAGCATATACCCGGGTATAATAACAGGCTCGTGGGCATTTGGTAGCAGCGTTGGATCCACTTGGCATAGACCGAGAAGCCCTCAAGGACCGCCCCCCCACCACGCTGCCGTCCAGAACTGTAGTCCGCTCCTATGTTGATGCATTTGGTATGCCTTTTAAGATGAACTGTAACAATCAGCTCATCTCAGGGATGTGGGTTAGACATCCTTTAGTGGACACTTTTGTACAATATTGCAATCACGGCACTTCTGTACAGTTATGGTGGTGGTGTCTTTTGTATGGTTGAGTGCGTCAGCGTTGTCACTGAGATAAAACAATTGATTGGAAAATGAATATATGTGATGCACCAGAAAACTTTTTATGCATAATGTATATAAGTTGTTTAGTTGGAAGAAATCAAAATGTAAATATTGTCTGTGGAAGAATACCATTTGGCTTATTTGACAATCTTAAATAGTAATCAGTAATGCTAATGATTCATCATAATCAGTGTTAGGTGTTAGCTTTTTTTCTTTTCTTTTCCTTTACAAAATACATACCTGAATGATTGGGTAGTTTGACAGGTGAGTGCTGGCAGGGTTGATCTTGCCAATTCAAGCATCAGGTTTTAACTTTGATTAGCACAACAGAAGTTATAGTTTAGGGATATTTTTATTTTAGCTAGAAATAGAAGTCTTAAAAAAGGTGCATAAGTCTTGAGGGTTCTGTGCATGCAGATACTTTCTGTGGTATATTGAAGGGTATTTGCAAGCTAAAGAGTTGGATAGATAACTCAAATAATTTGGATATCTTGTAGTACTTAAGTAGTGGTTCTGTCAGTGTTAGCTTGATTTGCCTGTAGCTACTAACATTTCCCAGGGTTTTCTTCTCTTTAAACTTCTTTTTCAATACTGTTAGTGTCCCAGTAACACATTGTCTGTTCTAGTAGCAGCTGATGTGCTTCATCCACCATGGTAGTGGCCTTGCTTGAGATAAGTATTGCTCTACATGACAGGGGATTTCCCATTCTGTAGCTGTCTTTACGGATGGCATACAACAGAAATTGAATTGATATGTTCAGGTTGATTCAGAATTGGGTATTTTCTCTATGTTGTAGCCTTCTTGTAACACCACTGGGTTTAACCAGGTAAGATCTGCAGCAAATATAAAGGATGCGCAATTTGTGATCTCTTTAGTTTATTATAGATCTGTGTATTTGGAGATTGATCAGTTTTTCTGTGCACTTCATTGTCCTCTTTTTTCATATTTCTTTAAGCATCTTATTTTTCCCAACTGTTAGTTAAGTAGGCTTACAAAAGTTGGTATTGAGAACCAGTTCTTGTTGATTTTGGTTAAGTCAACAACAACATTTATATGCAAGCGGATGCCAGGTTATCCAAGTTGGAGCACATGAACACTGATGAATGTAGATATATAGATAGCTTTAGGATGACGCCGATGGTCTACCCTACAGATCCGCGGCCACAGCATTGCTAATCTAGATCCACTTGGCATCAACACAGTGGATCCCTCCCAGGGCAGGCAGCTTGTCGTCCGCAATTATATGAACCGTTTCAGTAAGTCTCATCTGGTAACTAAGATGTGAGCTCATGACCAGAAAGGACCAGAACGTAGAGAGCATTGTTAATAGGCATGATTAATTGGGTTTGTTGTAAGGGTGTGTAGATCCCCGTACTCTCTGCATTTGAAAAGATTATGTACACTTGTTGATTGTTGATGTGTATTTTGGTTTGC
>NC_051408.1:18568959-18569428 GCF_015228065.2 Penaeus monodon
TGTTTACTTTGCCTGATTGGTCTGGTTACTTTTTTTTTTATACATTTTTGTTTTGAGTTGATTAGTAAGAACCCCACAAGATTTTTTTCCTTAAGGCATGATTAAATTATCAGAATGGTGACTGCCATTTCATTAATTCATTATTCACTTGACAGAATTTTGCCTTCTCAGACTTTAGCATGAATAATTGCTTTACTTTTTCATGGTCATGGTTGCTTGCTGTAGCTTACATGGAAATTTGGTAGTATGTGAAAGCATTGCTATACTTTTTGCATGAGTAACATTTTTTGAATTATGGAATAGGTGGATTTTTATTCCTTGCTGGCTTTTGTGATGTGAACCTTTCATATATTTACTTTTTTTATAGTGGTTCTTCATAGACTTTAACATGGTGTTCATCTAAGCTTTTCTTATAAGCCCGGATATTTCTTTCTAATTTTACTGAACAGATTTTTGGTAAAGTCATGGT
>NC_051408.1:18569535-18569850 GCF_015228065.2 Penaeus monodon
GCTTGTATATTCTTCCCTCTTCCTATCCTCACACACCCAAAACCCCTTCTCTGCTTTTCGCTCTTTTCTCTTTTCTCCTTCGTAATTTCTTGTGTTACTTTCTTTTACCTTCTGTTTTGACAGCCTATGATACTCCTCACATTAAGAATGAAGAATGTTTTTTTTTTTTACTATTCTTTCTTGTGTATGATTGCCTTACTAAGGTTTCTTTTTCCTTTCTTGTATTTGGCTATACCAGATTAGAAAAAAGAAAAAATAAGATAGACCATGAGGCAAAAACTGTCATGAGGAAAACGACAACTACAGCACTCTTAC
>NC_051408.1:18569888-18570235 GCF_015228065.2 Penaeus monodon
ACCTCACCTCAAGAACGGCTCCACCCATTTGATGTGCTTCGTCTGGCAGAAAGTACGGGGGATCTAATTCTATGCTGAAGTGCTAAAACCTGAATTAACACTGGCACACTGTGAGGACAGATTCTTATGATTAACCCAATATAATGTGATATATATATATATTTTTTTTTTTTGGCTTTTTACTAATGCTAACCTAAAGCTAATGCTACTGATTGTTTTCAGCTGAAGCCTGCTTTACTGCGGAAAGTTTTGATATTTATTATTTCTGTGTATTGTTTACCCAAGATTAGTGTAAAGAGAAGTTGATGCATTGGTGACAGGCAATTGCACTGTCTACCATAATTTTG
>NC_051408.1:18570622-18571350 GCF_015228065.2 Penaeus monodon
AGTAAAATGGAAAAAATGTTGCTTTGCTTACAACCTAATCAGATTCTATTTAAATAGTCACCTACACTACTGATAGACTACTCCTAATATTTTACAGATAGTATGCAGTATTTTTTATTCAGTCTTTTATATTGCCTGAATTTTGTGACTTTTCAGGATGAATTTCATTTTGGGGGTTGGGGAAAGGGTGTGGTAGAATGGTTTAGAATGTATGTGTGAATAGGTGTACCTTTTTTTTGGTGCAGCCTACATTTTTGTTTGCCCATGCCTCAGATCTTTTCCCTCACACTTCATCTCAAAAATCCATGTTAACCATCTGAGTATATGGAACAAACCTGTTTTTGTTTCCAAAGTAGAAATTCATTCTGAAAGGGTGCCAGTTTCAGACATCTGAAGAGACAAGAATATTTACTTGGAAACCTGTACATTATCACAGAAATGTATTACTGAGTGTTAAACAGTATTGATATAGAAGAGAAGTTTAAGTTTTATTTTTTTTTTTCATTTGAGACTGATCTTGTATATTCTTATTACTTTAGATGTTTATTGGAAAATATTATTGTTACTTTCTAATGAAAGAAAAAAAAAAATATAAATATATATCAATTAACTGTACAAGAATTCCTCACTACATGATCTGGTTACACTTGTCAAAAATTGACTGGAAGATGAGAAGTTGTACTGTAGATGTGTAATGGGTTCGAAGATAGAGACATTTCTAGTCCTTC
>NC_051408.1:18571372-18571712 GCF_015228065.2 Penaeus monodon
AGTTAACAATGAAGGAGCCCCACAAGCAAGTGAAGAGCCCTTGTTTGCAATAGTTATTTACAAGTATAGTAAAGTGATCGAATCTGAAGACTGAACTTCAGAACTCTGGCCCTCCTTGTGGTGTACAATAAATAACAAAAAGTAAGAGTTCCAGATTTACATTTACTTAAATAATTTGTGGTACAAATAATCTAGGTAATGGATGAAAAAAAAACTTCAAGCCTACTTTTGAGAGGCTGTTTCTTCTAAGGCCAAGCAACAGTGAAGAACTGTTTAGCACACACAGCTTAGAGGGATGGTCTAGCCATGATGAGAGGATCTCACCCATTATGAGTGGGTT
>NC_051408.1:18571899-18572042 GCF_015228065.2 Penaeus monodon
CCACTACTGAAGTAAGCTTAATGATCCAATGGGTTAAAATACTGATGCACAGAAATTTTGGTGTGATGCTTACTCCCTACAGCAGGTGTTATGCATTGCAATCACCCCAGACTGCAGCAAAAGTTACCAGTTGTTGGGTTAGA
>NC_051408.1:18572086-18573804 GCF_015228065.2 Penaeus monodon
TTATTGAAGACTTAAATCCAAGTAGTTTTCCATTGTGTTCTGTCGAGGGAATCGGTAGACTCCTTTCTATGATGTATAGAAACCATTCTGACAGAAGTACAAAAAACTGTATCGATGGAATATAAACATTTCATGGCTACTGTGACACAGGAAGAATTTATGGATATTTGTATCTATTATATGATTCAGTAATAACATGATTGCATCACCAATCACCAGTTCTATAGTTCTTCGGGTTCTAAACTGGGGATGTGAGATAGATACAAAATTTGATATGTTGTTGAGTTATGTTCTGGTTTAGTGCATCATTTTTTAATTATATTTTTAGTGGAATGAATGTTGGTTCAACTTGTTAGATGTTGACATATTGGGGTTTATTTAACCCTTCAGGATTTGTGATTGTACTTATTGTGTATTATTGTGTTATTAATTTTGTTGTTTCTGGAGGAATGTGGCAAAGCCCTTATTACCTTCCTACAAGTTTTCTTTGATAGGGCAACTCATGCATACAATGTTTAACATTGAAGTTTTGATACATTTCTTCTGTATCTCATGGCTGTGGTTTTAACATTCCTTTGCTTGCTTGGACCATTGTGTAGACTTAAACTCACCGGCAGAAAGCAACACTGCTGATTGATGTACTTTACATCTTAAGCCAGCAATGATGGGCGTCTCATTGATGAGAAAATGAACAGCAGCTTTCATTTCATATGCAAGTCTTGTGTTCCTGACTTAACGCTGTGATTGGGTGTCCACCCTCGCAGCAGGCTCCCATTGTGGGTATGTTAGTTTGATTTTTTTATATTGTATGGATAATACAAATCTTATAAAAGAATTTTGCTAATATTGTCATGAAGTTTCTCATATCAGAATGTCCCACTCTTCAGGATTAACAGAATTAACTTACATGACTCAGCAGTGAGGAGGGAATACATTAGTAATCATACAATAAGGTCTGGATTTCCACATTTCATTTATGCCTGATTCTTGGATATTGTGTTCTTGTTGTCTTGTCAATATGTATTTGGAATGTTCATAACCTCAGACATTGAATGGCTGATAACTACTTTATTAAAAGAGGTTGTAGCAAGTCTAATAAGTTTTTTGCAAACAAGATGATCCTTTTTTAATTTCCTGTGGCTATTGAATGAGAATGTGGGAGATACCAAGAGAGTAAGAGTTCATTACATCACAATTATCATTCAGTTCATAAATTACAATATTTTGGACAAACGTCCGTGCCATTTGATTGTACATTGTTTAACCAGATGGGTCTTGGCATGTTGATTTGAGGTTTTCACAAAAGTTCAGTTCTACTGTTTTCCTTCGCTGAGCAGGGTGTGAAAATGAGCCAACCAAGTACTGTGTGTTTTTATGCCAGAAGAAATATCCATGTATCTGTCATTAGGCGATATGACTGTGTTATTGGCATATTTTGCCATCGTGTAGTAGTGGTAATGTCCTTGATTACCACTACAAGCTTAATCCTGTGCCAACATGTGCTTCACAATGGGTGCTGCAAGCAGTCAGCAACTCAAAAGAAAATTAAAACCACAAGAAACCTATAATTCCCCCATGTCTATGATTTTGGCTGCTGTATATACAATTTTCCAGGGAATGAGGCTATAAAGTGGCCTTAATCCTACTTCTGAGGGACTCCTCAATTACCGCAGTAATGGGCAGACAAGTGAACAATTGTTTAGTGCACAGAACTTAGA
>NC_051408.1:18573867-18574508 GCF_015228065.2 Penaeus monodon
CATCCATTATCTCTAAATGATGTATGATTTATGATCTGATACATCTGAGGAACACCTGTGCACTAAAATATCACTTCTGTGTACTAATTCAAGTTACACATAAATGAGGTGCATTTCTGGAATCTAATGATAAAAATCTGCATTATCAGGCATGGGAACATTATGATTGGTTGCCTGAGTAAATATTGGTATGGTTTGCCCTGCATTCTTTTCATGCATACCTAAGTGTGCCAAAATGTAGGATGGATGTCCTTCAAGGAATAGATTAATTTCACTACATTAACAGTAACTCCGAAATGGTCTGAATTACTTAGGCTTGTAAATGTTTTAATCTCTTGGATTGTATTAGTATTGATTTTTCGTGCTCCTTTATATACCAAATAACATTTTAAATGCATTTCATGACTAGACTTGATGCATTTGTTTACTATGTTGGTACTTGCAAAATCCCAAGAACTCGTGTATCTGTTTAAGGAATAATCTGCCAGAAGTGAAAGATGATATACATCAGAAGGGGAAGACATGAAAAAGTGATCATAACTGTCAAGTGAACAATTTGTGTATACTGTACTCTTTAGGTAAAGGCTTGGTCATAGACCTATATATACAGTAATATATTGTCTTGAATGTAAATGTATACC
>NC_051408.1:18574542-18576559 GCF_015228065.2 Penaeus monodon
CTGCACTGCCCTGCTGTTGCCACTGTAATTTTTGTTAGTAGGATATCTTTTGTTGTTCTCCTTTGTTATTATGTCCTGTCAGTGTTCTTTCAAGGCTTGCTCATATGATTGAAATTACTTTCAGTGTTCTTTGTTGCATATCTTCCCTCAGTGGTTCTCTCTTGTGTAACCTGTTTTGTTTCTCTTCTATATTTACTTGTTCAGAAGCATGTTTCAAATGCCAGTTTACATTCTTCTTTTGTTATAAGTCGTTGCTTATGGTGTAATTTTGATGTCATGTATGATGAAAGTTCTTTATTTCATAATTCTACTCTTAATATTAGAAAAGTTCCAGTGTAAACTTTGATAAGGGTGTCTGGACAGAACAGTCACTGCTTGGATTTTCACAGCTCTATGAAATGCTTTCTTGTAATGAAAGTCATGGTATGTGTCAACATACATGTGATTGTGGATTTGATAAATGGTTTCCATTAGACAAAGTACACAAATGCTTAATGTATGGCAATGAATTTAAGCACAATATAGTAGTTTCAATAAATGTTCTTTGCTATTATTTAGAAACTGTAATGACTCATGATAAGGATAAGTAATATGTAGTTTGTAGAAAAAGAATTATAAAGTAAAAGCATGCAACAATAGCAATTCTACTTTAACTCTTGAAGATCTTCAGATGTTTTAGTTTTAACTCTTTGTATTGGTAAGTGACTGCAGACCTCTCAGACACTGCCACAGCTCAATTATTGTTTCCAAGATGTTGCAAATATATTTTCGTATTATGTGCAGTTTTTTTTTTATCTCTACTTGTTATATTTTTTACCAGATTAGATCAGATCAAGATACACAACTTGTTATTAAATATATAGAATAAAAAATTGAAATGTATGTAAAAAAAGATTTACATCAGTATAGTACCCTGTGAGAACATTGGCAATTGTATAAGGTAATCAGAAAATTCATAATTTTACTGAACAGTAGGAATACAAGACAAAGAAAGAGATAAATTTTTGTTATATGGAATATATCTGCATGTTTTTTTTCTCTCTCTTCTCTACCTCTTACTACTGATAATTTCATCAAGTTATTTGATGTAAAATAGATGTTAATACTTTCACTGTCATGTTTTTCTGTAACTTGGCTTTGTTAAAGTTTTGCTGGTTCCACTACTTTATCATATGCTTTACATTCTTGCAACCTATTGTAGTTTTCTATGTAAGATGTCTAATCTTGCTTTCGTACCACATCTTCTCTTGAAGCCTGCACACTTGGGGTTGGATTAACATGTCACCTTTTGTTCTTTGAGCTTATAGGATGGAGAGTGATTGTATCTTAAGGAACTAGGGAATCTCAGTTTCTAATTGACAGACCTCTGGTTCTCAGCCTGAACATATTATTTTATGACTAAAATTGTTTAAGCTATCTTCATGATTGCATTGTCTTTCATACAAGCCTTAAGCTGAAAGTAATGAGTGAATGTGTGCTTGTTCAGAAACAGAAAAACCTAGGTTTCAGTTTATTAAGTGATTTACGAGTAGAGACAAAGCACCTAAGATTTGTTTTATTCCTGGCATGAAGGAGAGAATAGTTGTGTATATGATACTGTTATGGTTTGCCTGTGGTTTGCTTCTGTTTAGTTGACTTAATTAGATTTGTACATGATATGACATATTTGGAAACATAATTGTTATTGATATAGAGTTCATGAGAATGACAGAAAATGTATATATAAAATTATGCATATATATTTGTAATAGATGACACAACTCAAGTAATTAATTTAAAAGCATCTATTTTTCAAGATATTGGATATATATAAAGTACTGATAAACACTTAAGCCATGCTTCTGTATCTCAACCTTACTAATGACTTGACCTGCTTTTTAAAACAGGCGAAGAAGATATGGAACGCTCATTTAAGTTGCCAATGTCAACTTATGTTGGAGGCAAGGAAAGACAACTGCCACTCAAGGAGATCATCCAAAGATTAGAAAATGCTTATTGCCGCTCTATTGGTGAGTTA
>NC_051408.1:18576866-18577144 GCF_015228065.2 Penaeus monodon
AGAGAGTGCGGTTTTGTAGTGTGTACGTGTTTTATTATTGATCTGTATTGTCTAAGATTTCATTATTGAAAATATTTAAACTTATTTAAAATATATTAAAATTATTAATTTCATTTCAGGTGTTGAGTTCATGTTTATCAATTCATTAGAGCAATGTAATTGGATTCGTCAGAAGTTTGAATCGCCAGGTGTAATGACAATGGATTCTATGGAGAAACGTCTCCTCCTTGCAAGATTAACACGCTCACATGGGTATGAACAGTGTCTTAAATTCTAGA
>NC_051408.1:18577217-18577348 GCF_015228065.2 Penaeus monodon
TCTGGAAGAATGTGGCAAAGCCCTTATTTCCTTCCTACAAGTTTTCTTTGATAGGGCAGCTCATCAAATATATAATGCTGTAGATTAGGGTTTCCAACCTAGGGACGCTGGCCCTCTGGGAGGCCAATGGG
>NC_051408.1:18577387-18577514 GCF_015228065.2 Penaeus monodon
AGGGAATCACATGAAGCTTATTATATATTGGCCATGGACCACAAAATATAAAATATTGGGAACCAATGTAGTAGATACTTGGTTAGTGAGAATGTCCTCTGATGATAGTTAACTCAATGTCACCAGT
>NC_051408.1:18577903-18580163 GCF_015228065.2 Penaeus monodon
CAGCTTTGGGTTAATATCTCTTTTTATCATTGTAGGTTTGAGGCATTCTTGGCCCGTAAATTTTCATCGGAGAAGCGTTTTGGCTTGGAAGGTTGTGAGATCTTAATCCCTGCAATGAAACAGGTTAGTGTTGCAGATGAAATTTGTATCTTTTGATAAAGTTTATATTTTATCAGTAAATCTGGCTTTTTCTTGACGGTGTTTAAACTGAGCATGCTCTCTTTTCTATTTACAACTACAGGTGATCGACCGTTCCACTTCCCTTGGAGTTGAAAGCTTTGTCATGGGAATGCCCCATAGAGGCCGCCTCAATGTACTGGCCAACGTATGTAGGAAGCCCCTTGAGCATATCTTCACACAGTTTGCAGGGCTCGAGAGTGCTGATGAGGTAATGGACAAAGAATTTAATTAATTTTTTTTTTTTAATGTAGCAGATTAAATTAGAGGATGTAAAGGAAATAATTATCCTAATAAGTTGATATAATCTCCGCACTTAATCCAAATTCAAACAAATAATGAAAGGATATAGCTGTTATAACCGTTTACATTGTAATTGTTCTGCTGGAAAGAAATATTGAATTTATTTTTTTATTTGTGTTTTTTCAGGGTTCAGGTGATGTGAAATACCACTTGGGAACTTACCAAGAGCGACTGAATCGCGTGACCAACAAAAATATCCGTCTGGCCATTGTTGCCAATCCATCCCATCTGGAAGCGTGTGACCCTGTTGTTCAGGGCAAGACGAGAGCTGAGCAGTTCTACCATGGAGACTCTGAGGGCAAGAAGGTAATGTATCCTAGGTTTTACTGTTTGAATTCAATAAGGATATTTGTCAACATGTTGATTGCCAGTGAATTTTGTTTGTGATATGAATGTGTACATAAAGGAAGTGTTTAAGAGTCTGCTCACAGATATCATTTTGTGTCTTTTAGGTGCTGTCCATTCTTCTTCACGGAGATGCTGCCTTCTCAGGCCAGGGCATTGTATATGAGACTTTCCACTTGTCAGAGCTCCCAGAGTACACCACCCATGGCACGATTCATATTGTTGTCAACAACCAGATTGGCTTTACAACTGACCCTCGCATGTCCCGTTCTTCCCCTTACTGCACTGGTATGTTTTTGCAAAATTTGTTACAAAGTTTATATATTCTTACCAAGTATAGATTTAATAAATTTATTGTTTTATATTCTTGGTGGTTAAAAGTAATTCTGATTTTTTTCTCCTTTTGGCCTCTTATTATTTTCAAATATGCTTTATATTCTTGTTACATTTATCCAGATGTGGCTCGTGTCGTCAATGCGCCCATCTTCCACGTAAATGCTGATGACCCTGAGGCTGTCATGCATGTCTGCAATGTTGCAGCTGACTGGCGCAGCACTTTCCATAAGGTTAGTGTACATGAAGAAGTAAAAGCTAAATTTGCATTTTGTTATTGTTTGTTTGTGATTAACTTTTTAAAGACCATAGACAATTTTAAATTAATTTTTCCTCTTATCTGTTTCAGGATGTTGTCATTGACTTGGTGTGCTACAGACGTAATGGTCACAATGAAATTGACGAACCTATGTTCACACAGCCACTCATGTACACTAGGATTCGGAAATTGAAGCCTGTGATTGAACTTTATGGAGATAAACTCATCAATGAAGGGGTTGTAACTCCAGAGGAAGTGAAGGTAAATCTTATCATTTTACCATAATCTTCATCCAGCATGATTAACCAGTCACTAAGAGTTGTGTGAATTCCAGAACTACTAGCTAAAATATGTAAATGGAAAAGACCTTTGTTATTGCAGTAAATAAAGACTTTGGCTAAAACAAAATTTATATGATCTTGTAATTGTTGGTATGTTAATCACATTTTAATGTATATCCTCTGATTTCTTTATGATAACAGGAAGTAAAGGACAAATACGAAAAGATTCTCGAGACTGCCTTTTCTGTGGCAAAGCAGGAAACTCAGGTGTTCAACAAACATTGGATTGACTCACCTTGGTCTGGCTTCTTTGAGGGCAAGGATCCCCTAAAGATATCTCCCACTGGTGTTCATGAGGACACTTTGAAGCACATTGGCAAGAAGTTCTCAAGTGCTCCTCCCAATGCCAGTGACTTTGTTATCCATAGAGGCATCCAACGTATTCTCAACAGTAAGACTTGGGTTTTTTTGGTAGCATGTTTGTTGGAGACAAATTATTTGAACTACCTTCTGCAGTATTTATGTTGTTGAATGTTAAATTATATCTTTTAATCTATTGGAT
>NC_051408.1:18580713-18581353 GCF_015228065.2 Penaeus monodon
AATGCTGAGACTTAATGCTGTATATTCTTGATATAACCAGTTATAACCCCTCACATCTTTCTTGGTTTAGGCCGCATGGAAATGGTTGAATCTCGCACAGCTGACTGGGCCTTGGGAGAAGCCATGGCTTTTGGTTCTCTGCTCAAGGAAGGAACCCATGTTCGTCTCTCAGGCCAGGATGTGGAAAGAGGAACATTCTCCCACCGACACCACGTGCTTCACCACCAGAAGGTAAAGTCATGATCAATAGTTCATTACTGCTAAAAGTTAATATATGTTTTATATGTATTGGAATCTGGTGCATCAGAGATGTTCTGTGTTGGGAAACATCAGTCACAATTTTGAAGTCTGAACAAAGTGTATAACAGAGCAGTTTGTTTTGTCATTAGCTGTATAATGATTCCCTAATAAGAGTACTATTTTTTTTTCTTGTTTCCACCTTGTATTTCTTGTAAATGTATATTTGTGAATGGCAATTTTTAAATAACTTCAGTTATTGCCACCATGCAAGCAATAAAATGGTTTGTACTTAGTAAAAAATTTAGAAGAGCAGAAAACAACTTTATCATGTTCACTACATGCTTGTCTATCTCTTAGATGATTGGTTAGGAAATGAGTCTAAAAAGAGGCTTTAACCCCA
>NC_051408.1:18581517-18582126 GCF_015228065.2 Penaeus monodon
ATTGGGTTAAACCTACTTTTGAAGGACTGATTCTCCTAAGTGAGTGCAGCCAGGGCTAAACAAGAACATCTGTTTTGCATGCACAGCTTAGAGCAGGCCTGACCTCACATGGCATGATGGGTTGTCATCCTGGGACGTTCTGCAATGACTGTCTGAAGGGATAGGTGTGAACTTTTGATTGTGTTTAGAAGTACATTATGATCTCAGTGGGGAGAATCTTTCCTGTTTCTGGTTTGGTCTATTGTTTGTATCAATTTCTTAAAAAAACAGATAATGGTTTGCCAGAATTTAACTCTAGCTAAGTGTGTGTATAGATGCTCCATGGCTTACGGGGGGGGTTGGCATAATGTAAATTAAATTATTTAAATCATGCAATTTGAATTGAGTAAAAAAATCATGAATCAGATAAATTACTTAAAAAAAAAATTAGATTCATTATTATTACCTCAAAAATTTAGAAAAAAAAAAAAATTCTTGTGAATATATTTTGAACTACCAGTCTTTCTACACATAGATTAGTTTGGGTTTGCATAGGTAGATGTGGATGTTGGTGGGTCTAGATATGTAGGGTAAATGTAAATAAACACCACCCTTAACCCGTTGGATCTG
>NC_051408.1:18582807-18583120 GCF_015228065.2 Penaeus monodon
AACAATGTCAGTATACTTGTTCCTATGTTAGAATAAGCAATTTAAAGCTATCCAAATCTGTATATGTATACTCTTAAAAAATACCTAAATGTACAAACCTTGTAGTCTACTTAGTATGGATGTGTAAAAGGCACATTTCATTAGTACCATAGGCAAACATTATAATAACACATGTTGTCACTTGATATCCAATCCATAAGCTTATAAGCTCTCATAATAACATTTACTGAACAAAAAAAGATGATCACATGCATTTAATTCTATAAGTATTTTGCTGTACAAATATTCCTCTATACAGATGGGGAGAGTGTTG
>NC_051408.1:18583154-18583990 GCF_015228065.2 Penaeus monodon
GCAGAAGGGTAGCTGAAAAATGTTTATACTGCTTATTACTTAAAACTCATTTTTACAACAGTTTGGAAATAAGTTGGAGAATAAGATACAGTTTCTAAGACAAAATATAATTATGAAAGGACAAAACTTCTGTACTTAAGAAGAAGCAAGCACTATTTCTTATTTATGATTAAAATGTTAATTATTGATAGTGATAAAGTTCTGTCACCTGTATGATTACACCATGGTTGGGGCAGGGCCCTTGTTTATATCCAAACTGAACATACAATACTTTCATTACAGTTCCATTAAAGATCTGTGATATGATTAACTTAAAATCATAGATGAACTTGTATTTCATAGATCTGCATCACTGCTGCCAAATTTATCCAAGCAGAAGTTGCTAAACTCATATTATTCATTATCTCTTTAAAAAATCACTATATAGAGTAACATGGGGATAGAAAATGTACTTGGTAAATCCCACAGTCTTCCTCCAGTTATTATCAGAAGTTGATGAATATGAAAAGTAGTAATACAGTCTCTAATTCAATCAAAATTAGATTATGCACAGCAGCAATAGCTCAAGCTTAAAGTGTTAGGTTGTCTCAGTTCTTTGATTTGATAATCATTTTCAACTATACATAGGTGCTGGCAGTATTTATATTGAGTAAGAAGTGTCCTCTAATGGTGTTCTGAGAATCTCGTATTGTATACAAAATGCTAAATGGAAAAGCTGCAGCCAGTGGGGGGAAGTAAGATTCTCTCTAGTTTCATTTTGAGAGCATATCCACAGGTAAAGGTTTCAAGAGCAGTTGTAATAAAAGGAACTAGGATATCAAGGGAAAGGGTCTTTA
>NC_051408.1:18584186-18584489 GCF_015228065.2 Penaeus monodon
GTCAATATCGGGTTAAATGCTTAAAAAATGTATTAGATACTCACACATAATTTCTCCTCATTTTAGAATAAGAAAAACAGATATTTTTAAAAATTGGATTTAACCCAGTCATGCTGGGATATGGTGGATAAGGTTGTATTGTCCAATATGGTTGTATTGTTTTATTGTCCATACAGTTTTCTGTAAATTTATGCCCCAAATGTTGTGATGATAATCTGTATGGTCAAGCCTGTGCTTCTGATTTTTCCCTTGAGCATCTGGCCTTGAACCTAAAAGTAATAAAAAAAAAAAACCCCCCCCCCC
>NC_051408.1:18584520-18584677 GCF_015228065.2 Penaeus monodon
GACTCTTCCTCATTGTCAAAGATGCACTTAAGTTAATAATTACAGGCATCTTGCTAGTGACATGGTCAGAAAATGGACAGTAGCCAGGCATCTCTGATGTGAGATACTTTTATTCTTGGCTTATGCTCCGAACATTATAGATTAGAACAGGTTACCT
>NC_051408.1:18584761-18585386 GCF_015228065.2 Penaeus monodon
CGTTTGGCGAACTGCACGGCCGCCAAAAACGCCTGTGCACATTGGGTTAGGGAACAGACTAAGATGAACTCCTACCCTACATTATATGAGTGCGTTGTATCACATAATAAATAAAATACAGAAGGGAAGAATAGGTAAAAACATAAGTATTCCTGTATATGGGTTTCTGCGTTGTATTATTTTGCAATTGGTTCAGCATGAATCCTTCACAATATGAGGAAAGATCAAGATCCAAAATTCAAACTATAGTAAAATCAAAAAATCTAATGTCTACAATCCAGTCATATTTTCTTGAGAAATAGTATGCATTCATGGTGGCAATAATCTTTATTAGAATTGCATTTTGATTTCTTGAACTCATGAAAAGGAGTTTTATGCTAGGTGAACAAGTTCCATTTGTAATTGATTAATGTTTATTTTTTTATTTTTTCTTGTTACAATAATGGTGACAATGATTTTGAGATAAGTTATTGTGTAAGATTATGGAGTTAAGTTTGCAGTCCCAAAAGTGTATATAGTATGAAGTTTGTAAGGTATAGACTAAGTCAAAGAAGGGTAAACTTTAATATCAAATATAAAAATTTTTTGCTGTCAACTCATTGAATCTGGGTGCCTCGCAGCGAAG
>NC_051408.1:18585976-18586204 GCF_015228065.2 Penaeus monodon
TTCATGGCATCAATCGTGTCACCTGGATCCTGTGGGTTAAAAGAATCTCTTTAGCCATCAAATACTGGTCGTGTGTTACTGTGGATGATCAAAAGTAGCATGCAGTAGCTAGTTATTTTTCTTCTTTTTTTTGAGACTGTTAGCATGACTGAAATATTATCTGATGTTATTTTAGGAGTTGTGCATTGGATGGTGTTTAATTTGGGTATTGTGAAATGTTTGGAAAGT
>NC_051408.1:18586231-18586909 GCF_015228065.2 Penaeus monodon
CTTTTATTTCTTTATTTTTTTGACACTGATGTATGTATTGCAGGCATTTAAAGACACATCTGTAAGCTGGTAGATGACAGTGACATCCTAGTGTCTGTTTGAATTTTTGTGTTTATTTGCATGTAGGAAATGACTTGTGTAACCGCATCTGGCTTCAGTTTTGGTGGTGCTGGTTGAGGCTACTGAAAAATAAGATTATTTTTTTATTATTGCATTTTATTATTGTGTGCATAATATGAAACAAGTAGTTGTTTTTCATGTAAAAATGTCTTTCCATATATAGACTGATCGAATGTATGAACTTTACTTTATAACCAAATTAACACGAAGTGAATGCATCTTCATATTGCTGTGGCAACTATTTTTATTGAACTGCAAGAGTTTGAAGATATATTTTTAGTACTACCTTAATGTGATTTCCTTACTTGAACATTTTGATACTCTGATTCTGAGAAATATATCTTTAAAGTTGCATACAACTTAGAGCATGCATTACTTGTAAAGTCCAAAATGAATGCAAGTTACAGCTAATTTCCCATTTTAGAATATTTTTTCCCCTTGTGTGTTAATTACAGTTGAGCTAAATTTATCCTTTACCTTGCATTATTCTAGGGGATGACAATGCTAAAACTTTGCCCATTTAGGTTTGATACAAGAAAATAAAGAAGCTGGTAATGT
>NC_051408.1:18587884-18589140 GCF_015228065.2 Penaeus monodon
TTTATGTCACATTATAACATCCATACAAACATATATATTATTATATATCATTATAATAATTTCAATAACACAATACTATATCTTCTTGTTTTGTTTGCAAGATGTTGATTGTGAAAGTTGTTCATTTGGTGGTTGACTCTGTGCTGTATGGTGTCTCGTTGACTGATGTGGTAGTTTATTACGTGTTATAATTTTCATTTTTTGCATTTCTACAGTGTACTGTTGTTCATTTATGTCTTTAAATTAGTGTTTCTTATTTTTTGTCTGTTTGTCATTTAAATTATCTGTGTCTATGCATACTAATTTACTCTTTATATATTAATCATTTTCTATACCATATACACTTTACACAACTCATACATTTCTTATCTTTCATCCATTTTTTTTCTCCCATATAATCAATTCTTCTCTATAGCCTTCAGATCATATCCTACACACGTTCCACTCTCCTTGACCATGCCACCATATCACATTGCAATTCTCATTAATATCCCTTTGCTTTGCTGTGTCTTCTCCATGACTATCTCCATATGCCTTCTATCTGAAGCTTCTTTGTGTTTCTAACACATCCATGATTTTAGACATGTTGCATCACTATGTAAGTGTCCTGATCTGGGTTTATTCTGCTACCATGTGCTGTATTGTATGTGTTTCTTTTCCCTTCTTTCAAAGTTGTTGTACATTTCTAGCTTTTACTCTCATTTCTTGTTTTGCGTTTGACTAGTACTTCTATTACATTTCAATGTTGCTTCTGCATTGTCACCGACATACCCCATCCCTCCACACTCCTACACCACCAACCTTAAATGTAAACAATAACATCACAAGTACAACACACATCATCCTATCTTTCACAATGCCCTATGTCTCCAACAAACTTACATTAATATTTTCTTTTGCTCTTTCAGTGTCCAGACACTCATGTCCTTGAGCGTTCTACAAAACTTCTTCCTGTGCCACATTCTTGATTTGCCTCAGCACTGTCTGACATTCCTGGATGTCAATTTTCTTGTTCTTATTTGCTTATGAAACTCCAATGATTCATATTTTATTCTTCACCTTTTTCTTCTTAATTTTTTTCTTACTATATTTCCCTATCTTTTACTCATTTCTTGTCTTGTGATAATGCAACTCCGAATGTACTGTAATTGGTAAGTTCTTCATTGTAACATGATCATCAATGACGAAGGTCTCTCATCCAGCCATCCGTATAAGATGCAAATTCCAGGTATTGTTATTGCATTTGAGTAATTTGA
>NC_051408.1:18589305-18589948 GCF_015228065.2 Penaeus monodon
GGTCACAGAGAATTGTGAGTATATTAGTTTAATGATTAATTAGTTTGAGCTTTTTGTGTTTTTGACTTTCAAAGGATAAAAATTTTTTGAGTATACTGTTGAAATGTGACTATGATCAGTATTTTGACTGTTCATTGAATATAAAAGTTCTTTCTCTTGCGCTGTGTTATAAAGATAGGCTAGAATCGGTATTCACTCTGTATGCTATTATTAATGATTAAATTTCTCTTTTCTTTAACAATATATAATTCCCCTTATATTATCACAATTGGAAGAAGATAAAGATTATTGAAAGGTTTTTTCGGCCCCGCAACATATTGATGAGACTTAATAGAATTGCACTGCTTTCTTTTGAGTATAATATGATATAAGGGTTTTATTACAATGTGACATCTATTTTCAAGAATGTACCCTGAAGCTGGTCCTGCCTCAAACAACCCAGCCAATGTCAAGCGACTCATCTTCTGCTCTGGTCGTGTCTATTATGACCTTGTTCAAGCTCGCAAAGAGGCTGGATTAGAGGAAAAGATTGCTATTGCACGTGTGGAACAGGTAAGGGAATATTGCTTTGACTTGAAACTGTGCTGAACCTTCATTGGAAGTTCAGTTATCTTATTTTGTTACTGGTCTTCCTTATTTTAAG
>NC_051408.1:18589968-18591750 GCF_015228065.2 Penaeus monodon
TTTTTTCTTTACTCACTTTGTCTGCTGTTGAGTTCATGATGAACAGGAATATGGTTATTACGAAAAATCTGTCGTAGTATATTTCTTACTATACTTTATCATTGCTACTTCATCTCACATAAAGAATAGGCATGTAAAGAAGTTCCCCCTCCCTCCCATGTTTTGATAGTAAGATACCTATATTATATATACCTTTCCAGCACATGTATCAATAATTATTACCTTCTCAGATTGCACCATTCCCATATGACTTAGTCATGAAGGAGTGTGCCAAGTATGCAGATGCTGAGTTGGTCTGGTCACAGGAAGAACATAAGAACATGGGGGCATGGTCGTATATCCAGCCTCGCATTTCCACTGCTTTGAACCATGAACGTCACATTTCGTAAGTACTTTGGTACCTTTTTGTTGGATGATTGCTTAATGATAGAAATCCTCTTATCCTTAAAGAATGTTGTGTTTGTTTTGTAGATGCAGTGTGAAAGATGTCTTCATAGTGTGAAAGTTATCTTCTGTTGTCTGAAATTTTGTATGAAAGTCTTAATAGATACAGGTATGATGGTATATGAAAAAAACTGAACAAACATGTATTAGCTATTCCATGAAAAATGAGGATATAGAGCTAAATTGTTTTCCAGATTTCTCTTGCGCAGGTGATCTTTTATATTACAGATATTGATTGAAAGACTGTATGAATGCAGGGTAAATTTCAACTGCTGAGTATGAGTATAAAGTTAATGACTAGATAATATAACAGATAAGATTTACAAGGCAACTGTTGCTAACAAAATGGAGATTGAACTTTATAAAGGAGTAGGGTCACAATTGGAAAAAGAAAAGGATTTTGAAAGTTTGTTGCAGCAACATATTTCATATGAGATTTTGAAGTCAGAAAATGTGGAAGGATATAAAGTTAGGAGGAGAATATTTTTTCTGGTGAAGCAGCAGCACTATGTTGCAAACTGAAAATCATTAACACTAAGGTTTTTATATTATTTTAAGTTTGCTGCATGGCTTTTGATATTTTGGTAATTTTTTTTTTACTATGCCAGAACTGATAGCAGGTTATTTTTGTATAACGGGGTGAGGAAGATTTGCAATTATCTTACTAGAAAACTTTTACTTGAACACTGAGAATAACATTCAGTGGAATGTGTATGCTATGTCTGTTGATTAGAATTTAAAAAGACAAAAAATTAACACTTTCTGGTGAAATATTTAAGGAATTTTTTGCTAATAATGCTAACCCTCAGTAGCAAGCGTGTCAAGGTTGCGCACGATTCAGAGGACCAGTCTTGGTACGAGTATTGGTTCCCTTGGTTCTTCCCATCATCGGGCACACCTGAGAGCCCAGCTCCAAGTCAGGTTCATGTAGCCTCCAAACCTATACGACCAGTGAGGTGAGCATCTACTCGCAAAAGAGTACTTGCTACCCGTATAGATTCTTTGGTCATCATTCTTTAAGCAGCTGTTTTTTGTTGTTTTTCTTTTTCTTTTGGTTTGGTTCTGCATTCAGAGACATTACTGCTTGCCTTGTAGAAGTTCATCTTCCTGATTTTACACAAAATCTATTTTGTACGTTACAATAAGGCAATGTATCATAGATGCACGTACCAAGACTGACAGTGAGAAGGTATGAGAAGAGCTTGTGTACAAGGATTAGGTCGAGATTTGAGGGCTTGCATCGGCTTACCTTGCCATTTTTTCTTTCTTTTTTTATGTAATAATGAATGATATTCCTTTGTATCATGAAGTGGGGTTGAAGATACCATGACATGTTGT
>NC_051408.1:18591809-18592426 GCF_015228065.2 Penaeus monodon
CATCACTTTGTTTTACATTAGTTTTTGGGTTGTTATAACCCACCCCCATTTTATTTTACTTCTGTCATGATATGCTCGCATTTTCTCCTGTACTTGAAATATATGTGAAAATAAAATGGTATTCCAACATACAGAAATGCATAACATGCAAGATGATAGAGTATTTCATGAAAAATGCAAAATATAAACCCATTCTGAATACATTAAAAGATAAAATCATTAGTGGAAAAACTTTTTTAAAGAGACTCCGCAGTTGACAGTTGACTCCACAGAATGTGTACAGAAACAGAACTGTATGAGCTGATATATCTGATCTTTATGTATGTATACATGAGTATGTGCAGTGTTGCTAATGGCATACTTACTGTGATAGACTTGTTTGTGACAATTTGTTTCCTCAGATGACTCAAAACCTCTTTTTTTTTTTTTGTCTCCTTTTTTCTTAGTCTGAATATCATCATAAGGTTGGAATAAGTTCTTTTAGGCCTTTTTTCCCCCTCCCTCTCTCTCTCTGGAGAGTGAGAAGTTCTTAGAAGTCCTTAGGGAATGCTGTGATGCAAGGTCTACAGTCTCGTCATTTTACCATAGTATATAATTTTTTAAAATTATTATTTGGT
>NC_051408.1:18592485-18593188 GCF_015228065.2 Penaeus monodon
TAGTTAGAAAGTAAATTGAATGCATGAATATCTTACCAGTCTAAAAAGTTGAAAAAAAAAGTTATTTATAAAGCAGATCTTTGACATTCATATTTTAGCTATGAAAATTGAAAAGGAACGGCCAGTCAGTCCATTGGAAATTTATAGCCCAGTCATAAGTATAGTTTCATTATCCCCTTTGGTATATCCACACATTTTTTTTTTTTAACACTTTCTGCTTTCTATTTTTTATCCTTTGTATCTTGCTTATCTTTCAGTAATTTCTTTTTGCATAATTCCTTTGGCATATTCATTACACTTTTTTTCTTCCCCATTTTTCTATCCCTGTTTGTTTAATGTCTTGTCAGTTTTTTTTCTCTCTGTCACTATTTTTCTTTAACCCGGTCAGTTTTTCTCTTTCTTCAGAGACATATATTTACAAAAAATATCTCTGAATACCTTCCAGATATGCGGGCCGTCCAGTCTCGGCCTCTCCTGCCACGGGCAACAAGAAGACCCACATTCGTGAGAGCAAGCAGCTCCTGGAGGACTCCTTGGCATTGTAGATATATCCTCGCACATGCCTCTTTGTGCTGATGGGGAAGAAAAGCAAATCAACCAAGTCAACCGCAGATAGCCAAATTCGGTTGATGAAGTGCAAGAAGACCACGTTCAAGATGACTCACAATGCAAGATGCTGACTCGTTGCGATGGAATGGCATGA
>NC_051408.1:18593352-18594365 GCF_015228065.2 Penaeus monodon
CGGTTGAGCTGTATCATGGGGTCACGTGAAAAGAAAAGCTAATAGTAGTGAAAGATGGCAACTTATTTTCTGGTGATTTATTGATCAAGCTTCCATTTTTTTTTTTTTTTTTATATACTGTCTTTTGTTTGTATTATTGCTGTTTATTATCATTAATTATTTATTTCCTGTCATATAGTTATATTTTGGGTTTCCAATCTTGAAAAATGTTGTGATTATGAATTATTGTAAATAGTAGTGTAATTAAAGTACTACAAGTCTGTCTATAGAAGGTGGGTCCCAGTTTCTGTGGGATCGTATTTATATACTTGTACATTTACTTCTTCAGTAATATGAGTTGGCAACACAGCCCCATAGGAAAAGAAAGTTTTGCTCATAGATTTGACATGTAAGAGGCTGGAATGATGCTGGGAAGATAGGTTAATATTTATGTAAAAAACAAAATTGAAAAAAAAAGATTTTTAAATAACTTCACTGCACACAAAGTACTGCTGATTATGACATTTGTACTGTTGTTATTTGCTAAAAAAAAAAAAAAAGATGAGAGCAGATTGCTGTCCTGTAGATTAAACTTGCTAGATAAGAGTAAATGAGGAATGACGTTAAGCACAAGAGGTTGTGGTGTGTATTAGCTGCATTTTTTATTATTTATATCATTTAATTCTATGTGGTTCAAGCCTGCCTGTATTTATATGTATGAGAAGGAATCATTTATATTTGATATAAGGATAATGGTTTGAAACAACTTACACTTAACATTGGAGTAAAGAATGCAGCTTAGTGTGAAACAGAGCTCAGTGTGTTTGTGAGATCTGATTAGCAAGTGTGTTAGGTTTCAGTTGTGTTGTAATGCTCAATTGGTTAATGGGACTGTGAGAGATCAAATGTGAGATCATTGTTCGAATTGCTGATTATATCTCTTGCACAATCAACAAATTTTAACACTGACTTCTTAATATAGAAATATTTTTCAGTAGTTTTGAGCTTGTAGGGCTATCCCATCCCTTTTAACT
>NC_051408.1:18594450-18596016 GCF_015228065.2 Penaeus monodon
TCACACTCACTCACATTCATTCAATCTCGGTATCTCTTTTTCCGCCTCTCCATTGTTGCTCACTAATACCCCCTTTGTCATGGTATAAGGGTTGTCCAAGTCTGAAACACAGTGGATTTTCCACCATTGTGATATTCAGTAGTGACTCAAAAGCCTACCTAATGTTGAACTGTCAGTGCTACTTTAGCCTGTGTATGTGACCATGCCATCACACTGATGGTGCACAGTTAAGTATTTGAGGTTACACCTATATGTTGCTGGATTACTTAAGTTTACAGATAGACATTCTGAAGTTCCTTGTTCACATCATCGTATGGTTGACTCTCCCCCATCCCAGTGAAGTTTTCAGAGGCCCTTTTTAGAGAATATCTCTTAAAGGGCTCTTGTTAAGGTGAAAATTCCTTTCTAGCATCTTTTTGGGGAAGACCCAACAGTAGTGACAATAGTTATAGCCACTTGTTATAACTGAGCTTGATTCACTTTCGTCAGTATAGTTCTCTTATTTAGCATAGTATAATTAATCTGCAGTTGTGTTAGAAGCAATGTCTTTCTTTACTGTGTATTGACCTAGTCCAGCTACCAAAGTATGAATTTTAACATTGGTTTATTTGAAGGTGTACATTTAAACTTATTACTATAATAATCTTAACATCAGAGCAGTTCAAGTTTTTAAAATACATATGAAGAAGAATTCAGCCTCCCAGATAATCCAATTCATATAAAGTTTCGGTATTTTATTAAATGCAAATTATTTGTAGATATTACTAGCAGAGCCACATGGGTCCCCCTTGCATGTACTCTGTTTTGCGTAGTAATAATGGCAACACTTATAGTTCATTATGCAAGTAGATACATGTCTTAATCTCTTAAAGAGTAGTGGTGTTCAGATTTGAGTTACAGGTTTCTTGGTTGAGCAAGTTTGGAAATGTGAATTTCCTGCATTTTATGGAACTTTGTTTTTAGCTTAACTATTTTACAACTTGTTAACCACCTTGAAGGAATCATTATGATGAGTACTTTAGAGCTTAACCCATGCAAACAACTCCAGAAAATTTGAAATTAGCCATTTTTCACATACTATGTTTGGTGTTGACATTCAGTTTGAGCACCAAGTGCCTGATCACATCCACAAAAATGTGTAAAAGTCGTATTGCACCATTATATTTTATGCTAGTTCTACTTCTAAAGGATTGGTTGTTCACTTGCACTGGTAAAGCCATCCTGAGAAGCACTTACCAGCCCCCTGTACTATGCATAATACCCAGACAACAAATAATTTTTTCACTGGTACTGAATTTTTGCTTGGGAAATCATCTCAGTGAAGATTGTAAATAATGTTTTTATTTTACAAGCAGTGCTGTACAATGGTAAAATAAGAAAATATATCGTACTACAATGTTTCTATTTTGTTTTGATTACACTTTTACTCTCTGGACCTACAGTTAACAGATGCTCAAAAAAATGAGCATTGCTATTCAGAGAATATGTATCCAGACTGCATGAAAGCTCAGCTAATAATATTTAGTAGAAAACTCAAAGGGCTCGTAAGTATGACCAAATGTAAAA
>NC_051408.1:18596994-18597131 GCF_015228065.2 Penaeus monodon
GGTTCTTAACCATCTCATGACCCCTTTCCCAAACTACCGACATCCGTGACCCCCAACATGATTGTTTACTTAAGAGAAAACAAAATCTCAGGAGGTTTTATTTACCTAACTGTAATACAATATTCCAGAAGAAATAT
>NC_051408.1:18600111-18600226 GCF_015228065.2 Penaeus monodon
TTGACTAAATTTATTCCGCCCAGAAAGACCACACACAAAAAAAGGGTCAAAACAAAGCAAGAGAGAGTGGCTGCTTGTGATCCTGGTGGTCAGCTTGAAGTGGGTAGATATAAAG
>NC_051408.1:18600445-18600706 GCF_015228065.2 Penaeus monodon
ATATAAAGTTACCGATCGTTAATAGACATACGGCGCTGTGCTTGTGTGACGAAAGTAGTGCAGACAATGAACCAATATCAGACTATGAAAAGAACACTGCACGAGCAAGTAGAAATCCAGCGACGCCTTATCAGCAAGTTATGATAATTTCTTTAGTACTTGTTATCCTCTTCAAGTCAGAATTATAATGTTCTTGAAATCAAAATCATTACTCTATCAAGTGAAGAAATAAAGGAGAAAATCAAAGTCTAGCTAAATCAG
>NC_051408.1:18601074-18601153 GCF_015228065.2 Penaeus monodon
ATTTTGATGTCTGATGCCAAAAGTTAATGACGTTCGGTATGAACATATTTGTCATGAAATGTTTTCTCGAAGACAGAGG
>NC_051408.1:18601416-18602249 GCF_015228065.2 Penaeus monodon
AGTCGAACCCCTTTCGCCTAGTCGTTGTCTTACAGCATTATTTTCATCATTTTCCGTCGTTTTCATTTTCACCTTCAAGAACATAAAAGGATAAATGAAAATCCAACTACTGATGGAATGATTTTATTGGGAAAAATATTTTTCAACATCTATATATCATGTGTATTGTTTTGGCTTGGCTAATGCAATAACAGGGAATTAGCACACACACTCAACAGTGTATATATATATGACTGGTAAAGACACAATGAACACACAGAATATATATGTATATTTTGTGACTTTATAAGAGAAGATAGAAAAGTAGTGAGAGAAAAAAAATTACAACAGGACTATATGGTAGATATTAGTTCAGAAAAAAATACCAAAAGCTGGAAATATTGATTACAGAAAATACAGTATGGAGGAAAAGCTTATTATGTCTGTACAAAGATAATAATGTTAGTGCGGACTTGTACCGATACAGACATTCATGTAACTAGGTACATGAGAAGACGATTGCAATGCATCTGAAATGACAGTTCATATGTAGATACGAGTTCTCCAAAGTCGAGACCTATGAAAAGGATCTAAGATTACGTATCGTCTTAGATCCACTTTAAATGCAGTTAAGAACATCACATCCCACATATTCCTTTAGTTTATTAACACTTGTGTTATGATTTTGATTTTAATATGTACAGAGCTAATATTATACAAAACTAAATAATATAAAAAATTAGTATGATTTATGTTGCCTGAGACAATAACTTTCCATTGGTTGTGAACCTGAAACAAATACAGACACTGATAGGTTATGATCACTGCAAGATTTCCATATGATGGATGTGATA
>NC_051408.1:18602407-18602895 GCF_015228065.2 Penaeus monodon
GTGGGTGAGGCGGTAAAAATACAGTATGTGGTAGATAAAATACCCTTACATAGATATATTTGCTGCACAGTGCAACTTCACGAGGCCCTGCAGCGAACTTCCCTGCAGCGACTCTTTCAATTGCATAAAAGTACTCGTTAAGGTGCCTTGTGTTTGCGTTTCGAGAATGTCATATAAGTTGTTGCGAAAATTAGTGATCACTACGGAATATTCTTGCTGGAGATGCGACTAAGAGTAAGTCTAAATATATTAATCTTAATGATTTATATTCTATGTATTATGAAATAGAAACGTAATTATGCATAAAAATGGTGTTCCATTTTTACACGTTTGTTTATCATTTTGTATGTATGCTGTAGTGACAATTCCGTATCACTGTGGAAACACTCCGTTCAAATGCTTACAGGATATTTGTGCTCTACATATATAGTACCAATATGGTATGGTAGAGTCTTATATTAAAATGTTAACTGAAGTCAGAATTTGTC
>NC_051408.1:18602920-18603176 GCF_015228065.2 Penaeus monodon
GGTAAGGGAAGACAAAATCAGGCGCCATAACGAGAAAATTGAAAGCCAATTAATGTCAAACTTCTTTTTCCAAGTATGAAATGGATTTAACGGATCGTATGGCTCTCGAAACGTACATACCTACTGAACAGTACATATATAGCTAAAGCTGAAGTGCATGAGTGAACGCTGAGCAAGAAAGCTGAAATACGATGTTCGTGCAGCACTTTATGAATGTTGTGAAAATATCAGACGAAAGTTCTATTGAATTTTTTCA
>NC_051408.1:18603450-18604175 GCF_015228065.2 Penaeus monodon
GGGGGGGGGGTGTACTGCCATGTAATTCTGCACCATATAATCATTAACGACCACACCGAATGATGATTTCAAAAGGCCGTTCTTCACTGCCCATCAGGTTACCATCTGAACGCAATGTTTCTGATGAATCGAAACTGATGGAAGTCGATACAAAAAATGTCTTTATACATATAACTAGAAATCGGCGTTTACATTAATGCATTCTCTTTCATGTTTCTTTATAAGTATAAAAATTGTACTCATTTCAATGGTACTTGTGATTTGAAGGGATTTCACGGCATATCAGAGATTATATATCAAAGTTATATCAGAGATTAGACCCAATTACCTTATACATAAAATGTCAAATTCAACTAAATTTTAAATAAGATATTAGATCCAGCTGAAATGGACATTAGATTCTGTTATTTCTTATGCAAGAAATTGGATCCACTTACTTTGAACATCCATTCTGCTATTTCTTTTTACATGAGTCACTACTGCCATTTACAAGGACACTAGCTTTTTACATATTGAAGACTATTCAGACTTTACAGTGACTTGTTCTCACATTGTATTTTTTCACTATTACAAGTACTATGTTATTCTTATTATCATCACAATAAATTCCTAAGCGTCGACAGTGCGTCACTTTCAAACAGCGAATCTAAACCGAGTCAGATTGCTCTTCCAGGCTCTTAAATTCGAAACAGATCTCGAAACGGCTTTAAAACACATAGTATACG
>NC_051408.1:18605158-18605741 GCF_015228065.2 Penaeus monodon
TTTACGGCCGTCATTGTTTACTTTGCTTTGTTTTTACCGCGTATTTTGTGTCGGACGGTGTATTTGTCTTCTGAAAAATTTCCCGCGCAATCACAGTTCCAGAACGTGTGAACGCGATGTTGTTTACAGTAATGAACTTTCTTCGACACACTTTCAGAACATCATAAAGTGCTTTAAACATCAGTTGCAAATTGCTCACTGAAGTATAGAATTGCAATAACTGAGTTTTCATCTCATTGTACAATAATGAATGAAACCGCAGGCACTATAATAATAAGAGTTGCAGGATGAATGCAATATGTCGTAGTACGTTTGCAACATGAGTCGGGTACATCTCTTGCAGTGCTGTATTTACATGGTGTCAACCTTTTCTCTAATGAGATACACAGCTATCAATATAATGAACACTAACAGAAACCACTTTTTATATGTCAGATTATGGTTATTCTTGAACATGTGTCCTATTCTGAACTACACACAAAGGATAGGGCTTTATGGTACAGAGGGGGCGTGGAGTGTGAAAAGGGTGATGCTAAGATAAAGTGTGTGAATCCTTCTGACTGGTAATTCAAAATATTTCGTT
>NC_051408.1:18606125-18606584 GCF_015228065.2 Penaeus monodon
AATGAATGACTACCTTCCTCTATGTTCCCAAAATCCTGTCTCCTTTATGCCCGACAGTTTCCTTGGACATCCTTCAACAAATACACAACTTAACCCCCGGATAGTCAACTTGCAAACAGACAACGTCCAGCGCCTTTGTTAACCAGCGAGGGTTACGCTATGAACACGCAGGTACTCAGTTCAACAGCTGTTATGGTCTCTTAAGATAGCACCGGTTGGTGGTCATCCTGCCTGTAGTCATAGGTATCACTTTTTAAGAAGAAAGAAAGAAAAAAAATGTAAAGGCTAACAGATATCCTTTTCGTTCAGATATACTACTATGATTCCGTCGATCCACGCTTCGTTTCCTTATACCTGGGCATATTTATGGCATAGTGAATGTTCTTTCCTGGCTGGTAGGGCAACAGCCTTGGCCCAGGGCACTAGGAAGTCATCAAATAAACCTGAGTAGATGAATCA
>NC_051408.1:18606623-18607294 GCF_015228065.2 Penaeus monodon
CATTATGCAACATGATACAATGTAATTAATCCTAATATATATATGTATAGATAGATAATTCTATGTTTTATTTTTGGCAAAAATATATAATCATTTTATCCATAAATCCACATATGCATATGAAATAGGTGTCCATTAGAATCCTAAAGCATAAAGAAGGTACATTACCCAATCGAGAACACTTATGTAACGATAATGCAGATGCCGAGGATCCATTAATATGTCAACTATGTCATGCACTTACAAATCATCATTATATGAAAATGTGCTTTCCAAAAACTTGACGAAATGACGGTTCTTCTTTTTTTTTTCAAAACTTAAAATCGACTAACATCTTCTTTATACAGTTTAAAATTCTAACTGGAGGTATACATTAACTTAACATTAGATTTTAGTATATGTATATATTATAAAACGATTTCTTATCTATTTGTAGGGTACTGCACGCTAACGGCAAAAGCCATGAATCACATATTTTTTTACTGACAGACACGTATGACAAAGGTTCACAGAAGACCCGCAGGTTTCCTCACTGTTTATTGCATTCTTATAATTCATCTGTTCCAAGAAAAATAATGTTGGCAATGTAGAGGTAAAGTGTTCGCACTTCACTGCTCCCGTTTTTAAACTGTCGAACACATATTTACAATACTTGTTCAATTAAATGTCAT
>NC_051408.1:18608106-18608485 GCF_015228065.2 Penaeus monodon
GCTTCTTGTTGTAGTGATGATGTTCTGATACAAATACATGCCTTTCCTATGATAAGAATAATTATAATTCATATAATACCACTCTGTTACATTTAAAAATTCCGACTTGTCACGTATTCTTAAATGTGCAAACTTCCCGCCGCCGTAATGAGATAACTTCGCGCCTTGATTAACGTCTATTTCCTTTTTTCTCTTCTCCTTTTCTCAATAAACCTTAAACATTTGGCAAGAATGGTATCGACTTCAAGGTTAGCGAAGGATGGACTAGAAGGGACAAAGGGAAAGCACTGTAAAGCACTCCTGGAAGAAAGCTGAAAGTGCTTTGTTTTTGTCAGATTCGTGAAAGAGGTATAAGGGTTATTTATGTAGTTGTTTGGAA
>NC_051408.1:18608682-18610409 GCF_015228065.2 Penaeus monodon
GGGGTCTGATCCAGTCTATCGGCACTCACGTCTTTTCTTTTAAAATCGCAATCTAATTTTCTTGGTCTTATTGCACAACTTCAGTACAACCATCTACCATGGTCTCAGTGCAACCTACTCGTCCATTACTCCCACGTGTCACGCCCACACTGCTTGTTATCAACATTAACAGACGGAAAATCATAACCAATACAACATGTTTCGTTCTCTCTTAGTCACACAGACACGAAATAACAGTAAAATGCGACAAGACGTTGGAAACAGCAGTATAGTGTGTACTGAGAGATGGTAAGCAAGTCCAGACACCCAAGAGGTTCATGGCGTCTCAGAGCACGAAATATTGTAGTAAGTACGGTGTGTGTGTGGATTTGGGGACGCTGTCAAGTAGTTCAGATTTCCAGAAGGTATGATCTGTTGACTTAGTGTTCTCTTATTCGTTTGTTTGTTTAAGTAACGTTTACTTATTGGATACTGCAGTAGAACAATCAGATAATCACATTCAGAGATTTGGAAATTTAGCTTTGACTCTGATTCATTAACAATTTTAGCTGAATTTCCACGAAGAATCAAATCTTAACGTTTGGATTTAAATCTTACTGAAAAACGTGGCACGCTGGACAATGGGGACACTGATTTCGGAAAGGCGAGACAATGGTCTTTAAAATAACGTTTCGTACATACCAAAACTGGACTATAAATATGTGCTTTAGATAAATTAATGAACTAGTATCTGTCCACAACCTCTAAAGATCTCTATAGTTATTTGTTAAGTATACAAAAGAAACAAAATATGTTCAAATAAACACAAAATCATATGACAAATTAATGTTTTCTTTTCACGTGGGTCCTGAAACCCGTATGTGGCTTACCTGAAACCTGAACCTCCTGTGTTCCTCAGGTGAGACATCTTAAAAAAAAGAAACGTTTCATATATATACGACATAAAAATAATAAAACACTTTCGCGTTTACATCTTTCTCATACCTTCTTACGTCACAGTTAAATACGACAATCGCCGAGGTTTCCCCGCAAAAAGGGACTGAAGCACCAAATTGATATTCACAAATTCGTGCGATGGAGTAGCCTATCACTACGACAAAGAAAAAAAAATCTTACGGAATCTCGAAGACGGAAAAAAGAAGCAAATAAACTGACTTGTTAGCTTATTCACTCCAAATTTTCTTGTTTTTTTTCAGATTTGTTGAATACTTTCTTTTCTTCTGTATTGTCTTCCAAATCTAAGCTATACAGTTCATAGTATATTATGAATCACTTTTTTTTCCACAAAACACAATCAACATTTTTTGATGAGATAACACGGTTTTGCAAGTTTGTAAAACAGTTTGATGCCAAAATTGGGGTGATATCGGAAAAATATGATATCAGGGACCAGTAACTAGCTTGCAACACTCTTGGTCTTGCACTGCATTGGTCTGCAACACTCCTCACATTTAGCAGTCCGTTTCATGCCTGCTAGTCCATACAGACGTCAATAACAACTCTGAACTTGCTTGTTGGCAATCTTTCTTGCAAGCTGCGGCAATGGGTAGGAGAGCACACCACATCTTTCATATGATTTGCATAAAGTGTGCTGCCTGTTTTGGAGTCTTTGACCTTCTAGTTCTTTTAGTTTTACGTTCCCGGCATCCAGGTGAAAATTCCGACATTTCTTTACATTGCAGAACTATACTATCTCTCCCCCCTCTCTCTCATCACTCACTCACTTA
>NC_051408.1:18610653-18610978 GCF_015228065.2 Penaeus monodon
AGCACATAGCTCTGTTCGTCGTTCCTCCAAAACAGCAGCAATTCGCCCCTCTCCTGGCCGTCGGTCCCGAGGAAAAGCAAGACCCCTTTTCCTTTCACTTGGAGCAGGAACAAACAGCGTCAGCGACAGCCACTGCAGCAGCTCCTCCTCACAACTCCTTGGCAAGGTCCTCCTCGAGTGAGTCGTCCTCGAATATATCCAAGGAGCTCGTAGACTCCGGCTTCCTGCGCTTGTAGACGTCTCGCAGCTTCGCCCAGTTCTTTCTGCTCGCCTGGATGTTGTGGTACGGGTCGGACGCCCCGGGGAACATCTTGGCCAAGAGCCT
>NC_051408.1:18611007-18611085 GCF_015228065.2 Penaeus monodon
ACCGCGCGGGGCAAGGACACGTATGGTCTCTTGCTATAGAGGAGGATCTGTTGGGTCTGAAATCTCTACTGACTATTG
>NC_051408.1:18611417-18612363 GCF_015228065.2 Penaeus monodon
CACAAACGCGATAAGCAGGAGGGCCACCACTCACTCGTAGACGGGGATGGCCACGTCGTCGAGGAACTGCAGCTGGAGCTCGGGGATGAAGGCCTTCTCGCGGTCCATCATCTCGAGGGGCATGTTTCCCATGGCCTTCTCCAGGTCGCCTTGGGTGAAGAACTCCTTGTAGATGAGCTCCGCCACGTGCTTGGAAGACTGCCAGTCCTAGGGTGGGGAAGGGGGAGGAAGGGGAGCAGGGGTGGGGAGTGGAAGAGGGTGAGGATGGGAGGGGGGAAGGATAGAGGGCGGGGAAGGGGAAGCGGAAGGGGTGAGGAAGAGAGGATGGGGTGAGGAAGGGAGGTTTTGGGAAGGGAAGGAGGGGGATGAGGATGGGGGGTTGGTGAAGGGAGGAAGGGAATTAGGCAGAGGGACGAGTAAGGGAGGTTTGAGGATGAAGGATGGAGGGGGGGGGGGGTGAGAAGGGAGAAAGAAATGTGGGTAAGTAAGGGAGGCGGAAAGGAAGAGGAAGGGAGGTTCAGAGGTGGGAGGAAGGAGGGCGATGAAGGGAGGAAGGAGGAGGATTAGGGTGAGAAGGGAGGGCAAAGGAGGGTTGAGAATGAGAGGGACGGGTGGAAGTGGAGGGAAGGAGGAGCGATTGAAGGGCAATATGAGGGAGGGTCGGGTGTTGAAGGGAGGAGAAGGACGAAGGGAGAAGGAGAAGGTTTAGTAAAGTCGATGGCGTTGAGCTAATACGCGCTACTCAATATGTAAACCGCTTATTAGGTAATGCATTTCGTAACCGGCAAAATGGTCGCTTTTGTGGCCAATTATTGAATGGAGCAAGGAGCTGACTAGGGAATAATTTAGGTAGGCTAATTACTAAAGAAATGATGCGGCTTAAATTGCGTAAATGTCTGAAGTGCAATTTACGTAATAACACATGAATCAATTTTGCATGCATGTT
>NC_051408.1:18612699-18612900 GCF_015228065.2 Penaeus monodon
TGGTCTGGTCCGAGAGATCGGCTGCGGTCATGAGAAGGCAGATCAGAAGCTCGTGGTGCCTCGGGTTGCGTCCGTCGTAGCCGGTGTCCGCCACCTCGCGCAGCTCGGAGACCAGGCGGAGGTGGTGCGCCAGGTCCGTCGCTGAGGCAGGGAGAGGAACGCGATTCGGGAGTAAGCTATTTCCTTCTTTGAGGAAGGGAG
>NC_051408.1:18613467-18613813 GCF_015228065.2 Penaeus monodon
AATTCAACAATCCAAGTTCTTTGTAAACTGAGGTCGACCTTAATATTAAAGCAACAGTTTGATAAACACATCCTCAACTATGGATATTTCACAGAAAAACCGTCGCCATGGCCATCCCCCCCCCCCCAACACACACACGCTGAATCGTAGCGCTATTGTTAATTCAGCGGATCAACAAGCCCGTGTGTGCGCAGGCAAGCGATGACAGACGATTTCTACATTTTGCAAAACATTTCATGTGCACTGGCAAATGCATCTGTTTAGTTGCGCAACAGGAATAGCAAAGGTTCGCGTGAGAAAGGTTGAGCCTTTTCTATAATGCATCTTTGTTATAAGCCAGAATCAG
>NC_051408.1:18614296-18614426 GCF_015228065.2 Penaeus monodon
CATACAGGTCTTGCAACAATCTAATAGCTGCATGCCTCACATGGTATGTAATAATTTCAATAAACCACAAAGCTTACCAAGGTTAACGTGAGAAAAGTTGCGAAACAAGACCCAAACAACAACTGTTATA
>NC_051408.1:18614899-18615255 GCF_015228065.2 Penaeus monodon
CTATATACTCTACATAGTGACTACAGTCTGATATCCTATTGCTCTCTCTATCTCTCTTGTCTTTCCTTGCTTTTCTGTCTGGCCTTTGTCCTGCTTGTCTGTCCATCTGTCTCCCGTCTGTCTTCGCCTGTCTGTCTTCTCTGCTCCTGCTCTCTCCTCCTCTCTATCTTCATGCCTGCTGATTTGCTGCCATGCTGTCCTAGTATGCTATGTTGCTGCTCTCATCTGCTGCTCTTTCTCCTTGCTCTCCTGCTGCCTCCTTCCTGCCTGTCAACCTGTCTCTGCTGCTCCAGCCTGCTTGCCTGCTGTGACCTGACTCTCCTGTCTATCTACTTGCCTGCCTCTATCTGCCTCTT
>NC_051408.1:18615308-18615540 GCF_015228065.2 Penaeus monodon
ATTACTTCGCTCACAGACTGCCACTCTACCCTCTGCACAGACTGCTGTTCCTGCTGTGACTTCCGATTCATCCTCTTGCTAGTGCCTATTGCATGTGGCATCATCCAGCCTTCATCGGCTGCCAGCGTTGCTGCCCTGAATATTCATAAGACGCTACGTATATCCTATACAGCTGTGTATCCTTGATTTATCAATCTTGTAGATCATTTGTGCGCCCTCACACACCAAATTC
>NC_051408.1:18615658-18615948 GCF_015228065.2 Penaeus monodon
TGTAACAAATATGAATAGAAATTATTTTCCAAAGCACAAGCGCGTTTTCATGTTCTGTTTCCATCTGAATGCAAGTAATTCTGTTGAATACAGAGAATCAAAAGGGTCATTTGCATCACTGGCTTTCTGGGGTTATTAATTCTTACGCAACCCTTTATTACATTGGATCTGGAAAGGAAGATCAGAGGCTGTGATGCATATATCGTCTATTATTGGTTAGTGAACGAAGATTGGTACTCGTACTGTATGCGTCCCATTACTTTGATATAAAATTGTCATTACCAATAGGG
>NC_051408.1:18616225-18616439 GCF_015228065.2 Penaeus monodon
CTCTCTCTGACCTGGAAGGAGTTAGTTGTGCCGCGGTGGTCGAGGTCATGGCACATGGAGGACACGATAAGCGCCAGGCCCTCCAGGTGCGTGAGGGCGTTGATCTCCATCAAGCGGAGGTTATACAGCAGGAGGAAGGCAAAGTGTGTGACGGAGAAGGCGTGCAGCCAGTTGTGGTAGGGCGGGTCCCGGTACCCCTTGCGCACCATCAGGG
>NC_051408.1:18617549-18617660 GCF_015228065.2 Penaeus monodon
TACATTTCGACCTTTTCCTTTAATTAAGTATTTAGGACCAGTTTCATCATGACAAGTATGTCACGAAAGAGCACTTTCCCATTTATCTCCCATTCTTCCTCCTTCTCCTCG
>NC_051408.1:18617786-18617874 GCF_015228065.2 Penaeus monodon
AAAATTTGCTCACAACAAGCACTTCCAAGGGGTACACACGGACATGGCAAGCCCACACAAGTGTTACTTTGACACGTCCCTGCTACTG
>NC_051408.1:18617907-18618097 GCF_015228065.2 Penaeus monodon
CGACAAATAAGCGTACCACTTCCTAATGTTTATCGGTCTGGAACTTGGAATCGAAGAATAAATAAAAGCATTGAAACTAAAACAGTGTAAAAGCCACTGTACAACACGACCTGTCTAAGCCGGTCGGATGCGTCCCATACTCTTTGGCTTCGGATTAATTCGGTCTATTTGACATATTGATTCCTACCAA
>NC_051408.1:18618843-18619017 GCF_015228065.2 Penaeus monodon
AAAAGGGAAAAAAATGAACGGCCATCATTGCATTCCGAACATGAAACTGAAAAAAGTCCAGGCAATTATCCAAACGATCGGCCACTTATCCAAATGACGGCCGCCAAATGGCCCGAAACCCACGCCTCCCGCTCGGCCACTTTGCGAAACGGTGACAATAAGAATCGGTCTCTC
>NC_051408.1:18619323-18619489 GCF_015228065.2 Penaeus monodon
TACGCAAGTGAATTTGTCAAGAACCCACTTGTACTCCAACACAGACCGGAGGAATGTGGTATCATTAAATCTATATAAGCGAACTGAGACGTACATCACGCCAACGGGAACAAAGACGTATAAACATGAATACGAGAAAGGATCGGAAGAAGGAAGAATATATCAT
>NC_051408.1:18619820-18620029 GCF_015228065.2 Penaeus monodon
CCATCACAATTACCATACTGCCACTAATACCATACGTGATAAGAAACACCACAGGAACCGCCTTTTGCCAAGGAGAGAAACGGGAACCACGGACAGGTATTCAGGGAGGAGGAAGAAGAACTCGAGGAGGAATACAAAGGATTCTGTATTGTCTTGAGCCTCGGTAGTATTCATGGCACGTCCGGCTTAGCACTCAAAGGGTGCACGAC
>NC_051408.1:18620447-18620545 GCF_015228065.2 Penaeus monodon
AGGCAAAACGTCGAGACTAAAACAAATGCAAGGATTAGGTGTAAGTGGGAAATTATACACACGGAAAGATATTCGGAAAAGAGACAATTTCAGGCAGG
>NC_051408.1:18620835-18621010 GCF_015228065.2 Penaeus monodon
CTCCCTTAACAAGACACTCTGATTTACCTGGCAAGTGAATCCTTGCTAATTCTGTACTTGTTAATCATCCCAAGGCTATCCATCATGGATATCACTGCTAGCGGCGTGCACTGCTCGTTCAGCTGGCGTGGGAAATACCTGAAACAGTGAAACCAGACTTCAGTAAGTCAAGCAT
>NC_051408.1:18621885-18622383 GCF_015228065.2 Penaeus monodon
TGTATCGACTCCCGTCCCAGTTAATGACATTATCATCTACTGGTAACTCATTAACTCAGATACGAAGCATAATTGTGCGAGCACTTAGCGTAAAATGGTAATGAGTTTGAATACGGTTATGAAAAATATCGTATAACAACCGACTGCATTCCAGAATTGAATAGCTGCATTTGATTATGAATCAGATAGACATTAATGGGAAAAATATATATATATCCTGAACATGCACTGTACTTGTGTAACAAAAAGAAATCCATGGTGTATCATGAAATCTAGAGATCGTGTCTCTAGCAGCACGTATAACGCAGTCTAACAACTTTAAAAGATTTCCGATTAGTTTTTGATATGTAAGGGATATTTCTTAATGTGAATAAAACGTTGCATAACATAAATCAGTCATCTGAGTTATGGTTTAAAGATATTTTATATCCATTATTCAACTTGGGAATTCTGAGCTTTCCTACGATAGATGCACAGTAAATTCTTTTTTTTTGTATG
>NC_051408.1:18622695-18623143 GCF_015228065.2 Penaeus monodon
AACTACAATAGGATAATCGTTAACTATATGCATAAACACATATGACGGCCTCCCCTACCACCACCGCCACCAACACACAAACAGACACGTTTTTCATGTTTCTTCGGAGTAACTCAAACGCGGGTACCAGTACCCGTAGAGTTTATTAGGTGACCACACCAGAAAAAAATAAGACGAATGTAGTAAAGATATTCAATATACTCTGGCATTCACGACGTATATCACGTAACGGCAGGGAGCAGAAACGCCTTGTTCTTTTTACTCATTTACTTCAATTAAGAATTTATTAATTCCTTGAAGTAAGTCTTCGCTTCCGTAAATGAAGTTTGTTTAGAATGAATAAATATATAAAGAAAAATTGGCAAATAGAGAAAGGGAGAATGAGGCAGAAATTATTCTTCATGACATTAATTGGGTCGTTTGTAAAATTCAGGCATGGAGACCGCTG
>NC_051408.1:18623728-18623985 GCF_015228065.2 Penaeus monodon
GCATAAACTACGTTGCAACTTGTGCGAATTGCGCTGTTCGCAATCACTTGTTGTGGTTAAGGGGGTAGTGTGAATTACATATTTACAACCTTATAGTCACAACGTGCAAATACCAGTTAAAACTCTTATATCCGGAATACAAGCCAATAATAGTAGGAGACATGAGTTTTGGATACGAGAGCCGAAACTAGAGATTAACACATGGAAAATCTTGAAATCGTAAGTGGCATAGTTGGTACTGTGTACACTTGAGTTCG
>NC_051408.1:18625806-18625998 GCF_015228065.2 Penaeus monodon
GCTGACTCAATGAAAAACCCTAATCTACTTGGGAATCATGCAATAAAAGTCCCCTATTGTTTTCTAATCCAGCTTACTCTTACAAAACGGACGGCTCCCTTGTCTCCCCCCCCCCTTCCTTTCCATTTCCTCTTCCCAAGCGACGTAAATACAAACAAAAAAATCCCTTGTGTGGAAGAAATATACGTGCCT
>NC_051408.1:18628051-18628210 GCF_015228065.2 Penaeus monodon
ATATTTAGAACAATAGAGGTAAAAAATGGATGAGAGAGAGCCAAAGTGTGACGTCACTGGCTCTACCCGCAGCATTTACGGTCCGAATTCGGCGAAGCGAGGAATGGGAGGAAAGGGAGTTCCGTTTCTACTTATTCTCCCTAAATTCATTTCCGATTT
>NC_051408.1:18628483-18628567 GCF_015228065.2 Penaeus monodon
CCCCAGTCCATCAATCACATGAAAACCGAAGAGACCAGCTTTTCAGTTCCAATAAAGTCGTGGAAATAAATCTTGAAGGACAGC
>NC_051408.1:18629266-18629333 GCF_015228065.2 Penaeus monodon
GCTAAGAAAATAAGATTGAAGGTAAAAGGAGGAATTTACCTTGCAATGAAGGAAAAATATCTATGAA
>NC_051408.1:18629591-18629805 GCF_015228065.2 Penaeus monodon
TACCCTCCGCCCCCCCATTATTCGTACACGCCCATTTACACCGCCTTCCCTTCTTTCACAGTTCATTCAACTCGACAGGCTGACCCCTTTAGCTTCTCTCGCCAGCTGTTCGTTCCCATCCCTTTAGGAAGTCGACATGCAACTGCCTCACATTTCCCTCCTCAGGTGCCTTGCATTTTGAACTTCAACAAGAAAGCCCTTTAATTGCATTCGA
>NC_051408.1:18630895-18631096 GCF_015228065.2 Penaeus monodon
TTTCGCTTAGTATGTGTTAATATTTATAAGAAATTGTAAAAGATAAAGATTTAGATATGCAAGTTGCAGAACAGAACCATCGTTGACACTCTAAAATCCTTGCTACGCCTCTATAATGTATTGTAAGTTGTGAATAATTACATGTATGAATAAATTAAATTAAAGATCATACTTACCCTTATTATATCTACTACTCCCAAA
>NC_051408.1:18631262-18631630 GCF_015228065.2 Penaeus monodon
CTCCATCCTTAGCATTCTCCTCTAATCCCTTTAAGTCTCACGAGCAGCATCTTTCTCTCTCCTCGTCTCAAATGTAATTTCCTTTATTCTTTCTCTCGCCCTCTCTCGGATGCGCAGTCGGAGCACGTCCTCACCCGTCTGAACGTGACTTAGCATGGTTACCTGGATAAGTGATTCTTTTTTGGTGAATTGATATTGTGTATTGCTAATGCCCGGAAAGCCTTCAGTTCGATGGCAACTGATTGCCAGGCATCGCCTTTTGCATCATATATCATAACTGGAACTTGTGGTTGTTTTATTGTCCTAATATCCATGACGAAATGATGAAATATATTGGTGTAAGAGTAGGTAAGTAAAGTGACAAAATG
>NC_051408.1:18632170-18632314 GCF_015228065.2 Penaeus monodon
ATCCATTTTTTGCTTTATTAATTTCAGGAAATTGGTGTTATTGATCGCAGGGTTAGTATAATTAATCCCATATCACTCACACCGCAGTCTTCGTTGATCGCTGCAATTAATATTTACATTCCCTTCCCTCCCTCGTCTAGATCC
>NC_051408.1:18632351-18633047 GCF_015228065.2 Penaeus monodon
AGCTTGTCCCCCTGAAGCCTCGCGTGAGAAAACGGACTTACCTGAAGGAGCAGAAGTCCCTGTGGAAGGCCTGGGGCTGAATGATCTCCGCCTGAACGAGCTTGTCCACCTCCTCCTTCGTCACCTGCAAGTCAAGAATAACGTTATGAAAATAAGGGGGAAATGTGTTAGGAAATCATTGTGATCTTCGAGCGATATTAAAAAAGTTTATGATATATTTTTTTTTACCTCGGTGATCTGTTTAGTGTCAGTCTAAGCATGTGAATATATTTTATCTCATATCTTTATTTCATTTTATGAATTTTGATAGATAAAATCGTTTCCCTTCGAAATGTATTTGTCTCACAGCAATTTAACACTTATGGGCAGCGGAAGAGAGGGATGATAGGAACATATATAGATAAGGCAGATAAGATGTTTTAGCTATTAATTACACTTAATGGCCCGTCCGGCTCCACCTGATGGCACAGGATACTCATTAACCCTGATGTGATTAATGAAGCATTGTGGCCTATATCATAAGGGAGAAAAGGCCATCGCCTATTAATTCTTGCTATTAGGACAAGAAATTTATTTTCTTCGTAACAACTTTTACAAAGTAAAGCACGCGCTCAGTTATATCAGCAACAAAGGTAATAAAAATGAAAAAAAAACAGCAACTGAATATCTCTAAAACTGCTTTACAGTACAGAACCA
>NC_051408.1:18633121-18633370 GCF_015228065.2 Penaeus monodon
TAAGTTTGAAAATGCTTATAAAAATGTATAGAATTTTCCTAAACATTCCGCAGCTCCAGAGCACAGCGACCGTGCCTTCGAAGTCCTCGCCACGCCCCTGCCACTGCCAAAGAAATTAAATCGCCCTTAATCCGCTGCTTTCATCATCTTCATCTCGGAAGAGATTTGCAACTGATACAGTTTTGCCGCGTAATTCATTGCATAAAAGAGATATAGGAAAGGGCAATGGACCCAGATATGAAGAGTGTG
>NC_051408.1:18633612-18634220 GCF_015228065.2 Penaeus monodon
CTCATTACGAGACCATCACTGTATACAAAGTTCGCCTCTCCCGTCCAGTCATATGTCCATTATTCTTATTTCCCCAGAGACAAAGCTTCCCCCTCTCATCCATCACGCTAGTGCAACGTGCATCCAGAGCCATGCAACATCATCGTTGTTCCTTTGTGCTCTCCCTCTCGACTTTTACCCTCTGCGTTTCGCTCCTTCGCTCCCTCTCTCCCCTCCCCCTCCTCCCCTCCCTCCCTTTCCTTCCCTCCCTCCCCTCCCTCCCCCTCCTCCCTTCCCTCCCCTCCCTCCCCTTCCCTCCCCTTCCTCCCCTCCCTCCCCTCACTCCCCTCCCCCCCCCTCTCCCCCTCCCTCTCCCTCCCCCCCCTCCCCCCCCCCCCCCCTTTAACGTTCACCTTCTCTATCCCTGCCTCCCCCCCCCCCCCCCTTTCCAGACGTCGTACAAGCCGCATACTCCTCCTCTCCCCCATCTTCGCTTCTGCACTGCTTCCGCTTCCTCCATCTTTTCCTCTCTTCTTCGACTTTTCGTCTTGCCTCCTTTCCTACCTCTTCTCGTTCCCATCGTCTTTCTCTTTCTTCTCTCCTTTCTCCCCCCTCCCACCCTTCACTCC
>NC_051408.1:18634690-18634967 GCF_015228065.2 Penaeus monodon
ACAATACAATTACGCAATAATCGCATTAGAAACGAAAGAAAAATGAACACTGCAGATAACTGCAACAAAGGCAGCAATCATACTTGACGAAACTGCAATGGAAATTGTTCAGAGGAATAATTTGCAAGTAGGAGGTTGCTGTCAGTATGAATGACGGAAATGTATTTCATTTGAGTATCTTTAACAATTACTCTAATATCATAGACTTCTAGATATCATACAAAATTGAAAATTAAAAGAAATCGTGAAATTGAAGGAATAGTGAAAATGTCGTGTG
>NC_051408.1:18635238-18635947 GCF_015228065.2 Penaeus monodon
GTGCGCGCGCGTATATGGACATAGATATTTCTGATCATGTTTATCAAACGGCCGCGTGCATGTACTCGTGTAATAAGGTGCAAGAAACAAGGCGCCAATACGTACTGTCACGGGAAGGCCTCTTGCATTAAAAGAATCCCTCACCCCAGCGCCTTCCCACTCGTTCCCTTTAACACTGCCCAATTCCTTCCTTGCAAGTCCCTCTTTCTCCTCCTTATCCTCCTCTTTTACCTGCTTATTCACTTCTTTCTGCTCTTCATTCTCCTCTTTCTCCTCCTTATTCCCTTTTTTACCTGTTTATTCACCTCTTTCTCCTCCTCACTCTTCTCTTTCTTCTTATTCCCCTCCTTCTCTTCCTCATCCCCCTTCTCCACTTCCTCAATTGCCCCTTTTCCCTCTCTCCTTCTCCCATTTCCCTTCCTTTTCCTCATGCCTCTCCTCCTCTTTCTCGTCCCCCTCCCTCTCTCTCTCTCCCCTTCCTTATCCTCCTCATTTCCCTCCTTTTCCCATCATTACCCTCATTGTTTCGCCTCATTCACCCCAACCTTCCACTCCTTCCCTTCCTTCCCCCTTCCTGTCCTCCTTCCTCTCATCCCCCTCCTTCTCCCTCTAATCATCATTTTTTTTCCATTCTTCCTCCTCTCCTTGTACAAGAAATTCGATTTACGATTTTTTTGATCTTCCTTTCCAATTCTCTCTGCGTATCCGG
>NC_051408.1:18636600-18636841 GCF_015228065.2 Penaeus monodon
TATATTTGTGGATTATGAGGCCAAAATAGTACTACTTAGAAAGGTAGGTAAAGCCAGAATAGAATAGATAAATAGATGTAGAGGCAAACGGAGTTCACAAAGTGAGAAATATAGCTTGTTCCCATCCCCTTCATTTCCTAGAATTATCACCCCCTTCCCCCCTTCCTCCCTTGCCCCTTCCCCCCTTCCTCCCTCCCTTGCCCCGCCACTCAGAATATATCGGATATTCATGACTGATTGG
>NC_051408.1:18636878-18637123 GCF_015228065.2 Penaeus monodon
ATCCCCCTTAATCCGTGAAGGTCAAGTTGGTGTTCGATACATTTAGAGAATTCCAGTTTATCTTTCCTTTTGCTTTTTATTGTATTCGCTTCTTTAGGGGAAAGCAATACATTTAAACATTTTCTTAGTTTTGTTTTGAGTGCAGATTGTTTTGTTTGATTGGCACAGATGCGAGCAATAATTAGACAATGTACACATATGTGACCATAAGTACATATGTACACATATATTCATATACATACGTG
>NC_051408.1:18637500-18637834 GCF_015228065.2 Penaeus monodon
CACATTTATATAATTGTGACGGTGCATAATTGCTTATGCAAGTTGATTAACAGGACAACACTTAGTGGGCTACGAGACAGCAACTCAAGCGCCTGGCCCTCACTGTCTCCGCACTTCGGCCATTATTCCGAGCGAGCAGAGCGTGCGGGGAGGAAGCAATGTAGAAAGCGAGTGCTTAAGTATATGATCATCATGTTATAGAATATTTATGAGAAACGGGTGTAGCACACTTAAATTTGCATATAATTATGTAATAACATATGTAACTTTTCATAAAATGAGACTTGACAATTCTTTGAACTAGAAAGATAGACTAATGAATATAAATGAATGA
>NC_051408.1:18638230-18638365 GCF_015228065.2 Penaeus monodon
AATTTGTCAAAAAGGGTTTTAAAATGGGCATCTACCCAAAATTTCTCCAAATGAAAAACCAGCAAAGCAAGCATGCAAGCACACCAGGAAAAATGCACAATCACACAAACAGGTACACTTGGAAAATGCACAAGT
>NC_051408.1:18638811-18639494 GCF_015228065.2 Penaeus monodon
ACTTGTGCATTTGCACAAGTGTACCTGTTTGCTAGTGCACTTGTGCATTTATACATGTGTGTGCTTGCATGCTTGCTTTGTCTGGTTTGTCATTTGAGAGAACTTTCTGTGGTACTGATGCCATACATTGACAAGTTAACTCTTATATGATGTAGCATATTTTATATACCATAAACATTTTACAAACTATAATAGATTTTTTTTTCCTCCTTTTTTTTCTCCCAATTATATAATTCTCTTTTTATGCCTTTCAGGTGGACAAGTCGCAGTACAATGCGCTTGCCAACCTCTACCGTGACCAAGCCCCATACACAGTCTGCAATTCCTCATTGTCGGAATATGCCGTCCTTGGCTTTGAGCTCGGCTTCTCCATGACAAACCCCAATGCACTGGTTATCTGGGAGGCTCAGTTTGGTGACTTCAACAACACCGCACAGTGCATTATTGACCAGTTCATGTCATCAGGCCAGTCCAAGTGGATCCGACTTTTGGGTTTGGTTTTCCTGCTCCCCCAGGAGGGAAAGGAATGGTGAGTGGGCTGTTTTTTTTCCCTCATCTTCAACAGTGATAAAAGCTAGAACCACAACTTTAACTCTCAGGTATAATTGTTTATTGCAGTTTTGAAAGAAAATTTCTGATACATTTCAGATGTAGCTGATGAATGCATTGTACAACCAAGACAA
>NC_051408.1:18639592-18640138 GCF_015228065.2 Penaeus monodon
AAACCTATAAAACCATTGATTAAATATTTTTCTATTTTGCTGTGTCTCAGGGTCCAGAACACTCCAGTGCTCGCCTTGAGCGCTTCCTAAAAGACTTCGAGCCCCTGATTTCTTCCCCCTTTTCTCTGATGACTTTCCCATCCACTTTTTGACACAATGGTTTGTAAGCTTGTTTTTGATTTTTTTAATTTTTTAGTGAAACTCCAAGGTGCAATTCATAATTAAGTATAGTTCTTGCAGGCCTCCCTTTTCTTCTCTCAATAGTTTTTTGTCACATATTTCCCAGTAATCTTTTACATCATCATTATCTTGTCCTTGTGTGATACAGGTTGCTAACTGCTCGACACCTGCCAGCTACTTCCACATTTTGCGACGACAGTTTGTCTCCCCTTTCCGAAACCCCCCCCTGTCTCATGCCCCCCAAAGCCCCTTTCCCCGACCCCCCTGAAGCCGATTCTTTTGATGAAATATTGAGGAACAAAAATTCAGAAAAAGTTTTTCCCGCTGTGTTTGCGTTGGCTGTTTCCATATCTGAGTCTTTTTCGC
>NC_051408.1:18640361-18642087 GCF_015228065.2 Penaeus monodon
CGAACTGCCACATTCACACTATGATATGTAATTTGGTTTGAAGTTAATAAGTGATATAAGGGTTTTATTACAATGTGGCATCCTATTTTCCAGAATGTACCCTGAAGCTGGTCCTGCCTCAAAAAAACCCAGAAATGGGGCAAGGACTCATTTTTCGCTCTGGTCTGTCTTTATGCCCTTTTGTTAAAGGCTCGCAAAGAGGCGGATTAGGGGAAAAAGATTGTTTTTGCAGTGTGGAACAGGAAAGGGGAATATTTTTTGATTGAAACTGTTGAACCTTATTGGAAGTTCATTATCTTATTTTGTTACTGGTCTTCCTTTTTTTAATTATAATATATATATATATTTTTTTTTTTATCCTTTGTCTGCTGTTGGGTTTATGAAACAGGAATATGGTTTTTACGAAAAATCTGTCAGATTTTTCTTATATACTTTATCATGCATTTCATTCACAAAAAGAATAGGCATGTAAAGATTTCCCCCCTCCCTCCAGTTTGATAGTAAGATACCTTTTATATATCCTTTCCAGAAATTTTATCAATAATTTTACCTTTCAGATTCCCAATTTTCCCATATGATTTATCAAAAGGGTGTGCCCAAGTATGCAGTGCGATTGGGTCGGTCACAGGAAAAAAAAAGAACAGGGGGGCAGGGTGTATACCCCGCCTGCTTTTCCACTGTTTTGAACCTGAACGTCACTTTTTCGTAAGTATTTTTTGGTCCTTTTTTTGGAGATTGCTTAATGATAAAAATCCTCTTACCTTAAAGAATGTTTGTTTTTTTTGTAGATGCAGGGAAAGAGTCTTCATAGTGTGAAAGTTATTTTTGTTGTCGAAATTTTTTAAAAGTTTAAAGATACAGGTATGAGGGTATATGAAAAAAACTGAAAAAACATGTAAGCTATTCATGAAAAATGAGGATATAGAGCAAAATTTGTTTTCCAATTTCCTTGCGAGGTGATTTTATTTAAATATTGATTAAAGACTGTATAATGCGGGGGAAATTTTCAACTGCGGGTAGAGTATAAAGTTTAAGATAGATAATATAAAGATAGATTTAAAAGGCAACTTTTGCTAACAAAAATGGAGATTGAACTTTATAAAGGATAGGGTCAATGGAAAAAAAAGGATTTGAAAGTTTGTTTTCAGCAACATATTTCATATGAGATTTTGAAGCAGAAAATGTGGAAAGGGTATAAATTTAAGGGGAGAATATTTTTTTCTGGTGAACAGCGCCTATGTTTTTCAAATGAAAAACTTAACACTAAGGGTTTTTATTATTTTAAATTTGCGCATGGTTTTATATTTTTGGTAATTTTTTTTTTCATGCCAGAATGATAGCAGGTTATTTTTGTAAACGGGTGGAAGATTTGAATATTTACTAGAAAACTTTTACTTGAACACTGAATAACATTCAGTGGAATTGGGGATGCTTGTTGTTGATTAGAATTTAAAAAAACAAAAAAATTTAAACTTTTGGTGAAATATTTAAGGGGAATTTTTTTTTAATAAAGCTAACCCTCGTACAAAAGTTGTAAGGTTTCGCACGATTCAGAGACCCTCTTTGGGAGATATTTGGGTTCCCTTGGTTTTCCCATCATCGGGGACACCTGAGAGCCCAGCTCCAAGTCAGGTTCAGTAGCCTCCAAACCTATAGACAGTGAGGTGAGCATCTACCGCAAAAAGTTTGCTACCCGTAAGATTTTTGGTCATCATTTTTTTAAACC
>NC_051408.1:18642127-18642421 GCF_015228065.2 Penaeus monodon
CATTCAGAGACTTATGCTTTCCTTGTAGAAGTTTATTTCCCGAATTTTTCCAAAAACTATTTTTAGTTACAATAAGGGAAAAGTTCATAATGCACGTACCAAAAAGACAGGGGAAGGGATGAGAAACTTGTGTCCCCGGATTTGGTCGAGATTTTGGGGGTTGCTGGCTTACCTTGCCATTTTTTTTCTTTTTTATGTAAAAATGAAAGATTTCCTTTGTATCATGAAATGGGGTTGAAGATACCCTGACATGTTTTTTTTTTTTTTGGTATTTGTATATAATTTAAAAAACTA
>NC_051408.1:18642467-18642828 GCF_015228065.2 Penaeus monodon
ATAACCCACCCCCATTTTATTTTCTTTGTCATATATGCTCGCATTTTTTTCCTGTACTGAAAATATGGGAAAAAAAAAATGGTATTCCCCAAAATACAGAAAAAGCTAAATGCAAGATGATAGAGTATTTCTGAAAAATGCAAAAAATTTAAACCCATTCAATAAATTAAAATTAAAATCATTATGGAAAAACTTTTTTTTAAAGAGATCGCAGTTGACAGTTGCTCCAAAATGTGTACAGAAACAGACCCGTATGAGCGAATATTTATCTTTATGTTGATCATGATTGTCAGTGTTTTCTAATGGTACTTACTGTGATAGACTTGTTTTTGACAATTGTTTCCTCAATGACTAAAACCTC
>NC_051408.1:18642858-18643232 GCF_015228065.2 Penaeus monodon
GTCGAATTCATCATAAGGGTTGGGAAAAAGTTTTTTTTAGGCCTTTTTTTTTTCCCCCTCTCTCTCTGGGAGTGAGAAGTTCTTGAAGTCCTTAGGGAATGCTGGGATGCAAGGTCACAGTCCGTATTTTTTCCATAGTAATAAATTTTTAAAAATTTTTATTTGGTTTTTTTTTTTTAAGCAGTTACTTAATGTTTTTCTATTATATATGGTTATTTTTGTTAAAATAAATTGAAGCGAATTTTACCGTCTAAAAAATTGAAAAAAAAAGTTATTTTTTAAAGAGATCTTTGACATTTTTATTTTTTAGCTATGAAAATTTAAAAGGGAAAGGCCAGTTAAAATGGTTTCATATCCCCTTTGGTAATCCCCAC
>NC_051408.1:18643303-18643697 GCF_015228065.2 Penaeus monodon
GCAAATCCTTTGGTATTTTATTAAAACTTTTTTTCTTCCCCATTTTTCATCCCTTTGTTTAAGTCTTGTCAGTTTTTTTTCTCTCCGCACTATTTTCTTTAACCCCGGGCAGTTTCTTCTTTCTTTGAGACTTATTACAAAAAATATCTCTGAAAACCTTTTAGATATGCGGGGGTCCATTCGGCCTTCCCGCCACGGGCAACAAGAAGACCCACTTCGTGAGAGCAAGAAATTGGAGGCCTTGGGGTGAATTTTCTGCACATGCCTCTTTTTCTGATGGGGAAGAAAAGCAAATCAACCCAAATCAACCGCAGATAGCCAAAATTTGGTGAGAAATGCAAGGGGACCCGTTCAAGATGATCCAATGCAAATGCACCTTTTCGAATGGCATGAA
>NC_051408.1:18643829-18643934 GCF_015228065.2 Penaeus monodon
CTCATTCATTTGTCTGTTTGGTTGAGTGTTCTGGGGGCACGTAAAAAAAAAGAAAAGTAGTGAAAAAGGCAACTTTTTTCTGGTGATTTATTTATCAAGCTTCCA
>NC_051408.1:18644008-18644844 GCF_015228065.2 Penaeus monodon
CCTGTATAAGGTATTTTTGGGTTCCCAAATTTTAAAAAGTTGGATTTGAAATTTTTTAAATGTAGGTAATAAAGTAACAAGTCTGTCTATAGAAGGTGGGTCCCAGTTTCTGTGGGATCGTATTTATATACTTGTACATTTACTTCTTCAGTAATATGAGTTGGCAACACAGCCCCATAGGAAAAGAAAGTTTTGCTCATAGATTTGACATGTAAGAGGCTGGAATGATGCTGGGAAGATAGGTTAATATTTATGTAAAAAACAAAATTGAAAAAAAAAGATTTTTAAATAACTTCACTGCACACAAAGTACTGCTGATTATGACATTTGTACTGTTGTTATTTGCTAAAAAAAAAGAAAAAGATGAGAGCAGATTGCTGTCCTGTAGATTAAACTTGCTAGATAAGAGTAAATGAGGAATGACGTTAAGCACAAGAGGTTGTGGTGTGTATTAGCTGCATTTTTTATTATTTATATCATTTAATTCTATGTGGTTCAAGCCTGCCTGTATTTATATGTATGAGAAGGAATCATTTATATTTGATATAAGGATAATGGTTTGAAGCAACTTACACTTAACATTGGAGTAAAGAATGCAGCTTAGTGTGAAACAGAGCTCAGTGGTGTTGTGAGATCTGATTAGCTAGTGTGTTAGGTTTCAGTTGTGTTGTAATGCTCAATTGGTTAATGGGACTGTGAGAGATCAAATGTGAGATCATTGTTCGAATTGCTGATTATATCTCTTGCACAATCAACAAATTTTAACACTGACTTCTTAATATAGAAATATTTTTCAGTAGTTTTGAGCTTGTAGGGCTATCCCATCCCTTTTAACT
>NC_051408.1:18644974-18646039 GCF_015228065.2 Penaeus monodon
CATTGTTGCTCACTAATACCCCCTTTGTCATGGTATAAGGGTTGTCCAAGTCTGAAACACAGTGGATTTTCCACCATTGTGATATTCAGTAGTGGACTCAAAAGCCTACCTAATGTTGAACTGTCAGTGCTACTTTAGCCTGTGTATGTGACCATGCCATCACACTGATGGTGCACAGTTAGTATTTGAGGTTACACTATATGTTGCTGGATTACTAAGTTTACAGATAGACATTCTGAAGTTCCTTGTTCACATCATCGTATGGTGACTCTCCCCCATCCCAGTGAAGTTTTCAGAGGCCCTTTTTAGAGAATATCTCTTAAAGGGCTCTTGTTAAGGTGAAAATTCCTTTCTAGCATCTTTTTGGGGAAGACCCAACAGTAGTGACAATAGTTATAGCCTTGTTATAACTGAGCTTGATTCACTTTCGTCAGTATAGTTCTCTTATTTAGCATAGTATAATTAATCTGCAGTTGTGTTAGAAGCAATGTTTTCTTTTACTGTGTATTGACCTAGTCCAGCTACCAAAGTATGAATTTTAACATTGGTTTATTTGAAGGTGTACATTTAAACTTATTACTATAATAATCTTAACATCAGAGCAGTTCAAGTTTTTAAAATACATATGAAGAAGAATTCAGCCTCCCAGATAATCCAATTCATATAAAGTTTCGGTATTTTATTAAATGCAAATTATTCGTAGATATTACTAGCAGAGCCACATGGGTCCCCCTGCATGTACTCTGTTTTGCGTAGTAATAATGGCAACACTTATAGTTCATTATGCAAGTAGATACATGTCTTAATCTCTAAAGAGTAGTGGTGTTCAGATTTGAGTTACAGGTTTCTTGGTTGAGCAAGTTTGGAAATGTGAATTTCCTGCATTTTATGGAACTTGTTTTTAGCTTAACTATTTTACAACTTGTTAACCACCTTGAAGGAATCATTATGATGAGTACTTTAGAGCTTAACCCATGCAAACAACTCCAGAAAATTTGAAATTAGCCATTTTATCACATACTATGTTGGTGTTGACATCAGTTTGAGCACCAAGTGCCTGATCAC
>NC_051408.1:18646428-18646819 GCF_015228065.2 Penaeus monodon
ATTTACGAAAGGAGAAGAAACTGCAGAATACTAAGTTGCGAAGAAGAGAAAGAGATACGAGAAGGGGAGGGAGAAGAGAGTAAGGAGGGGGGGGGCAGGTGGGTCCAGGAATTGGAACTCCCACGCATGGACGTCCCAGCAGGAGGAGACCCCGGGAAGGTAGAAAGTGTGAAAGGAGCGAGAGGAGAGAAACGGAGGTAAGAGATAAGACTCTCTTGGGGCAGGAAGTGATGCTGTTATTATCGATCTCTGCGCTTCCGTATGTCTAGCGTTCGTTAATTGAATGTGTATCGAAGCAGATGATAAAAGCGAACGGATACTTATAGTATTGGATTTATAGTGTGTTAATTAGCATAAGAATACTGGTGCATAAAGCCTCAGACCCATGCTA
>NC_051408.1:18646902-18647160 GCF_015228065.2 Penaeus monodon
GAAGCTCAAACACTAATACACTTACACAGACATACACACGCACCTCCAAACATATTTTGCATTCGTCGAGACAAAAAAAAATCCCGTATCACAAGCTTAATCAAAACTTCTCTCCTATTACTTAAAAAGAAAACTTTCTAGCTTTACTTGGACAGTGTTCTCCCTCCCACGCAAAAAAAAAAAAGAATCAGTACCATATACTCGTAATTTCGGTTATTTTAGACTTGCTGCTATGTAATTTAACTTCTGTCCACTTCA
>NC_051408.1:18647616-18647959 GCF_015228065.2 Penaeus monodon
CCTAGAAAGCACTCGGAGAGCTCAGGCCTCCACTTTTCGAATCATTAAAAATCACTTAAAAGAAGGTAGTACATATCTAAGTCTACCGCCCCTGCAAGACCACTTTCCATAATGAATCGCACTGACAGTGAGTGATTCGATCCAAACCTTGCCCGTACGTTGATTATATTATTCGCTTTTACCTAAGCAATAGGTTCCTGGGTCATGGCCAACTCACCCAAAAATTTTCATCGCAATCCATTGGTAACTTTTCGAATATTCATGTTTACAAATCAGGAAGCCAAAAAATAACCGACAAATGCGGGCAGGCATACTGTCGACAAAGCCAGTTATGAAGATGAAG
>NC_051408.1:18648467-18648875 GCF_015228065.2 Penaeus monodon
CCCCATTCCACCCCACCTCTCTCCTCTTTCATATCTCTGCATGCTATCTCAGACATCCGCTCCTCCCTCCGTCCCTCCCTGGCCGCTCCCACAACACGAATGGCCACTTTCAAGCCGCAGAGGATTAGAGACAGTGCTGCCATCCTCACTCTGAAGGGGAGAGGATTTATAGGATGGATGACATACGAGAAGAAAGAGAAAGGGAGAGGCAGAGATGAGGAGAGTGGAATGAGCGAACTTAGAAGAATCTATTGGCCCATGAAAACGGATACAAATGATAACTAGACAGATGAAAGCTGGGACAAAACAAAAACAAGCAGACAACACAGACAGACAAATAAAATGAAAATCTGATTGGCTATAGAAAACGTGATACAAAATATACGTATACAGGTGTAAACGATGGAC
>NC_051408.1:18648940-18649314 GCF_015228065.2 Penaeus monodon
TAGCGATAAAGCGGAAACACAAATAGCACCAAGAAAGAGGCAGAACAGTGTGATGACTTCCAGGAGAACTGCAGGTGACCAAAACAAAGTCGTAAAAATCCCCAATACCCACCAGCGCTCCGCTCTGTTCCCATTCCGGCGTGGAAACTGGAGCAAAGTGATTAATATTGTCTCGCCCATTATGGGGCCATTGTCGCTGCCGATGGGAGGAGATAGATGTGGAGGGAAAGGGGTAGTCGTGAAAGTCATCAATCCATAGGAGAATACTGGAAGCTTAAGCGTGACCATGCTGCCATTTGTTTGCAAAAATATGAGATCTGAATATAAGCACGAACATACAAATAAGTATGTGTGTATACACACACACGTCTAGT
>NC_051408.1:18649991-18650067 GCF_015228065.2 Penaeus monodon
CTTCATCTAATAAATTTATTAATTTATCTGGCATACAGATAACTTAGCCATATGTATGATTAGGGTGAATAATTAC
>NC_051408.1:18650362-18651231 GCF_015228065.2 Penaeus monodon
ATGCGAGCGGGTCGCGAGAGCGTGCCGGCCGGACAGCAGGCGGCCCCGGGCACCGAGAGGCACTGACCATGGCGGCGCAGTAAACGCTCGGGAGGTTGTTGATGAAGGCGTGTCGCTGGATCATCATGAAGTCGAGGAGCGAGTGCCTGCGGCTGCCCCCGTTGGTCAGGGCTCTGTTCCTCATGCCCCTCCGCAGCCTCACCAGGGCCTTCACCCATACCCATCGGCAACCACACCCGTACGCCCACACCACGCCCACACACCCGACGCCCTTGGCCATCGCCGCCACGTCGCTCGACTTGGCCCTCTCCACGGCCGAGGAGGTGGGCGGGGCGGCCTCGATGGCCCTGTTGCGGCGCCTCTCCTCCTTCTTGGGCGAGCTCATCATGGCGGCGACGCAGGAGGCGGTTCCGGGACGCGAGGGAAGGCGTGTCAAGGCCCAGCTGTAGGTCGGGGCGGGGCCAATTTCCTGGGAGTCACTTTGATGCCGGATGTTTGTGATTTTCTCTGAATCGGGCTTCGTTTTCGAGTCACTTTTGCTTCGATTTCCTTTTCTCAGCAGATTGGCTTCGCGTCCAGCCGAGGGACTGCGCGCAACTCGTCCATGCGCCTCGAATACGCTTTGTGACGCATGGCTGTGGCTGACAGTTTCGAGGATTATAGAATTTTCCCTCTTGTCACAAAAAAGAAATTTAGTTCTCTTTTATGTAGAACAGTAACAGACGACGGGATCAACTAGAGCCCTGTTATTGGTGGCTCACTGCTTTTCGGAAATAGCCGGCATGTAACTCATTTACGGCCAGCTCGTAACTCACTTATCAACGGCATCGGGATCCCGCGGAAATGCAGCGTCATTTGTGAGTGCTGCG
>NC_051408.1:18651318-18651433 GCF_015228065.2 Penaeus monodon
TTGTTATAGAAAACCTCTGAAAGGTGGCACTGCAAAAGAATGTAAGGGTATTTTATGTTACTTCTAATTTTCTGCTTTGATGTATTGCGAAGTGTGTGTAATCTTATTTTCATTT
>NC_051408.1:18651582-18651898 GCF_015228065.2 Penaeus monodon
TATTCCTTTCCTGGTCCCATTTTCCTTCTGCATCTCCCTCATCCTATAACGTCTCCTTGTATATCTATTTGTCTATTTGTGTGGACTTCCTTTCCTCTCTCCCTATTCCTTTGCCTCCTTCCCTCCCCTCCCGCTCACCCTACTCCTAACCTTTCCTCCCTCCTCTCCCTCTCCCTCTCTTCTTCCTCTCTCCTTCCCTTCTCTCTATCCCTCCTCTCCCTCTCTTCTTCCTCTCCCTCTCTCCATCCTCTTCCTCTCTCCCTCCTCTTCCCTTTTCTCCCTCTCCCTCTTCCTTACCGGCAAAGGATAAATACTC
>NC_051408.1:18651939-18652215 GCF_015228065.2 Penaeus monodon
TGCAGCAGCTCAGGAATGCGTATATGAAAGGGAGTTTCCAAGCGAGAGGGATACAAGTCGCGTTAACCAGTTATGTGGCTTCTTGAAACAGAAAAGAAGAGAGGGAAGAGGTATAGAAGGATGGATAGGATAAGAAGGACGGGGGGATGGATATAGATATAGAGAATACCGATAACAAGATGAACAGAGTGGGTGAAAGGATGGATGACAGAGTGACCACCATTGCCGCATATGATACGAATGCGTCGCGAGAGCCATGATTTCCGCGTTGATCGG
>NC_051408.1:18652804-18653050 GCF_015228065.2 Penaeus monodon
GGGGGGGGAAAAAGGGGGGGGGGGGAAAAGGGGGGAAAGGGGGGGGTAAAAAGAAAAAAATTTTAAAAATTTTCCCCTTTCAAAAAAAAAAAAGGGGGGCTTTATAAAAAAAGGGATAAACCACAGTAAAAATATGGGAAAGAAAAAAAAAAATAAAAACAAAGGGGAAAAAAAGTAACAAACCAAAAGAATGGGGAAGACCCAAAAAACCAACAAAACAGCAAACCAAAAAGGTAAAAAATTTAT
>NC_051408.1:18653149-18653218 GCF_015228065.2 Penaeus monodon
GATTTGGGGGGGGGGGGAAAAAAAAAAAAAAAAAAAAATTTTTGGGGGGGGGAGGGGGGGGTTTTTTTT
>NC_051408.1:18653530-18653985 GCF_015228065.2 Penaeus monodon
GAAATTTTTAAAAACACCCAAAAATAATTTTGGGGGTGACAATGATGAAATTAAAGGCCTGGGAATGGTTATGTCAAAAGAAAAAGAGGGGTTGCGGGAAAATTAATGAAATAATAGAAATATCGATAAAAGGGTGATGATGGCAATAAATGTTATTACTACTATCGACTGACGATGGGGATAATTATAGTAGAGATAACAGTAATCTTCATCTTCAAAACGGTCTTTGTCGACAGTATGCCTGCCCGCATTTATCGGTTATTTTTTGGCTTCCTGATTTGTAAACATGAATATTCGAAAAGTTACCAATGGCTTGCGATGAAAGAGAGAAGAACATGGATAATGAATAAGCATTTAGGTTGCCAGACAACAAATATATCGACTAAATTGCAAACACGGATAAAGAAAAAGACTTTGATAAACAGTTAAAGGCGAACATAGACACAGCGGAATAT
>NC_051408.1:18654066-18654146 GCF_015228065.2 Penaeus monodon
ATGGAAGGCTTCTGGAAGGTTTGGAGATGCGGGAGGAAGGGAGACACTTTGGTGGTGATGTCGCGGACGGACAGCTGGCA
>NC_051408.1:18654603-18655169 GCF_015228065.2 Penaeus monodon
GCCTCCCTCTTTCCCTCTCTTCCGCAACTCCCCCTCTATACCCCCTTCCCTCCCCCTCTTTACCCCCTTCTCTCCCCCTCGTTACCCCCTTCCCTCCCCCCCTTTACCCCCTTCCCTCCCCCCCTTTACCTCCTTCCCTCCCCCTCTTTACACCTGCCTCGACCCTTCCTAATTGTCTTCCTCTTTACCCCTTGCGGTTTCTCCTCTCCCTTGCCTCACCCCGTCCCTTCCTCTTTATCGCCCGCCCCTCTATTCCTCTCTAACCCTCATTCCGTCCCTTTCCCTTTACCCCTTCTCCTTCCCTCCCTTCCTCTTCACCCCCCCCTTGCCCTTCCTTACCCCTCATACCGCGATCCTACTCTTTGCACCCCGTCTTCACCCTCTTTCCTCTTTACCCTCCTTCAAACCAATGCCTTCCTCTTTACCCCATCCCGGGAATTCCTCTTGTCCCTTGCCTCCTCCTCCTTAGAGCCATCCCTTCTTCTCCTATTTACCCCCACCCCCCACATAACCCTGACCCTTCGTCTTACCCCCCCCCCCCCACATAACCCTGACCTCGTCTTTTA
>NC_051408.1:18655203-18655274 GCF_015228065.2 Penaeus monodon
ACATTTAACATGACCCTCCGTTTGTACCTTCCCCCCCCCACATAACCCTGACCCTTCGTCTTACCCCCCCC
>NC_051408.1:18655405-18655577 GCF_015228065.2 Penaeus monodon
AAAAAGGGAAAATAATTGCGTCATTTTTTGAAAAAATTTTTTTATTTTTTCTTTTTTTAATTATTTTTTAAATCTTTTTTTTTTTTTAGTATAAAGTTCCTTTATTTTTTATTTTTATTTTTTTTCTTTTCGTTTGTTTATGTTTCAAGTATAGTTTTACCCCACCAGGTGT
>NC_051408.1:18656076-18656298 GCF_015228065.2 Penaeus monodon
CAAAGATCTACTACTTATAGGGTATATTCCCTCCCAAAACTTCTCCTCTTTTTTCCATTTTGTATTCCATTCACTTTTGTCTTTGTCCTGTTGCATTCCGTTTCGTCTTGTTTCTTTTCCGTCCGTTTCACTCTATCTTTCCGTCTCATATTTTCATACACCTCGTCCGTTTCGTCTCGTTTTTTTTTTTGGTAAAGTTTCTTCTGCAAAAGGGGCTGTTGA
>NC_051408.1:18656384-18656664 GCF_015228065.2 Penaeus monodon
CCTCTCCCCTCCCTTTTTGCGTCGTTGAACAGCTTTTTACCCCAATTTATTACCCAATTCTTTGTGCCAAATTGAGTCTTCTTTTTCCTTTTAATTTTTCCCCAAACTTTTGTCACCCCCTTTTCTTTTAATTTTGGTTTCCTTAATTTATTAGTACAAAATTATACGAGAATATAGCTAAAAAACAGCAGCAATCAGATCAGTCCCATTATCTATTTTTTAAACAAAATAAAAAATTTACCATAAAGAGTATGGTGGGCGAGCGGGTATAAGTAGGTTA
>NC_051408.1:18656786-18656878 GCF_015228065.2 Penaeus monodon
AAGGTTAGTATATGAAATTATGTAAAATATGAACATCGTCATATAAAAAGTATTAATTTGCTTTCACCCCCCCCTTGGAATTCCCTTTTCCC
>NC_051408.1:18656946-18657157 GCF_015228065.2 Penaeus monodon
TCCTCTTTTTCTTCTCTCCACCCCCTCCTTCCTCTTCCCCTCGAAGACCTTGGCCACCAGTGTCGTTTTCCTTGTCCAGAGGAAGAGCGAGCATTTTCCGTCCCTCGCTTCCTCCCCTCCCCCTCACCCTCTCAGCAAGACCGTGACTCATCTGGGGAAAGGAAACAAGAAATTATTTTTTCGGGGATTTTCTGGGAAAATGGCAAGGGGC
>NC_051408.1:18657300-18657540 GCF_015228065.2 Penaeus monodon
GTGACATGAGGGGGCATCGACCCCCCCTCCGTGCTAAGCGCCGAGCCGGGGGGCAACGAAGGGAACTGAGGGAGGTCGTTGCAATACTTTGGGTAATAAAAATTGAAAATTTAATCCTGAATTATGGGGAGCTTATTACAAGGGGGCTAACGTGATCTTCCTTTAGAGCTGGTAGGGCCTTGGGGTTTAAATTTTCTTTCTTCTGTTTAAAAGCAAATTTTGTCTCTTTATTTATCGTGT
>NC_051408.1:18658215-18658541 GCF_015228065.2 Penaeus monodon
GGCGGGGGTGCGTGCGTTGTGTGTTTGTTGGGGGCAAATTTCTTTGGGTATTCATTTGCATAAAACGTCCATTTCCATAAGCACATTACACTCCCTAATACAATTTGCGCGGGCCTGATCGTAGGAAGTTTCCTCGTGTGTGTTTTTGAGCATACAAGGCCGTGTGTGGGTTTGTTCTCCAAATTGTTGTTCTTCGGCCCTTCCCCCAAAATCCTTTCCAAGAAGGCTTTTAAATTTCCTGGAATCCCCCCCCCACGTACACACATTCGAGCGAGGCGGCTGGAGCCAAATCCCGAGGGGAGCGGGGTGGGGTGGCGGGGGGGGGT
>NC_051408.1:18658729-18659149 GCF_015228065.2 Penaeus monodon
AAACAATATATCAGGCGAAAAACACCCCAAACGGGGCGCGCGCGGGTAAACACCATATTCCATGTCAGTTCCTCGGTGCACACGATCAGAAGGTTTAATAAAGCTGAAGTTTTAAAAAAGAAAGCTTTAACCTTTTAAGGGCGGTTGGCAAAATAAAGAACAAAACGAACACCAAACAGCCACCCAAAAATTTACTCAAATAAACCTCAGTGAAGCAACTTTTGGGATAAAAATTCAGGCTTACGGGGGGTCCTCCACGGACCTCGGGGCTGATTTTTGTTTCACTGCTCCCCTCTTAGACGTCATCGCCGCTGCACACAATCTGCTTTCGAGCACAGCACGCACGAGGAAAAGGTTGGATATATGTGTGTGTGTTTCACACACATACGCCTCAAACATGAACCTACCCTAAAAAAAAAA
>NC_051408.1:18661136-18661438 GCF_015228065.2 Penaeus monodon
CCACATTCCCCAGGCAAAGCCGAATGCTCAGGGCACTAGTGCACGCCGAAAGCGCCTTCCCCTTTCAGAAACCGCCGCCCCTCAAAGCCTGTGTGATGTCCTTCGGTCGCGGAAGTTAAATCGAATTTGTATCCGGGGTGTTGGGGTCCTCTGGCCGGAGTCAGGGAGAATATTTCAGGTTAATTGATATTGGGGGGGGGGGGGTTCTTTATATCGGGAGAGTTTCGTTTAGACACTGGAGGGGGTTCAGGACTTATTAGCCATTAGCCATTTACAAATAATCCTCACGCTATGTATTCAGC
>NC_051408.1:18662124-18662732 GCF_015228065.2 Penaeus monodon
CCCTAACGTTATAATCTCCTTAATTACCTAGCTTATTTTCCGGACTAAAATTAAACCATTTAGTGAGCGAGGCTTTGAGGACAAGTGAGACGCTAAAAGGCGATATATAACGATATCATTTCATCACTGACTGATGTTGACGGTGCCTAAGACTGTTGATTTGTATGCTGGGATCTCTCTGTAAGCGATGTAGTTAACTCACAAGACAAGCTCTGTGTTGTATAAAATCACATTTTCATATTAAGGGGTAGGTCGCCTATATTAAGCTTGTAATGAGAATTTCGTGCAAAATACAGAACATACTCTCTAGCAATAACTACATTTTCTGTACCGAGTTGTTCCGTTTTCCGCTGATGTCATGAGTAATGCCATCTTTTGGTGAGCGGCGGTTTGGGAGCGGAAAACTTTCTCTTCACCTCTGCTGCATATCCCGCTGTCGTTCGGCAGAAATCTTGGCGGTGGAAAATTAAGGTGTGTGACAGTTATTTGCGAGGGAATATTGGGTAGAATGGAGCTAAATTCGGAATGTCGAGGCTGCGTCGTTAAACGTATGATCCCTCTATCAAGGCTATTAAATTCGACTTTTTTCATTCATAAGTCATACCACC
>NC_051408.1:18662762-18663268 GCF_015228065.2 Penaeus monodon
ACTACCATCATCCAGCTGTACAAAGATCAATTCCAACAAGAGTGGTTCTCGGAGGTGAGAGGATCGCGGACCAATAATGGTGCACAACAGCCACCTCTGAGTTTACCCTTTCTCTAATTGCCACTCATATTTAATCCCTCTATAACCAGGTAAAATGCATGCAGCCTATTTATGTAGACGTTTACTTAAACAAGTTTTGATCGTCCTTGAGACTGAGAGACTGCCATCTGAACCCACACTCGAGCACCCATTTCCTTCGGCGGAAGAGCGAAAGGTGAGGAGATACGCTCAGCAGCAGGTGTGAAGGATTACACTGGTTCATAAGGCTTCATATTGCCATATAGTATGCTTCCATTGCAAAGAATCTATCGGCTTAGAAGCTTAATGACTAATCACATCAATCGCACAGTTTCCGGTAACTGAGCATGTAGTAAGAGCAAGATAATTACAAAGGAAATAAAATGGTTTCTAAAGCCGGGGCCAACCCGTTAGACTATTCAGATTTT
>NC_051408.1:18664813-18665089 GCF_015228065.2 Penaeus monodon
GTCCCCCAAACTATAAAAACCCAAATATCCACTTAGCCCCATTTTACATTTTTGGCCCCTTTTAACTATAATACTGCTTAAAAATTGGTTTCCTTTTTTTGCTCGTTTACCAATCATATCCCCAAAAAAATTCCCACAGTTTTTGGTAATGAACCCAAAACCCCTTAACCTAAAAAAACCCATCACTGACTTGACAAGTTTTGACGGGGAATCGTTGTTTTTAACACCCCCTTCTAAAAAACCAGGATATTATAGCTAAAAATTAACCCCCTTTTG
>NC_051408.1:18666584-18667062 GCF_015228065.2 Penaeus monodon
AAATTTTTTTAAAACACTGTATCTTAAAACACCCAGCACCAATTTCCCCCCATTAAATGGAGAATTCGCCGCATTTTTTTGCCCATCCCTCCCGGCCAGATTTCCCGTCTTCTCGCTTTAATCTGCCTAAAACATCAAATATGAATCGCCCATAATTTGAATTTTAAATGAGGTTAACCACCCATATAAGTTCCATCCCAACACGTCGCACCTTAATGATCAAAAACCCTTTTAAAAAAGTTTGGATCCCCCAATGAGGAGGTTGGGGAGCTGATCCTTTTTAGAAAGGGTTGGGGCTACGGGAGGAGATTCGAAGCCTTTTTCGGGATGAACTCAGTGCTGCCTCGATGCTTGTCTACAAAATTATGTCAACCTACGGAAAATGGTGTGCAAAATCTGTTTTATTTCTGGAAAAAACTCCTCGAAAAATTTTTTTTTTTTCTATATTGTGTGTGTGTGTTTTGTGGTGGGGTTGGGT
>NC_051408.1:18668247-18668621 GCF_015228065.2 Penaeus monodon
ATATTCGACAAAATCCTTTTTTTTCTGACTTTTTTATCTTCTCAGTTTTTTTTGCTGTTCCTCATATTTAATATTTATTCTTAAATAAAGAATAGATTCCAAACCCCTTTTATCATGAACTTGCATGGCATAGCATTCTGTTAATACGATTAATCTCAGACACTCCTGTCGGTGAAGAAATATACCATTATGCATTATGTAATATACATAAAAGGGTCAAAAGTCAACATAAAGTTCATGCTAATAATCAGTGATGAATTAAAACAAAACAAAAATAATTTTACTAAACCAGGATGGTCTAACAATAAAGAGAAATATCATTTAGCACTTTAAAACTTCAATGAAGTCAACCTGAAATTCTTACTAATAATAGT
>NC_051408.1:18668816-18669716 GCF_015228065.2 Penaeus monodon
TCAAAGATTTACCATTCATTTCCTCAAAAAATAATAACGGGAAAACTTGTCCACGAGTTGTTTGATACTACAAATGCTTTTAATTGCATATTAGAAAAATAACAAGGCTCCACCTTTATTCGGTATATCCTTTTAGAATACGGCTTGCGTGTAAATCTATGAACAAATTCGAATAGAGAATAATAAAGCCAAGATCACGTCGGCTTAGGGGGTTGCAGTGGCTGTGAAAATGCTCTTTCTGAGATATATGACATAACAGTCTCTAAATAAATATCTGAAGCCAACGATCTTCCATCTGTGAAATCAAAAGAACGCACAATGTGATAGGACCTGGTGACCCTTTCAGTACTTTTGCATGAAACGTAACGTTGTTGGCAGGACGTGTCAGAAATACGAAAAGTAGCAAAGAAGCTAAATCTCTTAGATTTTGAGAAGATAGCTATGCCTCCTTTACGGAATCCCTTCGTTGCCTCAGACATCGAAGAAATTTCCTGATGAGGAGGGATAACAACCAGAACAATGAATAATAGTTATAACCCCGAGAGATACCGAATGGATATGCTCTTCTCCCAAAAGGTCGAAAATATAACGGCTATGCAGAGACATAATCGAAATGCCTGAACCCTCCTCTGTCCTCCTCTGGTATATAAGAAAATAAGCTTTGCAATGATTACTCATATTTCGATCTTTTAGCCAAACTGCTACAAGAAATTTACCGCAAAGTCCTATTACTTCTGAGAGACGAAGGCATCCTCTGTCCTGTGAACCTTTTGATAGGAGTGAGAGCCGAGGGTTACGTCGTTGCCTGGGTGAACTATCGCTTGTCATTCTCGCTTCTTGGATCTGCGTTGCGGTGCATGACAGCAACGCGATCATCAACCTTTGAGACTTGCTACCTCT
>NC_051408.1:18670224-18670993 GCF_015228065.2 Penaeus monodon
TATGAAAGGCAGACGGAGCCTGTGTTCCGAAGTCTTGGACAGAGAAAGAATAAAATCAGGGAGATTCCACGTCACTCTTGCTATGCGTTTTAAGAATGTGGATGAGGCAAACGATGAAAAAAAGTAAAAGCTGGATATGAAATGGATGAGAAGAAGAGTAAGATGAACCGTTTGCTTTTTCTCAGGAAGATATCAAGCTGTTTGGCGGAGAGGAAAGTCAAATAGACTTCATCGTAATGACACTATCTTTGAGAAAAATATTGGAATGGATTGTGAATTAACGAACGCGGGAGCTCATAATGAACAGGGAAAAGGATTTACGTACTGAGGGGATGATCTGACCAGATTGTAGAGACGAAGGCTATAGAATAGATAGTGGAGGTATGGGTATTTCGATAACTTCTTTAAAGTCAAAGAAAATAAAATGAATAAAGCAAACGACTTAGGGATGTCAAAGGAGATTGAATCTTGCAATGAAAGGAATAAGATCTCAACTGCAAATAGCTGAGCTTTCTCAGATATCCCCCTGGAATACTGAATGGGAGCAAGGGATAGTTTGAACAGATGAACCAGAGGGCGGAAAAGGTGATGACAAGGAACGGAACATTAAATCCGGAGAGTGATGTAGGGAATGCGCGTTCCAAGGAAGATAGGATGGGAGGCCCTCATCAGGAGTGAAAGGTGCGTTAATGGTGAGGATAATAACGACGGGTCTATACCAAAAGCAGCATGGACCATTCCTACCACCAGAAGAAAAGCCACAGGCGAT
>NC_051408.1:18671016-18671483 GCF_015228065.2 Penaeus monodon
TAGTACGTGCCGAAGAACGGATTTAAGAAACAGAAAGAGGAAGCCAGGCTAACCAGGTCGATCCTTTTAAGGGAGATAAACACAGATGTGGATGAAGCATAATCATGGGAATGAAGGCAAAAGCTTTAATAATCAGTGCACGAGTACACTTGATAAGTATGAAACACATTTACAGGCTTTGTACGGAAGGACGCAGCTGAAACAGAAAGAGGAAGAAAAGTGATACGACTCCTTGATTTTGGAAAAAAATGGTGCACGAAAGGCATAATATGGAATCGAAGGAGAAAGCTATTTTTGAGTTCATTAGGAAGAGGGTAGTAGCGTCATACACATGCCCCTGAGTAGTGACGAACGTAGATCAGAGTTACACACCTTCAAACCACTGATTACTGGGAAGAAGAATATAATGAAGATATTTAGTGTAAAAACAGAAGTAATGATTAACAAAACTACGAATAACAAGTAGG
>NC_051408.1:18672880-18673051 GCF_015228065.2 Penaeus monodon
AACCATAGTGCTATTTTCCTCGTAATCTACTGTAGGACGTTAATGAGGGCACTAAATAAAACTATGGACCTTTTCCCTTCATCGTTTAATTATATATTGCCCTGATCTGTCTTCTTTTGAATAGCACTAATATCATTACTTGCTTCTAGGAAACTAGGTCGGGGAAATGGC
>NC_051408.1:18673077-18673159 GCF_015228065.2 Penaeus monodon
AAAAAAAGGTGAGTTATTCGACCTGTCCGTTCCTCTCGCTCCATCTTTCATCCTTTCTCTTTATCTGCTTCTCATATTCGTT
>NC_051408.1:18673265-18673460 GCF_015228065.2 Penaeus monodon
AACTCCTCTCTTTCTTTCTTATTATTCCTCCTTCTCTCCCACTCCTCCATTTATCACCCTATATTACCATTCCCGTAGTCTCTTGATGCCTCTCCCCCTCCATATTCTTTCTCATCCCCAGTATCACCAACGAGGGATGGAAGAACTGTCTTGCTCTCCCAGAAATTCTTCATTTCATTATCTTGCATTAGCTGA
>NC_051408.1:18673571-18673731 GCF_015228065.2 Penaeus monodon
CTCACCTGCACCGGACCGTATGACCGCCCACCCGCCCATCCGTCCACACCACTTTGCCTCTTCCCGTCTCGCCGTTATGAGGTCACGCAATCTTGCCTGACACTCGGTGACCTTGTGTAGATGTGCCGATAGGGTTTCAGAAGCTCCCCTCCTAACCCTT
>NC_051408.1:18674831-18674919 GCF_015228065.2 Penaeus monodon
TGATACTTTATATTCTTTACCCGTAGTATATATTATTTATGATTTTATTTTGCTCGTGTTCTTCGTTGATTTATGCTTCAATTAACTG
>NC_051408.1:18675236-18675962 GCF_015228065.2 Penaeus monodon
ACCATTCCCCCCTCTCTCTATGTATGTTTATGTATGAGTGCCATTAACATGTATATGAATAAACAGTATCTAGAGTTCTGTAGTTCTTAAACAGTGAACAATACAAGGGCTGTGGTATTTACCAGTAAACACATCAATACTAAAATCGAAAAATAGAGAAGCATCGATAAATCTCATTGCAAATTAATTTTCTTCCTCTTTTCTCTGTCATTCTTCTTCCAAATGTCTCTGTAATTTCCATTCTCTTTTACTTTTCTTCTTCTTTTTTCCGTTCTTTTCTTCCTCTTTTCTTCCGTTACTCTTCCTCCTCTCTTTCTCTTTTAATCTTCTTCCTCTTTTTCTCTGTTACTCTTCTTCCTTTTTTCTCTCTGTTACTCTTCTTCTTCTTTTTTCTGTTACTTTTGATCCTCCTTTCTAATAAGATTCCCACAGGTCGCTCACTTTAACTTCCCATCGATTATTTTCAGACTGAGCGGCCGTCGTAAGCTTTTCTCGTGTAAGTCCGACGTCCTCACTTATCGAACTTTGGAACTTGGAACTGATTCGCTAATTTAATAAGCCTCTAAGAAGTTCATCCAAGACCAGTGGTTAGACGCATGTCAGTCTGTTTGGCGACCTGTCGATTTCGCTTCACGGCCGCGCACGCTGGCTATTGCCTTCTTGATTTTTTGTGCTTCTTTTTTTCTGTCTCTTTCTCATCTCTCGTCTCTGTTTCCCGCTTACTCG
>NC_051408.1:18676458-18676613 GCF_015228065.2 Penaeus monodon
GTGATCTTTCCATACCATTTTGATGTGAAAGATAAGTAACGCCTGAAATTAAGTGAAAGTTTCCGTTTTCTTTGGGTTAGTACTAGATCGAGAAACCGTTCTCTGTAAATTTGTGAGGGAGGACTGTCAAAAAAAAAGTTAAGGAATTCGGTGTG
>NC_051408.1:18677215-18677692 GCF_015228065.2 Penaeus monodon
GTCTATGCAAAATTTTACTTTCTTCGCCAAACTTACCTTAAGCTAGTTTCTTAATATAAACGGAACTTTTCTGTTTATGTTGGCGGAAAGTAAACGCTCAGTCCACAGGAGCAATGCGTACGCAAATCAAGTTCCCGTCGCACGGCAGAAAAGGGAATCCAGAATGAGAACCGCAACGTAGGAAAGCGAGGAAAAGAAGGAGCCAATCCAGTGTCAAACTTACCTTCATGTGGAACATCATGAGCTCATTGGAGAGCTTGGAGCGGACCTGCGTGTCGAAGACCTTCTTGTACAGCAGGGAGTTGCTGATGGAGATGCCGCAGTAGATGCTGAAGGCGGTGGCCAGCTCCTCGTCGAAGCGGGTGAAGTGGAGGCCCGACGTCTTGTTGCACAGCTCGGCCACGCCCAGGACCTCGCCGTCCTCCTTGATCGGGAAACAGAGGATGTTCCTGCGGGAAGGGGCAGAAGGGCTTACGT
>NC_051408.1:18677873-18678159 GCF_015228065.2 Penaeus monodon
TGGGGGGGGGGTAGAATGGAATGTTTCAAGTCGAAAGTACTTTGCCACAAAAACGAAGAAACAAACAAAAAATCCAGTTTTCACGGCCTGAAAACCAGACCTTGAACTCACAGTAAATACAACAAACCCGCGAAACAGAACACGACGTTTACTCGATGGATTATAAGCCGAAAATAAACTTCAGTTAGATTTACTTAATGTACCCAACCGTTTTGCGCTCCGCAATCTGCACCACACGCGCGGGAAAGCTACTTACATCTTCATGGGAAATGGACGACGCTCCATT
>NC_051408.1:18678505-18678873 GCF_015228065.2 Penaeus monodon
ATAAAGAACATACTGTATCTAAATAAATACAGAGTTTAGTCTCCTCCCGCGTTCATTTTCTTTCCCACGACCTTATTTCGCCGAGAGACCGTGTTTGAAAGCGTTGATGACCGGCCCGACTTCGCCTGTTGACACTGGCTTGGGAACCCAGAGGTAAATACTGGCAATTTGACCTTCACATTGGAGACGCTACAGCAAGTTTCGAATTACAACTTTGTTATGAATGACGTCGGGGAGAGAAGAAGGAGAAATGCGTGTTTGGTTTGTAATTACGTTTTCTCGCGTGGGTTAATTGCAGACGAGAAGAGTACACATAGGCGTGGGCGTGTGGGGGGGGGGGACGAATAAGGAACATCATGAAAAGAAAA
>NC_051408.1:18680002-18680409 GCF_015228065.2 Penaeus monodon
ACAGCCTCTTTACTTATGACGTCATAGAAATATCATACGACGGATCGAAACATAAGAAAAAACGGAATTTCCTTTATATTCCTACGATATCGCCAATCACGAAGCTCTCCAATCCTACACTGTCCTTAGTTAATAATAAAAATAATGGATAACTGTGAGTATCAGATAATTCAGGGAAATCAAGCTTGAAAAAGTATACACCTGAATGAAAAGGTATCCTGGCTAAAAGTTCCCGCAAATAGCGCAGGAAGCTTGGGGTCTGCGACGCCCTCAAGGCTCCGTCGTCTCAGTTACTTGGGGGGAAATGGCCGACCCGGACTTACAACGTGGATATGGGAATGTCGGATTGTGCATGTTGGCGAATTTGAAGATGGGGGATGTATTCATTTCATACTTCACATATTTCT
>NC_051408.1:18680449-18680680 GCF_015228065.2 Penaeus monodon
TATGATGGGTATATCACTTTAATAAGTTGTTGATGTTTTTACGTCTCCCAAGTTTCTTTGTGCATATTGAAAATCCTCATCAGACCAGCATAAAGTGCACTGCTATTGCACTGGCGATGTGCGGGCAAGAAGACCTCGCTGGAGACTGACCTTTGCGAGAATTAAAGCCGACTTTTACAGTGACATTCGCGAGGAAATTCAAGTGATGTCTAAACCATCATACATACATAC
>NC_051408.1:18680813-18681437 GCF_015228065.2 Penaeus monodon
GATGGTACCCGGTAATGGTTCAAGAACCTATACTCCATTCTTTGAGAAAGAAGTACTCGATTAAAGTATTATAATTTTTAATACATAACCGGGTTCTATAAAGTACAGTGAAAAGCCGCAGGGCGCATATATCCTTACCTAGTACTCTAGTCTGTAACAACATTACTAATCCCTAATATAAAGCATACTTTTCGCTTACCGAATAATAATTCAAAACACCTTGGCCAATGTATCTGTTAACGAACGAGCTTCAGCAAATAAGACGCGGAGCCAAAATCAACACCAGGCAGCTCGGCGTAATAATATACGACAAAACGCCATGGAAATAAAATCTTCCCGAAAACTGACAGATATTTCGTCTCTGTGACGTTAGAGGCAATTAACTTTCGGTGGAATGAGGCTAAGAGCGGGATCATCTCATATAGTCGTTTTAATTTTTACTCTAAGAACTGCGTCACTTGCAAAATTCATCAAGTTATCCAGCAAAGTAAATCCTTATGATACGCAGTGTTAACAAGACTGAGTGGAACTTCAGTCAGAGTTTGTAAGGTATATAATCATGGTACCCTTCAGAAAATAAGCGTGCGTTGGTTGAGTTTGAGATAGATAGATGGAGATAGAGGT
>NC_051408.1:18681571-18681716 GCF_015228065.2 Penaeus monodon
TGGAGGGGGGGGGGGGTAACTCTTGAATTTAGTTCTAGAACCTTCACAGGCGGCATTAACATCAGTTCTGTTTAGTCGGCTGTCTAGAAAGTGCTGACTGCCAGAGATCGGATATTGTGTCCAGCTATCACTTCATCTTGGAATC
>NC_051408.1:18681894-18682277 GCF_015228065.2 Penaeus monodon
ACCGCGGAAGATATTTAAAAATATTGCATCTTCCCTCTCAGTAATGTCGAGTTCCTAAGCCGATTGAAGATACTATATTAAAGTAGCGAGGTCCGCCTGTACTGAGGTAAGTCAGAGAGAAAAGGAAAGGCAATTTTAAGTGTGAAATAAGAAGAAAGCCATTGCGTTTACAAGAATTTAAATACAGATCTTTGGTAACTGTTTCTTCCCTTTGCACCTTTCCGATGCCGAGAAAGGCTTTCGTTGTGAAGATGTGTGTGTTTGCTGAACTTCAATGCATGTGCTGAATAAAACATCGAGTCTTTCATGTGTTAAAATTATAAGCGAAGATGAATATATTTGTTTGTGTTGGTGGGACGAAAATATGTAGAAAATATTACGGT
>NC_051408.1:18683001-18683122 GCF_015228065.2 Penaeus monodon
TTCGCCTCGGCATTCACGAAAAGAAACAAAAATGTTAAAACAGGAGGCTTATGTGGCTCGCGTCCAGAAGGAGGAGGCGAGGAAAGGGGAAACGCTGCCTTGAGGACAGAGGGGAGAGAGC
>NC_051408.1:18685349-18685781 GCF_015228065.2 Penaeus monodon
AAAATTTAAAAAATTAAAATTTAAAAAGGGGGAAAAGAAAAAAATAAAGAAACAAATAGTAATAAGGATAGCAAAAAACAATAAAGAAAAAAAATATCAAAAAAAAAGAAATTTTTCTCTAAACCGTTTGAAAAAACCCCAGCCCAAAAAAAGGGACAAAAAATAAAAATCTGGAAATAACATCATCTCGGGAAGTCGCTGACGTCACCATAAGGCTTTTAGAAACGATATTTTCTTTCCTCTCTTTTTTTATCTGCCTCTTTGTGGGGGATTCGCCGCTGTCCATCTCCATCTGCGTCGCGGGGTAGAGGAGGGGCAGCAAGAGAGGCCGGCAAAGGGAAATAGATGGGGGAATGTACTCTCTTGATGCGCGTGTGATGAAAAGAATCAATTGGAGATCATGAGCCGTTTTCGTCGTCTGATAACGTACGT
>NC_051408.1:18686508-18686792 GCF_015228065.2 Penaeus monodon
TTTCCCTTCGCTTGCTCACCTGGTCTTGAATCCCGTGCATTCGTCAAAGCCTTTGTAGAAGAGCGGGTGGGCGTAGGCATCCTTGATGTTGAGCAGGCGACCCGTCGTGGCCACGTGACCTGCGATGCCCTGGGACAGCGGCAGTCTGACCTCGCCACCGGACTGAGGGTCAAAGGGGAGAGAAGAGAGGGATAATAAATAGAAAGCTTAGCTAATGGGATGGTTTTTCGCTCTTGTTGAAGGTTTGTGTAAACACTTTGAAGATGACTGTGCTATTCATGTTA
>NC_051408.1:18689165-18689620 GCF_015228065.2 Penaeus monodon
TAATTGAGAGTTGTTTCCACGATTCATTAAAAATTCAAAATTTACAAGGAACAACCAATTTACATTGCACATGTACAACCGTAAAACAACTTTATACTGTACAACCAAATCACACTGAAGCATCGTAGCATAGAAAGTGTTGTCAATCAAGTTTCTAACAAATACGGCACAACAACCACCTACTCAGTGTTACCAACTCTAACAGCAATACTCATCTCTAAAGCTTGAGAACTACGGGTAAATCACCATGTATTGTGCTGGCTGATTTTGCAAAAAAAATATGCAATTGTGAATGAAATGATTATATTTCTGTTCTTATTAATTGATCTATTTTTTCATATTTTGTTCTTCACTTTTAGATTTTTAGGTATGTATGATGCAGTCTTTGGTGAATATGAAAATTCTTAGCGTGCGAGGCATTCCCACACGAAAAAAGTATGTGCTTGAAACTCTGT
>NC_051408.1:18689643-18689743 GCF_015228065.2 Penaeus monodon
TGTGTGTGTGCGGAACAATGCAGGCATCTTATTATACTTCAGTTTGGGAGATAGAATTTTCAAGTGGCTGCAGATGATTCTTGGATATTGACTGCAACGC
>NC_051408.1:18690188-18690407 GCF_015228065.2 Penaeus monodon
AAGACATTCGTAATAATCGAATGTCGATAAACACCACCAGCGGAAATACACACGAGAGAAAACAGTGCAACTCCTTGTGTCGTCCTTTTGACAAGTGCAAGGGAAGAGCTAAAAGAAAGCATCTCAGAACACCTGCAAAACAACAAATTTTACACAGGTTATCAAAACAATGGGTGTTCGGTACACTGGCGAAGTACAGGAGGAGTACGATTAAGTGCA
>NC_051408.1:18690880-18690968 GCF_015228065.2 Penaeus monodon
AGATAAGAAGGAGGTTGAAATTCGGCAGTGATCCACAGTGTAGGGAAAGGTATGCGGAGAAGAGAGGAAGAGGGGGAAGGAAGAATTG
>NC_051408.1:18691247-18691486 GCF_015228065.2 Penaeus monodon
GGTGGAAGGGATCAGGGGAACGAGTGAAAGGGTGACGGTACTTCGGTACTTCCTGAGGAGACGAATCCGGCCAGCCTCTTGCAGATGAGCTCTTCCTCTATGTGTGCCTGGCGCGGAAGGGGGGGGGGGTCCATATTTTGAGGGAAGAAAGATGGGTTGGCGCGGAGGAGGGGGGGGGAGGGAGAAGGGGGAAAAAGTGAAATAAATGCGTCAGTTATTTAAGAAGACTTTTATTTTCT
>NC_051408.1:18692011-18692095 GCF_015228065.2 Penaeus monodon
ATGGTATATTCCCTCTCCAACTTCTCCTCTCTGTCTCATTCCTTCGCATTCCAGTTCACTTTTGTCTCTTGTCCTGTAGCATCC
>NC_051408.1:18692297-18692599 GCF_015228065.2 Penaeus monodon
CTATCATATTTTCCTTCCCCCTCCCTTGCTGCGTCGTTAGAACAGCTTTTTATCCAATATCTATCCTTTCTTTGTGCCCAATATTGATTGTCTTCAGATGTTCCTTAACTTTTACCTAACTTTTCGCTCAGTCCCTCTTCTTTTAATTTGGATTCCTTAACTTATTAGTACAAAATGTATACAGAGAAATATATGCTAATATACACAGTCAGCAATCAGATCAGTCCCATGTATCTATTTGTAAACAATATAAACATATTTACACATAACTGAGTATAGGTGGGCGAGCGTGTGTATAAGTA
>NC_051408.1:18692728-18692826 GCF_015228065.2 Penaeus monodon
ATGTAAGTGTGTAATATGCTGAAATCTATGTAAAATATGAACATCGTCATATAAAAAGTATGTAATTTGCTTTCACCCCTCCTTAGAATTCCTTGTCC
>NC_051408.1:18692899-18693097 GCF_015228065.2 Penaeus monodon
ACCTCCTCCTTCCTCTCTCCATCGAAGACCTTGGCCACCAGCTGATCGTTGTCCTTGTCCACGAGGAAGAGCGAGCATCTCTCCGCATCCGTCAGCTTCCTCGCCTCCGCCATCACCTCTCTCAGCAAGACCGTGACGTCATCTGGGGAAGGAAACAAGAAATGATTTATCGGTATTTTCTGGTGAAAATAGGCAAGG
>NC_051408.1:18693249-18693454 GCF_015228065.2 Penaeus monodon
ATGCACATGAAGGAGCACCGACCCCTCCTCCCGTGCTGAAGCAGCCGAGCCGGGATGGCAACTGAAGGTAACATGAGGGTAGGTCGTCTGCATATACTTTGGGTAATAAAAATGATCGAAATTCAATCCTGAATTATAGGGGAGGTTATTACAAGGGACTAACGTGATCTTCCTTTATGAGCATGGTAGGCCTTCCGGGTTTAAA
>NC_051408.1:18694016-18694307 GCF_015228065.2 Penaeus monodon
CAAACTTGTCTTGGATATTCATTCGCATAAACGTCCATTTCCATAAGCACATATACATCTCCGTCAATACGAATTTTCGCGTGTGCCTGTACTCGTAGGAATGTTTCCTCGTGTGCATGTTTTCAGAGCATACCAAGGCCTGTGTGTGGGTTCGTTCTCCAATATTCGTTGCTTCTTCGGCCCTTCCCTCAAATCCTTTCCATTCCAAGAAGGCTTAATTACCTGGAATCCCCTCCCACGTACACACTATTCGATGCAGAGGCGGCTGGAGCCAATATGCCAGAGGTGAGC
>NC_051408.1:18694373-18694513 GCF_015228065.2 Penaeus monodon
AGGGTGTCAAGGCGTTTTTAATTATCCTTTCGGCTCAAGAATCACACATTATTAGTAGGGTGGGAGTGGGGGGACACACACGCAAACATGCAGCTGAATGTAATAAGTACACATACGCGCTCTTATCCCCCCCCCCCCCA
>NC_051408.1:18694618-18694865 GCF_015228065.2 Penaeus monodon
GGTTGAATAAAGCTGAAGTTATAAAAAAGAAAGCTTTAACCTATTAAGGACGGTTGGCAAAATAAAGAACAAAGACGAACACCAAACAGCCACCCAAGTCTTACTTCAAATAAACCTCAGTGAAGTCAACTTGGCATAATAAATTCAGGCTTTACGGGGACTTGCCTCCACGGACCTCGGAGCTGATTTCGTTTCACTGCTCCCGCTCTTAGACGTCATCGCCGCTGCACACAATCTTGGCTTACGA
>NC_051408.1:18697531-18697807 GCF_015228065.2 Penaeus monodon
AAAGCCGAATGCTCAGGGCACTAGTGCACGCCGAAAGCGCCTTCCCCTTTCAGAAACCGCCGCCCCTCAAAGCCTGTGTGATGTCCTTCGGTCGCGGAAGTTAAATCGAATTTGTATCCGGGGTGTTGGGGTCCTCTGGCCGGAGTCAGGGAGAATATTTTCAGGTTAATTGATATTGGGGGGGGGGGGGGTTCTTGTATCGGGAGAGTTTCGTTTAGACACTGGAGGGGGTTCAGGGCTTATTAGCCATTAGCCATTTACAAATAATCCTCACGC
>NC_051408.1:18699589-18700212 GCF_015228065.2 Penaeus monodon
GGTTGTTTAACGTTGCCCTAACGTTATAATCTCCTTAATTACCTTGCTTATTTTCCGGACTAAAATTAAACCATTTAGTGAGCGAAGCTTTGAGGACAAGTGAGACGCTAAAAGGCGATATATAACGATATCATTTCATCACTGACTGATGTTGACGGTGCCTAAGACTGTTGATTTGTATGCTGGGATCTCTCTGTAAGCGATGTAGTTAACTCACAAGACAAGCTCTGTGTTGTATAAAATCACATTTTCATATTAAGGAGTAGGTCGCCTATATTAAGCTTGTAATGAGAATTTCGTGCAAAATAAAGAACATACTTCCTAGCAATAACTACGTTTTCTGTACCGAGTTGTTCCGTTTTCCGCTGATGTCATGAGTAATGCCATCTTTTGGTGAGCGGCGGTTTGGGAGCGGAAAACTTTCTCTTCACCTCTGCTGCATATCCCGCTGTCGTTCAGCAGAAATCTTGGCGGTGGAAAATCAAGGTGTGTGACAGTTATTTGCGAGGGAATATTGGGTAGAATGGAGCTAAATTAGGAATGTCGAGGCTGCGTCGTTAAACGTATGATCCCTTTATCAAGGCTATTAAATTCGACTTTTTTCATTCATAAGTCATACCTCC
>NC_051408.1:18700232-18700742 GCF_015228065.2 Penaeus monodon
ACTACCATCATCCAGCTGTACAAAGATCAATTCCAACAAGAGTGGTTCTCGGAGGTGAAAGGATCGCGGACCAATAATGGTGCACAACAGCCACCTCTGAGTTTACCCTAATGACGTTTATCTAATTGCCACTCATATTTAATCCCTCTATAACCAGGTAAAATGCATGCAGCCTATTTATGTAGACGTTTACTTAAACAAGTTTTGATCGTCCTTGAGACTGAGAGACTGCCATCTGAACCCACACTCGAGCACCCATTTCCTTCGGCGGAAGAGCGAAAGGTGAGGAGATACGCTCAGCAGCAGGTGTGAAGGATTACACTGGTTCATAAGGCTTCATATTGCCATATAGTATGCTTCCATTGCAAAGAATCTATCGGCTTAGAAGCTTAATGACTAATCACATCAATCGCACAGTTTCCGGTAACTGAGCATGTAGTAAGAGCAAGATAATTACAAAGGAAATAAAATGGTTTCTAAAGCCGGCGCACCTGTTAGACTATTCAGATT
>NC_051408.1:18703935-18704368 GCF_015228065.2 Penaeus monodon
CACAGCACCAATTTCCTGCTCATTAAATGGAGAATTCGCCGCCTATTTTCCGCCCATCCCTCCCGGCCCCGATTTCCCCTCTTCCCCGCTTTAATCGTAAAACATCAATATGAATTTTCCCCAAAAATTTGAAATTTTTTAAAAGAGGTTAACCCCATAATAAATTTTCCTCCCCCCAAAACGTCGCCCTTAATGACTAAAACCCCATTAATTAAAACTTCGGATCCCACATATGAGGAGCGTTGGGGAGCTCGATCCTTTTCAGCAGGAAGGGGATTCGAAGCCTTTTTCGGGATGAACTCAGTGCTGCCACGATGCTTGTCTACAAAATTATGTTTAAACCCCACGGAAAAAGGGGGTGCAAAATCTGTTTTATTAAAATTGGGGGAATTTTTCTAAAACCCCGAAGATTTTTTTTTTTATCTATATTGGG
>NC_051408.1:18704851-18705284 GCF_015228065.2 Penaeus monodon
GGGTGGGTTGTTTGTGTGTTGTTTTGTGTTTTTGGGGTGTGTGTAAAAACCCTAATCTCCTGGCCAAAAAGTTGTACCCCAATTTTAAAACCAATTATTTGCTTATAGAATCTAAACCCATATAATTTTAATAAAAAATTAAAATATAATAAAAAAAAATAATTAATAAAAATAACCCAAAAAATAAAATGTGATTTATGAAAATGATAATCAAATAAAAATAGTATTTAAAAATGATTATAATATTTAATAAAGGGTAACCCCCAAAAACTAAAATAATATAATAATTAATTTAAAAATGTAAAAATTAAAAATCTAAGATACCTACTACTACTCTAAAAGGGAAAAAAATGTAATAATGAACAGAATTATAAAGGGGGTGTTAAAAATTTATAATGTAATGATAATAATATAATTAAAAAGGGGTATTTTG
>NC_051408.1:18705504-18705633 GCF_015228065.2 Penaeus monodon
TTTTTCTAATTTTTTTATCATTACTAAGTTTTATCATTTAATTTTATTTAAAAGGCAATAAAAGTGATGGTAATTAAAAACAGTAAAAAATTTTAAAAGTAAATCAAAAACCCCCAAAAACTTGTATTA
>NC_051408.1:18706069-18706231 GCF_015228065.2 Penaeus monodon
GTTAGTAATAAAGTTTAGAAAAAAAAGAAAAACGACGGGGCCCTAAAGCCCTCAAAAAGCTTGTAACCTAAACGTAATAGATGTTCAGTCCACAAAGAAAAGCAAACAAATCAAGGGTTTTAAAAAAAATATATTTTTTCCCAAATAGACGTTCCCTTTCCC
>NC_051408.1:18706254-18706337 GCF_015228065.2 Penaeus monodon
CCCTTTCTTCACCCCTTTTTGCGTTTTTAAAATTTTCTCTTCCCCCCGGGTGTCTGTTTCCCTTCAGTGCCCGTGTAAAGGGG
>NC_051408.1:18706864-18707162 GCF_015228065.2 Penaeus monodon
GGGTTTAAGATGGGAAAACTCTTTTTCTTTTAACTCGCCCCTGAGCCTGTGCAAACCCGCCCCCCCACAGAGTTTTTTGCTTTAAATTTTTTTTAATTTTTCGCAAACACCTTTTTTTTTTAAAATTTTCCCTGGCTGGGCCCGCGTTTCCGTGGTTTTTGGCCGGGGTTCGGTGTGTGTAACCCTTTTACTTTCCCCTTTTCTTTCATTTCCCGGGGTAATTCCCCCACTCTCTCACTCCCTTTTTCACTCTTCCCCCTTCCTGTGTTCGGTTTTGGGGCGTTTGTTTGGGTTTTTG
>NC_051408.1:18707467-18707720 GCF_015228065.2 Penaeus monodon
TACCCACATTATTTAACACCAAAATTTTACCAATCATGCTCTATCCTGAAAAAGGGGAGAAAAAAAGTAACGGCAAAGGGAAAGGGGGGAAAGGGGCCCGGCAACAAAAAAGCACGTCCTTTTTTTACGGGGGTTTCCCCCGCCGCCCTTATTAATTTTTGGGGGATTTGGCAAGTTCCTTTGGCAACCCCCGGGGGAAAAACGTTTTATGAGCAATCCTAAGTCCCCCTGAATAGCATCGACTAAGGCTTTA
>NC_051408.1:18708429-18709069 GCF_015228065.2 Penaeus monodon
CCATCCTTTCACCACATTCCTATGATCATTGTCGCAGACTACTTACCTAGGTGCGTGAAGAGGTTCTGAGCGACATTGAGCAGAGCCTGACACTGTGTGCGAAGACGATGTTCTCGTTCAGCTGTTAATGTGTTCACCAGCATCCCGATGGTGTATCTGTAGACAGAGATTGACATTATTAATATTATGTGCAGGAGTATAATCTTATGGGGAAATATATGGTACATATTGCACGCTAGAAGTAAACTGAGATGGAGAGATCGAAGAGGCAGGTTCAAAGAGGAGGCACCCCGCCCCTGCCCTCTTCCAGGCACTCACTTGAAGCACTCCTGCACGGTCAGGACGTCCTCCTGGTCGAACTCCATCTCCGAGGTCTTGTCGACGAGGCAGGCCAGCACCGCCAGGGTCTCCTTGCCCGGGCACGCCACGGGCACGCACAGGAGGGACGCCGGAGAGAAGGTGGGGTCCAGGGACAGGCTCTCAAGGCCTCCCCCGAGTCTTCCTCCTCCCGCGCCGTCGAAGGGCAGGGAGGTGTAGCTCACCAGCTGATGGTGCCTTCGGACACCGTGTTTGTGGTTGCTGACGGCGGAGCCCTCAAGAGGCGTAAGACTGGCGGAGGGGCAGGTCCCCGTGGGGCCCA
>NC_051408.1:18709106-18709590 GCF_015228065.2 Penaeus monodon
CTTTAGTGCATCCTGCTTCAGCGGCGTCGAGGTGAGGGAGGAGACAGGCGAGGAGTCCCTCGTGAGGTCCACCGACATGTCCCTCATGAGTCCGCCCCTCGCCCTCGTCGACGTCCCCCCGCTCTCGATGGATTTGGCGGCCCCCAAGCCCGTCGAGGCCTGGCCATTGTTGGTCCTTGAGGATCCTTTGTGCTGCAGAGGATCGACCTTCTTCACCCCCCTGTCTCCCCCCGGCAGGAGGCCCAGGAGGCGCCACACGTCCTCGCGGTGGGAGGGCTCGATGTCTTCTAGCGTGATCGGGCGGCGGGAGGTGAGCGCCGTGCTGAAGCTGTTGTTGTTCACCTGCGAGGAAAGCAGACACACGTCACTCTCGGCTTCGGCTCTTAGTGCCGAAGGCCGACGGGCGGCCGCGCGCACCAGGCGTGTGTGCTCTGGGCAGAGTGGACGGCAGGTTTTATGTTTTTGTGCATAGATGGATTGATAA
>NC_051408.1:18709777-18710066 GCF_015228065.2 Penaeus monodon
ATCAATGGATCTGATATACAGATGAATGGGAAAAGGAATAAATCAAGGATAGAAAGTACACTAATATTACGTGTACGGATGTCTGTGCGAGCGGATGCAAAGGTAAACAAATGGATGTATGGATAGGTAAGTGAATTGGAGGATTAAAGTCAAAGTCTGTTTGGACGGATGAGCTTGCGCAGGAGGAAAGGCTCGAACGTATGCAAATTATATTAATATTTACCATGCGTGCGTATCATATCGCAGGACACCAGGATACACAAAATATTGTGAGCCGTATCCCTTACTA
>NC_051408.1:18710341-18710407 GCF_015228065.2 Penaeus monodon
AATACGAAGAAATAACAGAAGAAAAGGAAAGAGAGAGAAGAAGGAGTGGATGTGAGAATGAAAATT
>NC_051408.1:18710692-18710887 GCF_015228065.2 Penaeus monodon
CAGCCCGAGGCCACAAGGGCGGTGTCTTCTCATATTCATGAACAGCGCTCCACCCAGCAGGAAATTAAGGCCAAACTGTAAACAAAATATTAGCGTCTGTTCTCCTCTTGCAAAAATAAAAACACGAATACGAGGAGCATGTTGCACGAATATTTTTTTTTCTTTCTTTCTCGTCTGTGCGACTTGCCCCTTTGA
>NC_051408.1:18711611-18711775 GCF_015228065.2 Penaeus monodon
AAATAACGTGGGGAAATGGGCACTCGGGGCAAGCAAGGGAAGAAATGACGTTGGTGAGGCCTGGGGGCTTGATCCAGCACGTTAGGTGGGGCTAAGGGGGCAGGGCATGGGGAGTGGGTGGGGATGTGTTGTAGGAAACAGGTGGGGTTAAGTAACGGGCCCTT
>NC_051408.1:18711811-18712674 GCF_015228065.2 Penaeus monodon
AAAGTGTGGGTAAGTAGGCTGTGGGCAGGGTAGTCAGCAGAGGGAATTGAGGGTAGGTTAGGGCTGGGTAGAGGGGGCTGGGAATTGCGGTTGCATTGGGGTCATGGTGAGGTTGGGTTGTGAGGTGGGGGGGGGGAGAAGCTGAGGAAGTAATGAAATCACATGCGGCAAGACAATGCAAACCAACGTAATGGAAGCCGAGACACGGGCCATCAAACAACAACTGAATGAAATGCAACGGAGTGCCTCTGACGTAACCAGCTTACCGGTATCCCAGAATCCCGCCTCCATGGCCGTGCCACTCGTAACAGGAGCCAGACCTGAAGACCCTAAATTTCTTCCTTATTCCCCCTTCGCCAAAGTCCCTTCTCTCCCTTGCCTCTATTCAACCCCCATTCCGCCCCCCTCTTTATCCCTATCCTCCCTCGACCAGTAGCCACGCGCATGAGCCCTCTGCCCCTTGCCTTTTGCTATTCGTATTTGTATTATGTCTCCGAAGCTCCCCCGGGGGAAATCAGGGAGGCAATTAAATTGAAGCATCCCGGACGGTCGGACACACTAAATGAACGACGTTTGCTCTCTCCCTTCCGTTCGTGGGATGGTCTTTGGGGAGAGGCTATTTCGGGTCATTTTAGTGGTATTGTCTTCTCTCTTTATCGTTTTCTTCCGGTCTCTTTTTGTGCTCCGTACAGGCCATTCTCTTCTAATCATCAGCACCATCATTACTTGCTTTTATCAGCAGTCATAAGCCGTTTATTCACGTAAATGAACTTTCATGCAAGGGTTAACGCATTTGATATCAAAGGTCAAAGGGAGTGCAGATAAAATGATGTGGTTATCGTTGATGATAATGAAATTTAAAA
>NC_051408.1:18713086-18713188 GCF_015228065.2 Penaeus monodon
GCTTTGAGTTACTTTTACGTGCTCGCAACGTCATCCTTTTTGAGATTTGGATCCGTTTTCTTTATGTATCATGTTCTTATATTTTCTTCCCGTTTTTTTAAC
>NC_051408.1:18713274-18713432 GCF_015228065.2 Penaeus monodon
TTAACAAGAGGATGAGAGGAAAAGAATGGCGTTTGGTGCATTCGTGATGTTTCTCTCCAAGAACTGCAAGTGAAGTTATAATACCTTTTACTGATGACGGCGATGCAATATCAACAGCTATACATTGATGATAATGATAGGAGAGGGATATTAAGAGC
>NC_051408.1:18713934-18714469 GCF_015228065.2 Penaeus monodon
AAGAAAAAAAGAAAAAAAAGAATCTAATTACACCCAGACAACTGTGGATGATTAGTGTACGCAATATTTTTTTACATGTTCTCAAGAGTTTTAGACCGCAGTGCAAACTTTCAACTAAATTACTGCGTAGCTCAACACTCCAGCTACGAGCATAGTTTGATCAACTCTTTGCCCCTATTTACCCTTATCACTTATTTCTTTTATGGTTATTATTATTTTCTTTCGTAAATCTAACCCCCCCAAAAAAAAATTATTTTCTTTGTACAAAAAGATTTGGAAAACAGAAAAAAACTCGTAGGGAGGATGGGGTGAGGGGGTGGGGAGCGTTTTCTCTCGTTGAACACTCGCTGGCAACACTGTCCCATATGACTGGTATAAACACTTGAAAGTATAATAGCGTGGAAGTTATTACGCCAATGGTTAGCGTCCTCTTGGGTGCCTGGCCGTTCGCTCGTGCGTATTTGAGCGTCATCCTTGGCCGGAGGTATTTTTAGTCTCACTCGTACACAATTTTTGTGTGTTTGTTTGTTTGTTA
>NC_051408.1:18714589-18715004 GCF_015228065.2 Penaeus monodon
TTACGTGCATGTGTATCTGACTGTGTCTGTAAGTGTAAATAAATGTATTAGTGTTCTTGCACGTTTGTAGGATACATTTCAGACTAGGCTCCCCATGGAAATTTCCTTTTATTGAAATTCCAGCGAAAAGTCTACGGTGTTCCAACGCAAATTTGAATACAATGTGTCTGTCGCGGATGGAATTTGCAAGTGCGTATAGGGATGCATTATGGATGTGTCTGGAACTGCCTGCTGACTCTTTATAGAAAAATGTTTCCATGGATACGTTTCGTTGCTGGAACTGAGGAAAATAGGCTTTTTTGTATTAAAAATCAAGATGACGATATGAAACCGATTGAGAAAATTATGACTATGACACAGACTTTCTCAGAAAAAATAGAAATAAAGCTAATATAAAATCAACAACAATGATACA
>NC_051408.1:18715684-18715896 GCF_015228065.2 Penaeus monodon
CACCTCATACCCCTCCTCCATGTCCCTCCTCCGCCCCTCCCCCTTGTTGCTCGTCTCCTTGCTCATTCGTCAAGGAAAACCTCAACGAAATCCCACGCAAAACTTGGTAGCGTCGTCCAGCTCTACCTTCCTCTCTTGCGTCTCTTTCAAGTCGTGTCTTCTTTTGATGTCGTGAAAAGACTAACTGTTCAGAGATACTGATGAAGAGAAAG
>NC_051408.1:18717685-18717949 GCF_015228065.2 Penaeus monodon
TGTCCTTGGGAAGCAGGCGACCCAGAGGACACAGCAGGACACCTCCCGGCAAGGAATTTCATTTGGCAGGACTTTCCAGCCCGTCAAGTGCCCATCACATCGCTCGCATCCTTGGCCGGGCTGGCTTCTTGCCTCGTTCGTATCCTCGTGTTTGAGACATACCGGTGTTTTCTGACTTTTTTTTTTTTTGTTTCTCTGTTGTTGCTGTGTTTTTGCCTCGCCTTCTTTCGTTCTGGTTGTGCCCCGTCAAGCATAATCAGGAAC
>NC_051408.1:18718615-18718736 GCF_015228065.2 Penaeus monodon
ATCATCTCAATCCTTCGATCCAATTACTCCTCCTTTCGTTTCCTGTATCTTTCATGAAATCCCTTTTACGGAAAGATGAAATATAAAACGTGAGAATTCAATTGTAATATTGGAAATAAAG
>NC_051408.1:18719994-18720250 GCF_015228065.2 Penaeus monodon
CCTCTGTTCTCCTCATCGCTTCCCTCGGGCCATAAAAATGCATCAGATTATAGGAGAGAGAGAAAAAAAGAATAAAGAATGCTTGTCGTAATGATATTTTTCCCCTCTCATTTCTCTCGCTTTTTATTCTTTGTTTTTCTAATCATCTGTTCTTCTTCCTTCTCTTGCCTTTTTATTTCAGTTTCTGTTTTTTCCTTCGTGTATTTCCGCTGTTTCATGTGTTTTCTTGTTATTTCTTCTCAGTATCCTTTGTCCC
>NC_051408.1:18720521-18720589 GCF_015228065.2 Penaeus monodon
CAAAAAATCGTTCAATAGTTTGTCACAAGCCTTGCAAAGGAGAGAAAATTAACAGACCAGTCTTCATT
>NC_051408.1:18720606-18720947 GCF_015228065.2 Penaeus monodon
TGTGGGTGGTTTGTCTATGACCAAAAGACCACTTAATCAAATAAGTAATGACTAGCTTTAAAAAATCCTAATAGATATTAAGATAGATGAAGTGCAGGTTTTCGAGAAAGAGTTGTATATGAGTAGAGCGATGAGGTAAAAAGTTACCGACGGATTTCGATTAATTTTATGGATGGGATTCCTTCGGCGCTGGGACCAGGGAGTAGGATACAGCGGCGATCCGGCCTTTGTTGGGCTATGTTACGAAGAGATAAGGGAGAAAGCCCTGGCAAACACTCGGTGTTTGGGATATACTAAGGTGGATAATAACGGGATATTATGAATTTCGTATTATGGGATAG
>NC_051408.1:18722016-18722653 GCF_015228065.2 Penaeus monodon
TTAAAACATTTTACCAAAAAAAATAAAAAAACAACAATATCACGGTCACAATTTCAAAAGAATAACAACATCCTTTCACCGCAGTTCATCTACGAGCAAGAAGATAAACGAAAAATAATGAAAAAAAAAATGCAGTATATTACCCGGAGTTAAAAGTTCTTGCGGAATCCAGATCATCATTAATCTTCCTGCTGTGGGTTTTTGGGTTTTGAAAAAGGGGGGGGGGGCGGGGGGGGGGGGAATTAGGAAGATGGGTAGCGGGGGAAGGGGGAGGGGGGGGGGGGGGGGAAAAAGGGGGGGGGAGGGAGGGGGGGAAGGGGAGGAAAGGGGGAGGGAGGAAGGGGGTGAAAGGGGGGAAGGGAGGAGGGGGGGGTTAGAAGGGGGGGAGAGGGGGGGGGGAGGAGGGGGGGAACGGAGAGGAGAGGAGGAGTTGAGAAGGGGGTGTGTGGAGGGGGGGGGGGGTGGGTTGGGGGGGGAGGGGGAGGGGGGGGGGGGGGGCGGGGGTGTTGGGGTGGTTGGGGTGGGGGGGGGGGGAAGGGAGGGTGCGGTGGAGAAGGCGGGATGGCGGGGGGGGGGGGATGGATGCTGATAAGGAATATAATTTCATATAATATCATCTTCTACTGCGACTGATTGC
>NC_051408.1:18723109-18723188 GCF_015228065.2 Penaeus monodon
CTAAACACAAACGAATCGCAACAGCGACCCCACCCGGGGCCAAGATGTAAGATCCTCGGAAACGGGCCTCATCCAAATT
>NC_051408.1:18723617-18724197 GCF_015228065.2 Penaeus monodon
ACTGCCCAGCTGCTAACTCCCCCAATTAGTTACTTTAGAGTAATCTGGAGATTATTAAGCCCATATAACACATCCGCGTTGGTCTTCTTGTTCTTCTCTTCTTCTCTTCTTTCTCCTTTATTTACTCCTTAAATTTCTCCTTTTACGTCTCATTTTTTTTGTACTGAATTTCCTGCTTTTACTTCTTCCTTTATTTCTCATTTCTCTCTCCCTTTTACCCTTTTCTCCTCATATTTATTCTTTTCTACACTATTTTTTCATCCTTCTCTCATCTTTTTATTCATGTTTCCTCCTCCCTTCTCTCTTTATTTCCCCTTTATCCTCGCTTGCTATCTCCTTTCGCTTTCCTTCTCACCTATCCCTCTCTCCCTCCCCTTTCTCTCTCCCCTATTCCCTCCTCATTTCCCTTCCTAATTCTCCTATCTCTTCCTCCGGCATTTCTTTTTTCTTCCTCGTTTCCTCTTTCGTGATCCTTTGCTCTTATCAGTATTTCCCCTCTTCAGATCAGCGCGCGCGCTCCCTCGTCCTGAGGTGAGAAAGCCTGCTTATCAAGGGGGCTTAGTGGAAGTGCTCGGGTGTT
>NC_051408.1:18724723-18725093 GCF_015228065.2 Penaeus monodon
CACACACACACACAGACAGAGACTATTCGACAGGCAAATCAAGGAGTGGATATAAAAGCAGCCTCTTCATATAGATTACCTACCATCTTCACGGAGCCCATCAAACCCATTCGTCACCCACCCTGTGATAGATGGCGCAAGTCTTATCAAGTTCGGTTATTAAAGTTATTAAAACTATCGAAGCTTTCTTCATAAGTTTCTTCGTATTTTTCTTCTTGCTCTTCCATTTGTTAATTTTCGTAATTGGCGGGCGAGGAGAGACAATTCATCGCTCTAATAATTGAATATTTTATGAAGCAGAAAGGGGAGAGTTTGGGAAAATATTCAAAGCGTTCATGACACACCGGCAGCGTCGGAGAATACGAAACGC
>NC_051408.1:18725611-18725924 GCF_015228065.2 Penaeus monodon
AGCCCTACGTTTATAAACCGTGAACTTACTTCTTCCTATTGAAGAGTTCGGCTCCGTTCACGTGATATTTTTGTAAGCAAACTTCCCCGCTCTTCCCTCTACCTATGTTATCTAGAACTGTCTTCTGTGACTATTCCATCTGAAGGCTTCCCGTGGCGCCCGGACTGCCTGTGGGCGGCCAGGCTTCCGCGGGGTGAGCGACAGACAACCTCTTTCCTGGCGGAGGTCCCTCGAGGTCCCTTGTGGCAGCCTCGGGGACCAAGCCCTGGTCCTAGCGCTCCCTCTGCTTCCGAAAATCTGGCTTAGGTCTCTT
>NC_051408.1:18727146-18727332 GCF_015228065.2 Penaeus monodon
TCCCCAACACAATGTACAATTTCCTTTCAGTAACAACGTATGGCGTAGCGGATAACGTATCACCCCAAAAAATTTCTTCCATAAATTATTTTACGAAAAAATTCTTCCAGCCTTTCTTCCTAAACTTTTGAACTTTCATTTTTAATTCCATATTCTATTTCATACGTTGCTGGACGGTTTGCACTA
>NC_051408.1:18728674-18729029 GCF_015228065.2 Penaeus monodon
AATAACAAATAATCAAATATGTATGTAACATAAAAAATAAGCTTACATTTTTTATATTGATGATCAAAATAGCAATATCGATTAAAATCATCATTCGGAAGAGAAACATCAAATATACAAATACACACAAAAAAAGATTGGTAAAAAAGTGTTCCAGGGCTTCTCCAACCGTTGGCAACACTGTATTCAAGTACACCATTACCAACTCTCGTTCATCACTGCCAATTCCAACACAACAACTACTGTAGGAGCGATCATCTAACCCCACACCCCTACCCCCCAGGTTGCTTTTCCCCTCTATGGGTATATTCTCCCCCCCCCTCATACTCCTCATCCTTTTTCCCTACGGATATCT
>NC_051408.1:18729231-18729336 GCF_015228065.2 Penaeus monodon
GCGTCAATTCCTACTGTCGAATTCTGCCAGGGAAAGGGGGCGGGTGAAAATATGTGTGAGGGAAAAGGTGTGTTTTTTCGATTTACGTTCGCTTCTGCCGCCCTG
>NC_051408.1:18729367-18729447 GCF_015228065.2 Penaeus monodon
CCCCAACGTTTCTTATTTTCTCGGCCTTTCTCTTTCTCTTGTCTGTATACCTATCTGTCAAATTATGCCGGTTTTTGTTG
>NC_051408.1:18729536-18729904 GCF_015228065.2 Penaeus monodon
CCCAAATTCCTTTCCCGAAATCCCTTTTTCTTTTCCTCTTTTTCACCCAAAAAGCACACACCAAACACCCCCAAATGTCTGAGGGCTCCCAAATTTGCCCGGTTCCCCTTTTTGGGGTTTTTAAAGGGGGGGCAAGGGCAAATGGCGCTCCCCTTTGGCCCCTCCACCGATATTTCAGGGGGGGGGGGGGGGAAACTGAGGGAAAGAAAAAAAAGAAACCCAAAAAGTAATGTAGATGGAAAAATAGGGGGTTTTTTGGACAAATGGTTTTGGGTATAATGTGGTGTGTTTATAACCCCACCCGTGTTTTGGGGATAAAAGTTTTGTGTTTTTATATATACTAAAATTTTCAAAATAAAACAAAAATG
>NC_051408.1:18734210-18734451 GCF_015228065.2 Penaeus monodon
TGGGGTGTGAAAAAAAGGAATTCACCCCTTTTTAAAACAATTTTAAATATATTAAAAAAAAAAAATAAAATTTTAATAAAATATAAATTATTATAAAAAAAATTTTATATAAATATTATATAATATATATTGTTAAAACTACCCCAATATATACCACAACCCCTATATATATATTTTATATATATATAAAATATAATATTATTATTACATATATATTTTGAGTGGAGGGTGTGGGAAAAAA
>NC_051408.1:18734742-18734811 GCF_015228065.2 Penaeus monodon
TTTTTAAAAGAATTTAAAAACAAAATTAAATATTTTGGGAAAAAGAAAGGGGAAAAGGTTTTTAAATTT
>NC_051408.1:18735058-18735252 GCF_015228065.2 Penaeus monodon
TTTTAAATTTTATTTAAATTAATTTATAAAAATAAAAAAATTTTAAAATTATAAAAAATTGTTTAAAAAATTTAAAATTAAAAAAATTTTATATTATTAATTAAAAAATTTTTTACATATTAAAATTATTTATAAAAATTATTATTTTATTATAATTATTTATTTATATTATATATAATTAAAATGTTTTTTTT
>NC_051408.1:18735305-18735857 GCF_015228065.2 Penaeus monodon
AGAAATCCCCCCCCACAACAACACACAACCCCCAACCACCAAAACAAACACAACACACCACCCCACACGCCCCCCAACCAACAACCACACAAAAAAAAACAACACAAACCCAACACAAACACCACACACAAAAACACAAAAAAAATTATAAAAAATTATTAAAATTTTAAAAAAAATTAAAAAAACACACACCCACAACCACAACACACACACACACCACACCAACAACAACCAAAACCAAAAAACAACACACCCAACCAAAACACCACACCAAAACACATACACACAAAATAAATTTTTTAAAAAAATTTTTTAAAAAAAAGGGGGTTTTAACAAAATAACAAAAAAAAAAAAAATTTAAAATAATTTTTAAAAAATTAAAATTAAAAAAAAAAAAATAAAAAAAAAAAAATTTTTAAAAATATTTTAAAAAATAATAATGTAAAAATATAATTTTAAAAACAAAAAAAATAAATTAGGAAAAAAAAAAAATATATAATTTTTTAAAAAATTTTTAAAATTTTTAAATACAAAAAATAAAACAAAAAAAAA
>NC_051408.1:18736086-18736443 GCF_015228065.2 Penaeus monodon
ATAATTTTCTATTTGTTAAAAATAAAATTTTATATAGAATAGAGGGATTTAAAATTTCTATTATTAATATATTAAAATAAATTTTAAAATATTAAATTAGGGAGGGAAAGAAATTCATAAAAATAAAAAATAAATATAATTTAAAATTAAAATTATATTTTATATATTTTATTTTATATGTATAATTTTTATATTTTAAAATAATAATTAAATATATAGGAAAAATTAAAAATAAAAAGGAAAATATATATATTATAATTTAAAATTTATGTAATTTTTACTTTTAAAAATTTTTATAGTTTATTATATTAATATAATATATATTAATTTAAAATTTTTTATAATATATTTCCCCAA
>NC_051408.1:18736528-18737050 GCF_015228065.2 Penaeus monodon
CCCTACCAAACAAACCCCCAAAATTTTTTTTATTTTTAAAAATATATATATAAAATAATATTATAAAAATGAAATTACATTAATATTCATATAAAGATATATAAAATATAAAAAATATAATTTTTAATATTTTATATATTATATTATATATTTTTTTTATAATATATATATATTCATAAAATATAATTAAAAAATTATATACATAGGGTATTTATTTATATTTAATATAAAATAATATATATTATAATATATTTTATGTTATTTTTATTTATATATTATATATATTATATTAAAATATTATTTTATATATATATATTTATTTAACAACATACTACACAACCATAAAAACCAAAAAAACACTAAAAAACACAACACACACACACAAACACAACACACAACCCACAACAACCCCCACCCCAACACAACACACACACCCCAAAAACACACACCACACACAATATTTTTAATATAATATTATTTATATAACTATTATGTTAAAAACCCCCACAACTTCCCCCCAAA
>NC_051408.1:18737090-18737381 GCF_015228065.2 Penaeus monodon
AAAATTTTATATATATTATTTATATATAAAATTTTTTATATTAGGGATATATATATATTTTTTATTTATATTTACTTTATATAAATGTTATATATATAATATATTTCACAATAATCTAAAATATTTAATTTTTATATTTTTATTATATTTATATAATATAATTATTTTAATAATTAAAATTTTAAAAATATTATTTAATATTATATTTTTATATTTTAAAAATTATTTTTATATAGTATATAATATATATTATTAAAATATAATATATTTATAATATATATTTAAAAAAAA
>NC_051408.1:18737493-18737581 GCF_015228065.2 Penaeus monodon
TCACACAACATGCTACACCACACAAAAACAACAACACACCACAAATAAAACCCCACACAAACACCAACAAAACCCCCCAACACAACAC
>NC_051408.1:18738595-18738883 GCF_015228065.2 Penaeus monodon
TGGGTTTTATTTAAAATATTTTATTTTTATAAAAAAAATTTTATATTATTATATATTTTATGCTATAATTATTTTATTTTATTAAAAATTTTTATATTATATATATATAATAAAATATTATTTATCAAAAAAGTAAGAGGAAAAGACGGATAAAAAACACATTGTAAATAAAAGGAACCCCCAAAAATTAGGTTTTTGGGTTTTAAACGTGTTTTTTATTTTTTTTATGTTTTAAGTGCAGCAAGTTGTTTTATAAAATGGATTTGGGGATGACCGGGCACACATGAC
>NC_051408.1:18739035-18739717 GCF_015228065.2 Penaeus monodon
TTTTCTAAAAATGTCTGTTTTATCCCTATAAATTTTTTGGTTGTTTAGGTCGCTTTTTTCCCCGGGAAACACCTAAATTTTTTTTATTAAACATTTCCATACCAACCTTTTCATGGAAAATTGGGGGTGGGATCTTTGGGTCGGAAAGGTGGGTTTTTTGAAAATTTCGGGATCGGGGGATAATTCGAAGGGTGGGGAAAAATAAAAAAATTTAGTATTTGCGCCGGTGGTGTGGGTTTGGGGCCCGGCCCTTTTGGGTTTTTGACTTTGGGATTCTTGGGACGATGTGGGGTTTAAAAGGGGTAAAAATTTTTTTATTGGGAAAAAAATTAGCAAAAAGTGTAAAAAGAGTAAAAAAATTATTAAATATTATTTGTTCTTTGTTTTATTTTAAAATTTTTTTTTAAAGGGTTTTTGCTGGCTTGTGGGGTTAAAATTAAAAATTCCAAGTATGTGTCTACCCTATACAAAGGGTTTTGCAAAAAAGCCCCCACGCAGAACATAGGGAAAAAAAAAGAAACTGAAAAAGGTTAAAATTTAAAAAGGGGCCCGGAAAAAAGGGTTTCCCAAAAACTTCCGGAGGGAAAAAGGGCCCCTTTGGGAAGAAAAGGCAAAAAAAGAGCCCTTTAAAAAAACATGAGGGAGGAAATTTCGGGTTTAGGAAGATCAGGAAAGGAAAAAA
>NC_051408.1:18739766-18740210 GCF_015228065.2 Penaeus monodon
AAATAGGAAAAAAGGGAAAAGGCGGGTTTAGAGGTAAAAAGGTAAAAAGGGGGGGAAAGGAGGGCAAGAGGGGAAGGGGGGGAATAGGGAAAAAAAGGGGCAGGGAGAAGGGGGGGGAGAGCCGGGAGTGAGGGGTAAGGGGAAAATTATTTGGGGCAAAGGGGACGGGGGGTTTAAAGGGGGGAAAAGGGAGAGCGGGGGGAGGGGCAGGGCGGCCCAAAGGGGGGATGAGCAAAAATTTTAAAAAAAGGAAAACGGAAAAAGGGTTTTAAAATTTCGGAAAAAAAAACCCAAAAAGGGAGGCAGAAAAATAGGAGGACAGTAAACCAGCGGGAAAACGAAAAAAGGGGGGGAACCCGAGTAACGTCGGGACAGTCTTTTTTTTTTAACCCCCGGGCAGATTCTGCGTTATTTAACCTAGGGAACCGGGTGTACACGCTAGAG
>NC_051408.1:18741072-18741244 GCF_015228065.2 Penaeus monodon
TTATCAACAGTAAGAGAGATAGACGGATAAATACACATTGTAAATAAACAGAATCGGAAAGATTAGGCTTTTAGGTATAATCGTGTTGTTCATTTTGCTGTTATGTTTATAACTTGTGCAGCAAGTTGTTTATATTACAAATGGATTTGGTGATGACGGACACACATGCACA
>NC_051408.1:18741352-18742593 GCF_015228065.2 Penaeus monodon
TTTACATAAACATAGTCTGGGTTTATCCATATAAATTCCTCCTTAGGTTGTGAGGTCGCTTCTTTTCCCGGGAATCACTCTAAATTCTTCATAAGCATTCCATCATCACCAAATCCATTTGCATGTGAAAGTTGGTGAGATGGCATTCTTTGGGATCGGAATGTGTGGGTTTGTTGAAAGTTTCGGGACTCGGCGAGTAATCATCCGAAGGGCTGGTGAACGGTAAAAACAATATTAGTATTTGCAGCGGTGGTGTGTCTTGTCTCCCGGCCTTTGGTTTATGCACTGGGGCATTCTGTGTACGATGTGGTTAACATGAGTAAATATTTATATTGGTAAGAAAATATCAGCAATAAGATAGTAAATGAGTAAAATAATTATAACTATTATTTGATGTCTTAGATAATGATGATAATATGGTGTCATGGCGTTTTTGCATGCAGCTTGTGTTCAACATTAATATTACCATACGTATGTGTCTACCCAAATATACAAATTATGCAATAAAGCAGACGCAGAATCATAGGAAAAAGAAAGAATCTGAAAAAGTGTTGAAAAGATAAAAGGGGCGGAAAAGAGATGCCTAAATACTATCCGGAGGGAAAAAGGACCACTGAGTAAGAAAGGCAAAGAAAAGAGCCTTTAAATAAACGATGAGGCAGAAGTTTCGTTCAGTAAGATCAGGAGGAAAGGGCGGGTTGCGGGGTGTACGGGGGTGGCGGCTGGAGGGGGGAGGGAAGGGGAGAGTAGGAGGGGAAGAGAGCGGGTTGAAGAGGTAAAGGGTAAGAGGGAGGAAGAGGAGGGCGAAGCAGGGGAGAGGGGAGGAGATAGGGAAAAAGGGACAGGTAGAAGGGGAAGGGGGAGAGCCGGGCAGTGAGGGATGACGGGGAAATATTAGTAGGAGGCAAGGGAGACGGGGTCAGGGAGGAAGAGGCAGAGCAGGGGGGAGGACAGGGCGGCCAAGGGTGGATGAGCAAAATCTAAGGGAAAGAAAGCGGAATACGCGTATATTCAAAGTTGCGAAAGAACCGAAGAAGGGAGGCAGAAGATAGGAGACAGTAAAGCAGCGGAAAACGAAAAAGAGGCGGGAACAGAGACCGCGTAACGTCGCGACAGTCTTTTGTTTTTAACGGTCAGATTCTGCGCTTATTGAACCTCAGGCAACCCGGCTCGTACACGCTCGAGAGGGTGAGTTATCGTTTACCAGCAGCATCGACTTATGGAGAACTTTCTGTTTTCTT
>NC_051408.1:18742663-18742735 GCF_015228065.2 Penaeus monodon
ATCCTTACCCCCCCCCTCTCTCTCTTTCGCTCTCAAACGCCCTCCTGTTTTATTCCAGTGTCTGTATAATAT
>NC_051408.1:18742950-18743720 GCF_015228065.2 Penaeus monodon
TATTATACCCAGTGGCATTCTCTATCACCGTCCGTCCGGTCGCCGCGATCACTCTACCCTTTTATCTTATCAGGCGTTCACACGGGACGGCGAGGGAATGGACCTCCTCCTCGTGCGGTTTGGAGGAGGAGAGGGGGAAGGGGTGGGGGCGATGAGGGGAGAGGGGGGAGGGTAGGGAGAGGGAGGAGGGAGGGAGGTAGGTGGAATGGGGAGGGGGCGATGAGGGGAGAGGGGGGAGGGTAGGGAGAGGGAGGAGCGAGGGAGGTTGGTGGAATGAGGAGGGGGATAGGAGGGAAGAGAAGGGAAGGGAGAGGGGATGAAAAGAGGAAAGGCGAAAGAAAAGGGGAGACGGGGATGGGAACGGGAAAGGGGAAGGGGTGAAAGGGGAGATTAGGGGGGGGGGAAGTAAGGGGGTGAAAGGAAGATGAGGGGAAAAGGAAAAAGTGATGGTGGAGTTGCAGGGGGGAGGGTATGAGAAGGGGAAGGGTGAGAAGAAGGGAAGGTGAAAGGGGAGGCAGGGGCAGGGGTGAGGAAAGGGGAAGGAGGCAAGAAAATAGATAAAAGGAGAGGAGGGACGGGCTACGGAGAAGGAGAAAGGGTGGAAAATGATGGAGATGGAGGAAGAAGAAGAAGGAGGCGGAGGCGGGGGGGGGGGGGAGAAGAAAGCCAGCGAGATGATGATCATACACACAGCCTGCCTGGCACCTTGGCATCGGACCAGCTCCTCTTCCCGACCCCCCCCCCCCCTCTGCCTACAATTCGCCCGCATT
>NC_051408.1:18744039-18744276 GCF_015228065.2 Penaeus monodon
GTATTACAATCATCATCAAGACAACCGCGGGAATATTCTATTACGCCATAGTCACTCCCGAGTGGAAAAAAAGGAAAATCCCCCAACAGAAGACGCAGAAATCTCCCGCCTCGGCAGCGAGTTTCCCGGCACAGAATGCGCGCCAAATCTCAGTTCAATAAACCTCCCTGTGGAGCGGGAAATGGCTTACTAAAATTGCCTTGGAACTTGTTTGGGCCGAGGCGGTTGCGCTCCCGC
>NC_051408.1:18744628-18745172 GCF_015228065.2 Penaeus monodon
CATATGCATGTGTGATGATATGAAGGGATGCATCGCAGACCAAAATCTTTGATGGACAAATTAATATTTTGAGTCATAAGGAAGAGATAAAAATTCAAATATGCATGAAGATACAAGGGACGTATTAAAGGCACGGAAAAGAGGATGAAAACAACTGAAACTGGAAAGAAAACATTATTCATTCAGCAAGTCACTGAAAACAAGACAGGAAGAAAATAACTATGCACATCACAGTTGCACAGAACGTATTAAAAGAATGGATAAAAAGGGAATAAAACAGGAATTTGAGAATAATATTAATAAAAAAATGAAGTTATGAAGCGCAGTCTTTGTAGTTTGAACCTCGCTAGTAAGTTACAACAGTATCGTTTGAAGATAGATTAACTTGCGGGTCAACAAAGAGCTCGGGGAGAGAGCACTGCTTGTACATATGGCTAATGTGCTTTTTAAAACTAACATTAAAGCTAGCAATAACAAATTTAGGTGCCATTATAGATTACTACAAACTTTAGCACCATGATATCCAATAGTAAAGTGTTGCTGG
>NC_051408.1:18745422-18745830 GCF_015228065.2 Penaeus monodon
CCATTCATACACAAAAAAGATAGACGCTGCAGGATATTACTATCTGATAACTTCATGTTCTGGAAATTATAGAAGTGCTCATTACTATGGTCCTTTCACCTTGGTTCTACAACTGACCTTTACCCCAAAGAAAAAAAAATATTTTTTTATTGTTTTAGTGTTAATAAAAATCAGCAATACGATCGAAAAATTAATTTTGTTACGATGTAAAATCATATAGCAATTCTTCTGTAAATTTAATGTCATTTCATTGCCTCTCAGCCAACTTGTTACTGAACATAAGATTAATAATATCGCTGTAAGACGCGTAGACTGTTATTTGCGAATAAGATGAAACAAAGCCAGTTAAAGGAATTTATTATATAGTTAATGGGTTTATAATAGCGGACCTAAAACGTACACACTCTG
>NC_051408.1:18745924-18746109 GCF_015228065.2 Penaeus monodon
AAGAAGGCTCAGATATTAGGAGTGAAAGCGCCATTTCAGACGTAAATTTTTTGGGCCATCATCATTATTTTTTCCAGTTGTGTGCTTAGACATGTTAATACTTATGATGCCAGTGACGATAACAACAACGGTCGTGCCATCAAAGGTGTCACTCCGTTAACAATAAATCGAGATAATAGAACATC
>NC_051408.1:18747120-18747379 GCF_015228065.2 Penaeus monodon
GATTCCAAGTGCGTGAACTGTTAGTGCAGTCAGGTATTAAATGTAAACCCGCGACTGTTTCCCGCGTATATACGAGCCTTGCTGTTGCTTCCAACCCAATTCTCCTCGGAAGGCTCAACACTCGTGGCCGGGGTTTTCTTCGTTTGTCGTTTCTCCTTCTTTTCCTTTTTCTCTGTTCGGTTCTTTTTTTTTCTTTTTTTTATTTAGATTAAAAAAAAATTCTTTTCATCTTTCATTTTTTTTTCATTATCCTTCTTCT
>NC_051408.1:18747415-18747566 GCF_015228065.2 Penaeus monodon
GTTTGTTCTTTTCCATTTTTCTTCTTCTACGTCTTCTGCTTTTATCTCTCCATTTTTTTCTTTTCTGTTTCCCTTTTTTTTCTTTTTTCCTCCTTTCCCTTCTTCTTCCTTTTTGATTTGTGATGATTTAAAGATAGTTCCTTCCCCCCCC
>NC_051408.1:18747874-18748360 GCF_015228065.2 Penaeus monodon
ACAAGATAAATCGAGCGCTATGTTGGGATACGCGTATTCACTCTATGCAAATGTCATTTACTCTAGTACTGGGCCCAGCCTGCGTTAATTAGGCGACGTACATAGTAAATGTTAAGATAACTCAGGTGTCCATTTACGACACTAAAACTAGATTAATGAAATATAAAGGACATACTGTAGAAATGTATATATGCAATTTCCAAACATTAATTTCAGTCTTGAGAATAATTAGCACAGGAGAATACATTTATTTTATTATTTTTTTTTTTGAGACATAAAGATTAATTAACTAGGTTTCTGAGACTAATGGCTGTAATTACTTTCGCCACACACATTTAAATCCATTAACTTTATTGTGTTAAAATATTTTAGAGACAAAATTAACACATATATGGGAGAGTCATTTATTCTTTAAAGATACTGTTCATGAGCAGATGACAAGATAATAAGTATGTCACTATTAGCGTGGAAGAATAATCACAGTTT
>NC_051408.1:18749139-18749281 GCF_015228065.2 Penaeus monodon
GAAACAGAGAGCAATAAAATCCACTCTATTGCGTTTCGAAATTACCTAAACCCCCATAAAGTTATCTGAAAGAAGCTCCCAAACCGCCATCAGAAAAATAACAAACGAAATACTATGAAAACCAGACAATTTCTTGAAAGCA
>NC_051408.1:18749358-18749445 GCF_015228065.2 Penaeus monodon
GAGAAGTTCAAGGTAAATAGAATGTTTCTTGGGTGCGATTTTTTTCCTCTCCTCTTTATGGAATTAGGGAATGCTGTTGCCTTGAAA
>NC_051408.1:18750408-18750561 GCF_015228065.2 Penaeus monodon
TCCCCTTCTTGCACTTCCTCCTTGCATGCCCTCGTGTCTTACATCGCCGAACATCCTTCCTCTAAAGGGGAATCGTCTTCTCAAGGATTCAAACGTGTCAAGGGATGTGAATTTACAGCGAAAGGTAATTGGAAAAGGGGTGTTTTTCGAGGG
>NC_051408.1:18751951-18752021 GCF_015228065.2 Penaeus monodon
CAAACACGACAAAGGAACAAACCCAGAGACTAGCAAGAACCTTATTAATTTCTTGAAGAAGTCTCGAGGT
>NC_051408.1:18752394-18752519 GCF_015228065.2 Penaeus monodon
GGTCTTGTCGCAGAGGAAGTAATTCCTCCTGATGGCGTCGTTAGCGACTTTCTACTTAAATCTACTTAGGTAAAGTTTCCTCTTGCGCTTTCTCGTTTTTTTTCTTCATCGAGTGTATCCCTTAG
>NC_051408.1:18752989-18753109 GCF_015228065.2 Penaeus monodon
TTATATACTCAGCTTTTACTAGACTTCATTTGTACCTCCCCCCCCCTTCCTTTCGTCTTTAGATCACGCGCATCTTGCAAGAACTCTTTGCTTTGAAGTCTGTCTGACGAATCAACAAGA
>NC_051408.1:18753161-18753264 GCF_015228065.2 Penaeus monodon
GCGCATGAATTTTACTCTTTTAAAGGTATTAATGATGCAGATAAACGCACGATGTTCGGGCTGTAAATATTGGGTGACATTTCTTGTTTGTATTCCATTATAT
>NC_051408.1:18753997-18754248 GCF_015228065.2 Penaeus monodon
GAAAATGTTACCAAAGCATTCAAAGGAAACAGAAACTCACGCAAACCGTGCACCGCTTTTCGACAGGATGCTTCGTCAGTGAATTCGGCCTCTCCGGTCCAGGCTTTTCCGAGTGATGGCGTTGGATCTCCCTTTGTGAAGTGATCCTGATTCCATGACTTGCTTTATGGGATTCAACTCCACTTGATACTATGTTCATCAGAGAATATAAATAACTCAAAAGTGAGAATATTAGTTTAGCGGTAAATACA
>NC_051408.1:18754684-18755174 GCF_015228065.2 Penaeus monodon
TTCACAGTCCCCTGTGACCCTTGTGAGCTAAAACTTGGTCCTCAGGGGTCAGCGTGACATGATAAATAACATGGGCAGTGTGACATCCGTGTATGGGATGCGACCGAGAGTGGGCGGAGCAAAACGTGCCTTCTTACTTAATTAAACTTTGAAACCGAAATACTGTGTCAAGCTAAAACTTAGTAAGATGACATCAGGTAGGGCCGTGGACAGGTAAAATTAAGGGCAAAACAAATTAAACTGAGAAAGAAGGAGGAAGAAAATAAGAAAAAAATACGAGTGCGAAGAATGGAGCGGACGGCCGAAATCCGTCATGCACTGGCTGGCGGCGCTAGAATGGGGATGCGACCTCATGGCCAGACTGCCTGACCATGTCTTATTCAGCGTGACCGAATGAATGGTAAAGGTCAGGCTGCATTGTGTTCTTGGATAACGCTGCGTCTTCTTTGCCTATCTGTTGTTCGCAGAGTGCCAAGTCGCACGAACACGC
>NC_051408.1:18755466-18755605 GCF_015228065.2 Penaeus monodon
AAAAGAGTGCGTGGGAAGCGCTACAAGTAATGGACTATTTTCAACGAGCCTTTAATAACCGATGTCACGAAAGTCTATTGTCCAATATCTACATTTAGATTACTCATTATAAAGGATCTTACCTATATCATCTCACACA
>NC_051408.1:18756271-18756375 GCF_015228065.2 Penaeus monodon
ACAAAATGCGTAGCTCGAAGGTTATTATCCTTACATAACCGAAAAAAGTGATAGTCTACGGTCCAATACCCATGTTTGAATTACTTATTAATAGTCATTCGAAT
>NC_051408.1:18756637-18757170 GCF_015228065.2 Penaeus monodon
TAAAAATATTTTACCAATTATGCTGAAAGATACATCCAGGTAAAGGAAAAAACGTGAAGTGAAAATAGAGAAATAGAAAGCACATTACTCAGCCTAATATCAACAAGAGAAATAAGAAACCAAACGCCATTTATGAGGTAAACATGCAACCAAATACAGTTGAATCCACAGCCGATACACACGTAACAACAACTTTCAATATGCAAATAACCACGGTCACGGAGTAAACACAGGTGTATTTACTGCGTGGAAAAGAATATCAACATCCCTAATCTCATCTTTTCCAGAATCTTTTTTTTTATTCAAGCTAGGAGTTTAACTATCATGACAGAAAAGAAGCAAAAATAATCTTCTTTCTAATCAAAGTTGGGAAACTCTTTGCGACACATGAAAAAATAATCCTATCATCTCCGTGCAAACATTAAGCCTGGAACTTGTGTAGACTTTTTGCAGTTTTCTTTCATTTTATATTTCTGCTTCTGGCAATAAGACTGGGGTGAGTGCTTGCAGTCTACGTAAATTATACATACATG
>NC_051408.1:18758024-18758175 GCF_015228065.2 Penaeus monodon
GCAATGGGACAGCCTGCTCCCTAACGTCATTACAACACACTGAATTGCTTAGTTAAGATGCCTTCGACGAATTTCCGTGAGTGAACGTTCTGGTTATTAGTCGTGTCCCATGAACGTGTGCTTCGTTGCTTTTCCTGTTTGTTTGTTTGTT
>NC_051408.1:18758304-18758486 GCF_015228065.2 Penaeus monodon
ATGCGTGTACGTGGGTTTATATGACCTAATAAATAATTTTCATATATCTACAGTTGCAATAAACCACATGGACAGAATGTCGGTACCATTGCTGACCTTGAGGACTCAGGTGAAGTTGCACACTTGTTGATTCCGGTGAGACCTTGCAGTGTCCTCCTAAGGCTGCGATAAACTGGAAAAAG
>NC_051408.1:18760080-18760340 GCF_015228065.2 Penaeus monodon
ACATGTATGAGAGCGAGAGTGCGTGTGTTTGTGGGTAATTGCATATAATTTATTTATTCCTACGTGTGCACAGACAAACTTGTTATGTCTTTAATTATCTTGTTACCATTCCCTTGAATTAAACAAAGCAAAGAAAAAGCTATGAGCGGGAGCGGTTAAATTTTGTTTTCACTTCGATATATCTATATATTCCGTTGCTGAAGGCCAATTAATCGAAATTTTCAAAATCTAATTTCATTGATGGATCAAATGCTGGAATT
>NC_051408.1:18761123-18762904 GCF_015228065.2 Penaeus monodon
CGACGGCGCGGAGAGTCATCGTCGGGCTGTTGGCTGAGAGCGGCCTTTCACAGAGGCGAACACCCAGCGGAATCTCTATTCAAAAGACATTTCCAGACACGCGGGAAATGGAAAAAAGAAATGTGCTCTTCACGTCACTGAATGCAATTTCCAAGGTGAATAGTGTCCCAATAGAGCGCGGAAATGAAAAGGAAGAGCTGCTCCTAATTGATTTGTCATGACGGTTTCACACACGCCAAAATGATATGGTTAAAGTTATGTCATGACATATTTGCCAAATTACCCAGGGCCCCGTGTTGCAACTATAAGAAAAAAGATCTAAAGAAGTATCATTCAAAAGAACTTCATCATATTTTGCGTGGGTATCACTGCTGATTTGTGCGACCAACAAGGAGCACATTTTGGACACGGACTGTAAACAAATCAGATAATCACAACTGCAATGAGGTGAAGTTGACTGAGATGGTGATATCTCAAGAGCCTGATACTAGAGCATAAATCATTACGACTAGTTTGCGAGACAATATAATATTGTGATCACGAGTATGAGCCGTGCAGTGTTTGATGTGGAATATATGCCGTCTTTCACTTCACATAAACGACCGCTATTTCATCATATTCTTGTGGTATATTCTACATGTGTAAAGTAATATTGCAATATGATCATCTAACCTCTGTTTTTGCCCTATTTGCATTCCCCGTTTTGCCTTCCTCTCACAATGGAGAACGAACCCGTTGAAAGGGCAACGCAGCTGACCGGAAGGACTCGCGGAGATGCAGAGAGAGCAATAGTCATGATCGAGACAACAACTGGGACACTCCCCGAGATTAAAACCTCATTCTCGTTCAGAAAGGGAAGTCAAAGAAAAAAATCACTGGAAGTTACGGGCCATGGGAATTATCTTGCTATACTTAACACGACCGCGAAGACCACAAGGGTAGTTTAACAACTAGAGATAGAAGAAAGAGCGCCGACAGACTAACACTTCCCAAGAGAACGCATATGCCTGTAAAACTGAAATGAACTCGGCCAAGTCATATCATAAAAGAGCAAATTTCTTTCACTCACTTTTTGTAAATTCACACTAGTACATACAGCCGAAACAACCCCCAAAAGCAAAGGTACATGATAAAAAAAAGTACCCAAGGGGAGCCTTATAGAGTCTTCAAGACAGTGTATGGTCCTATTTATGTGAATAGGAGAAGACACGATTGCAATTCCAATGAGGCCAGCATTATTAGACAACGGTGTTTCTACCATCTACTACAGCTAGAAGTGCCTAACAGTGAAAAAAAATCTTACGCAACACCAACTCCCAAGCCCAATGCAAAAGACAACATTTGCACCTGTATTTCTGAAGGACGATGGAGAGGAAGTGGCAGCTACATCCCGCAACTGCCGTCGACATTCACCGACGTCCCAGCTCCCCTCGCCCCTGTGACATCCTCGGGCCTCGGGGACATCTCCAGCCGCCGGGGATTCCTGCAATTACAAAGAGATAAACCCACCAGCGATGAGCGTGTAGATAGTAATGCAGTGAACTATGCTTTATGCAACATAGTTTTACTTGCAGAAGAAAGAAATAATGAAAGGAATAAACAAACGAAATGGTGATGGATAGAAGAATAACAGCAAGAGATCTTAAAATAGTGTTACTAACACAAAAGGTGAATAAAAAAAATATGCACAAGTGACGTCAACAAAAAACGATTACGGGAATGATGTTAAAGATTTAAATAACCATCACTGCCACTGTTGAACGTTGATAAGAATGTTGATG
>NC_051408.1:18762950-18763118 GCF_015228065.2 Penaeus monodon
ACAGTAACTTTAGGAGGGTTTTAGTGAAGAAGATGTTGCCGTTCCGAGTCCCATTAATGGCGGAGATACCTTTGGCAGTATGTATTATATCACGAAACCTAAGATACCATACTTGAGCATGTATGGTTAGTCGTCCTTTGTATGGTGAAAGAGACTGCATTATAGAAG
>NC_051408.1:18763379-18763843 GCF_015228065.2 Penaeus monodon
TCTTCTAGGCGTAAGGATGATGGAAAGAACATTTTATTACTAGATCATGGACAGCTTTTCATATAGAAAGAGGGTGTATTTAACGAGGTAACAGTTATTCTACAATTTTTTCTTATAGTAAAAGCAGGTAACAAGACAAAGCTCTCACCACGCCACGAGTTCACAGCCTTGAGGAATTACAATGTTAACAAACATTGTATTATTGCGAATGGTGGTTCTGCTGTTTACTGGAATAGTCATCTGAGAACTGAATAAAGTGCGCCATATGGGTAACGCACCAACCTAGCTTTGAGTCGCATTACTAGCTCGTTGCTCAGCCAGCTGTGTTTACACACATATATAATGCATTCATCCCAAGGAAATCTGTGGCTTACAAACACAAAGGCTAAGCATCCTAGGCAAATACTTTCAGCAAAACCTTGACGTACCCTTAGCAAGAACTACGTGTAGCTTCACAATTTCGG
>NC_051408.1:18763899-18764147 GCF_015228065.2 Penaeus monodon
GGCATTTCATTAAGGCTTGCGCAATCCCAATGTTCCCTTTTCGTACAGATCCTATCGATCGAGCTCTCTGATGCGAAGTGAAGACCTTGAAATGGAAGTCGATGATCTCAGCTCATTAGATATTGAAAGCCAAGACAGGGCGGGGCTGAAACCACGCAAGATACACGATGATTAACTAGCAGGTTATTCGGAAACGTTAAGCATAAACTGTGTACTCGTAGAGGGCTATGTAACTGTGTGATTATTAA
>NC_051408.1:18764200-18764622 GCF_015228065.2 Penaeus monodon
GAAAAACAAATTAGTTGTGTTATGATTATTTATCAAGGATGAATTACTGAATAAACCAAACAGACCATACAAAACAAAAGATACAGGCTATTCAACAACGCAGCCAGTAGGTTCGATTAAATCCATATGCTAAAAAAAGAAAAAAGTGTTTAGTTTATATATCACACGTTATCAGAGGTTGATAAGAAATAAATGACCGAATAAATCAAACCGAAATTAATCCTAAAATTAATTATCTCCCCCCCCCCCGAAAAAAGTCAGCTAATAAAAAGATAAAATGATTAACCAAAACAGATAACAAAATGGACGCTTTCCTTACTTTGTATAAATAATACTTTATTTTTATACTATAAAAAAAGAAACAAAAAACGACTAAATTAAGACTCTCAAGATATTTCATTTTGTATTGTTTGTGTTGTATT
>NC_051408.1:18765553-18766285 GCF_015228065.2 Penaeus monodon
GCTTTCAAAAAGCTTTTTTTGTATTTTTTAGATATAGTGTTATTACTTAAATTTTTTTTGTTTTTAATAATCGTAAACCCTTTATTATTATTTCTGGTGCATCACTAATATTTAACATTATTCTAAATAAACATTTTTTGTAAAAATAAGGAACCCACTGCTGTTTAAAATTTTTTTTGAGCTTTTTTTTCCCCCTCTCATCATTTAAAAATTTCTCGAAGGGGGCAGTCCCGAACAAGTTAAAAAATGAATACCTTTCTTTCCCCCCCCCCCCGACGATGTTTTAATTTTTCGGAAATTACGTCATCACTGAACCACTAAAGTCACACCCTTTTGACGTCCCCCCACCTTTTGACGTCCAAAAACCCTCAACGGCACAACCTATGGGGGTCACGAAACCCCCGCCGTCGCTCACAAAAACCCCCCCTAACCCTTTACACACCAGCCTTTTTCCTTGAATATAGGGGAAAGGGGGTAAAGTTGGGGATGTGAGTTTGAGGAGAAAGGTTAGTGTCTGGGCCGTTGGGGGAGGGAGGGGGAGGGAATGGGGAAAGGGGGGGGGGAGAGGGGGGGCTTTTTTGCTTTGGGTTGTCGGGGCGTTATCGGGTTTGGTGTTAATTCCCTTTGGGTTTTTTGGTATGTAAAGTAGGCTTGCGGCTCGGATGCGGACGGTAGTTGTAATCCTAGCGTACGCAACACACACATTCACCAAAAATAATAGCAATGCAAAAA
>NC_051408.1:18766461-18767110 GCF_015228065.2 Penaeus monodon
TTTTAGACGAAAGAGCCACGAAATTATTGTAGTTAAGTTCTTATCTCTTTGCAGTTCCATCTAAGTACAAGTATAAACAACAGAAAATAATTTTGCTTCAGGGGATGCAAATATAAATGAAAATAATTGGGACAAATTTCACAACGCGTCAAAGTGAGAAAAAAGTAAGTTATTAATGGATTAGATCAAATGTAAACAAAAGTTTAAAAACGGGTTAAAAGGGGAACAAAACATGACAGGTTCTCCAATATTCAATAAAGAGAAGGAGTGACATGAAAGCAATATCGGCCAAGTGTGATAATTGAAAGCAAACGTCAACACACCAACACTCGGTGGCCATTTCTAAGCAACTGGTGTCACTCTCCATCCCTCTCATCTTTCTTTCTCAACAAACCCCCACCCAATTTTTAAAATGCGTACTCTGGGAACCAATACCATGACTGAGGCTTTGTAAAGAACTCTAACACGTCATGGGGCCCCGGATACTATGACAGTCGTGTGTACAATATACTCGCCTTACCACACCTCGCCTTGACGGTTGCCAATAAACGCAGGAGAAATGACAGCTTGTGTTTGTTAATTGGGGTGTATGTGAGTGAGAGAGGGGGGGGGGGGGGGCGATGGAAAAAGAGGCCGAGAAAAAAAAAAG
>NC_051408.1:18767210-18767383 GCF_015228065.2 Penaeus monodon
GGTTGTTTGGGTTTTTTTGTTGCCCAGGAATGAACAGAATATCAAACCAATCTATCTCTATTAATAAGTATAAAGAAACAAAGTTGGGGAACTTTTTTTATTTGTATGCTTATAATCAGTCAAATAATTCCCTTTTAAATCCGCATTCTTCGTTAAACGGATTCGAATTAAAA
>NC_051408.1:18767507-18767619 GCF_015228065.2 Penaeus monodon
CAGGAAGTATGTGTAAGTTTTCTTCTTCTTGTGATCAAAACTATCGGAGCGTTCTTCCTCATCCGTGATACTTTCCTTCTCGAAGAAATCTTTAAAATGAAAGGGGATGGAG
>NC_051408.1:18767790-18768216 GCF_015228065.2 Penaeus monodon
AGATTTTATTTAAAAAAAGAGAATCTGGCAGAAGAAAAAGAGTAATAATAAGGAAGAAAGACACATTATAATACATTTTTATGCTTTGTCGGTTATCAGCATATTATTCCTAGCACTGTATCGTTATACATCTCCTTGCTGTGTCTTCCTCCTCAGTTTTGAAGATTTCAAATTAGTGTTTTCTCCCAATACTTCCAACACGACTTTCTTAATATCGTGCCTTAGTATCGTGTTTTTTTTTTATCTTCGATTTGTAATCATTTTTTTTAAATTCTATAGTGTGTCAACGCTTTAAATGTATTTTACAGGGTTATTTTGTAATGTTCTGTAGTGTATACTGGGTTGGTCTGCAAGGCTATGTACTGTTTTCTCTGCAGTATCAATCTTTTTCATTTTGCTATTGTTAGTGCATTATTGTTTCGACCG
>NC_051408.1:18768355-18768734 GCF_015228065.2 Penaeus monodon
TCACTCTGCATCGTAGCGGTGAAGTTTAGGCTTAGCACTGAGCCTGTGATCTATGAGTCCCTTTAGCTTAGCAATCCAGAGATCTCCAAAATGAATGTGGACGCTCTACCTCGTGAATAATTTCGTTTAACAAAGAGGACAGTTAAAACACCCATGAAGATGAAGGCAATAAGATTATCTTTCTTCTTTGCCTCTCCAGTTATTAGTGCAGATTATTATACCGGAATTATTACTAAACGTACAATAACAAAATATAAGGTTGATGAGTAAAAGCCTTGGTCGGACTATACAGAAGGGTGCTAGCAAGGCCATGTTATTTTTCCGACATATTTTCCGACATCCCCCTACCAGAGAATACGGTAAAGGTATGGAGTTCTGG
>NC_051408.1:18768946-18769781 GCF_015228065.2 Penaeus monodon
ATCATTATGTGAGTATGGATATACTTATGTGCATATTTGTCTGAGTGTGTGTCTGCGGCCGGGAAGAGAAATGAAGAGAGAAGGAAAGAGAAAGGAGAAGAAGCCGACGGACAGACACTTCATCATTCCCCCTCGCGCCTCCGATGCCTCTTGCTGCTCCCTCGCCACGCAGCATTCCAATCCTGCGGAAACAGGGAGAGAGAAGGGGGGAGGGGAAGGAGAGGGGAAGGGGAGGGGGAGGGAGAGGAGGGGGGAGGGGGGAGGGGGGAGGGGGGGAAGGGGGGGAAGGGGGGAGGGGGAGGGGGGAGGCGGGGGTAGGGGGGGTGAGGGAGAGGGACGGGGGGGGGGTTGGGGGGGGGGGTGGGGAGGGGAGGGGGGTAGAGGGGGGGGGACGGAGGGGGGGAGGTTTTGGGGGGGAGGAGGGAGGGGGGAAAAGGGGGGCGGGGAGGGGGGTTTTGGGGTGGGGGGGGGGGGGGAAAGTTTTTTTGGGGGGGGGCCTGGGGGAAAAACCCCGGGGGGAGGGGGGAGGGGGGGGGGGGGAGGGGGGGGGGGGGGGGGGCGAAAGGGGGGGGGGGAGGGGGGAAGGGCCCGGGGGAAGGGGGAACGTGGCGGGGGGTTGGAGAGAAGGGGAGGAGGGAGTAGGGAGGGTAGAGGAGCGAGGTTTTAAAAAAAGGGAGTTCCAGGGGAGCCCATTGCTAAAGAGTGTCAAACAGGCGCATTATGACATATGAATTGACACCTCGCGTGATATGATCCCATGCTGTATACCTCTAATTTAGTGTTAACCAGCTGTCAGAGAAGTGTTAAGAAATCCCTTAACTCCACAACAAACAAA
>NC_051408.1:18771536-18771667 GCF_015228065.2 Penaeus monodon
CCCTTCCTAATCATCCTTTCCCCCCCCCCCCATTCGGGGAAACTCGGTGAAGGGTCGCGGATGCATACGGCGCCTTGGGAGGCATTGCGGAGGCATCGCGCGCGCCGTTTTCTTTGCGGCCGCTTTGCTGC
>NC_051408.1:18772156-18772266 GCF_015228065.2 Penaeus monodon
GGGGAAATAGCGGGCGGCGTCTTGAGCTGCGTTATTAGTTGTCTGAGTTCAAACAAAGCGCATATTTCGTCCTGCGGCTGATGACATGTACGTGCGTTTAAATATGTATA
>NC_051408.1:18772705-18772918 GCF_015228065.2 Penaeus monodon
CAAATCCGGAACGCGAGCCTCAGCCTCCCATCTGCAAGGCAATTCTAACGGCCGGTTTCTCTCCCCAACAGGTGGCGGGGGCAGCAAGGCGAGCCCGGACACGGACACGACGATGGGCGTGTCGGGCGGGGGTCAACAGCAGAAGGAACACGCCCACACGGACGCCCCTGAAACCACCACCGTCAAACACAACAGTCAGGAAAATTCCTTACG
>NC_051408.1:18773030-18773213 GCF_015228065.2 Penaeus monodon
TCAAGTCGTCAGCGTGATCCCGGCAAGTTGCTTGAACTATGTGCCTCCCTCGCTGACCAAGACGGCGTGGGAATACAAATCAAGTTGAACCGCCATGTAAGTACAGAGTCAGTTTAGTGTCTGGGAGTATATATGTGGAGTGCGGGTGCATGTGTTTTTTGACTGTCTTTGCGTTCCTTTCTT
>NC_051408.1:18773587-18773889 GCF_015228065.2 Penaeus monodon
CCTATGCGTGTGAGTGTGTAAATGTTGGTGTGTGTGGTCATGATTTAGGGTTCATCTATTTTTCACTAACGTAAGCATTTGTTTACACCCGGAACTGCATATGATTCGTTGCGCCTGATAAATTGCACGCTCGTGGATTCGTGTGTGTTTATTCATTTGCTTTTATTTACAGTACAATCGTGCTTAAATGCCAGAGTTGGTTTTCACTGTTGCAATTTCCTACTTTCCCAGTGTTGGAATGTCTTGAGTTCGAAGTTTCACCTCGGTAGGCGATCTCAAGCTGTTGATAATGGCCACTCAAC
>NC_051408.1:18775558-18775766 GCF_015228065.2 Penaeus monodon
CGTTCTGTGATCCTTCTGTCTGTTCCTTGTTAGTTCTCATCCCTTAGGAACAGCTCTTGGGGCCCGTAAGTAGTTTGGGTAAAATATGAGTTGCAGTCAGCGAAAAAAATATACAGGGATAAAGGTAATTTTTCACTCAGTGTCTCGGAAACGGGATACAGGTATATTTACCTTTCAAAGAGACTTTGTTCTTTATCATCCTCAATTC
>NC_051408.1:18776540-18776695 GCF_015228065.2 Penaeus monodon
AACCAATCTAATACTCTATTAAATAATGTATAAAGTAACAAAGTTGCGTAACATTTTTTTATTTGGTAATGCTTATAATCAGTCAAATAATTCCCTTTTAAATCCGCATTCTTCGTTAAACGGATTCGAATTAAAAGGTGCCGGATTTTTTTTTT
>NC_051408.1:18776892-18776990 GCF_015228065.2 Penaeus monodon
CAGGAATTATGTGTAAGTTTTCTTCTTCTTGTGATCGAAACTAATCGTTCTTCCTCATCCGTGATACTTTCCCTTCGCGAAGAAATTTCATTAAATGA
>NC_051408.1:18777294-18777632 GCF_015228065.2 Penaeus monodon
CCATTTTTAGCTTTTGGGTTACAGCAATTACCCTAGCACGTCGTTAGCATCCCCTTTGCTGTGTCCCTCCTCATTTTTTAAATTCAAATTAGTGTTTTCCCCAATATTTCCAAACGATTTTTTAAATATCGGCCTAGTATCTTTTTTTTTTATCTTGATTGTAATCTTTTTTTTTTTAAATTCTATAGTGTGTCAACGCTTTAAAAATGTTTTTTTCGGGGTTTATTTTTGAAATGTTCTGTAGGTATAGGGGTTGGGGGGGTCTGCAAGGCATGTACTGTTTTCTCTGCATATCAATCTTTTTCATTTTGCTATTTTTGGCATTATTGTTTCGACCG
>NC_051408.1:18777771-18778147 GCF_015228065.2 Penaeus monodon
TCACTTTGCATCGTAGCGGTGAAGTTTAGGCTTAGCACTGAGCCTGTGATCTATGAGTCCCTTTAGCTTAGCAATCCAGAGATCTCCAAAATGAATGTGGACGCTCTACCTCGTGAATAATTTCGTTTAACAAAGAGGACAGTTAAAACACCCATGAAGATGAAGGCAATAAGATTATCTTTCTTCTTTGCCTCTCCAGTTATTAGTGCAGATTATTATAGCACGGAATTTATTACATAAACGTACAAATAAACACAAATATAAAGGTTGATGAGTAAAAGCCTTGGTCAGGACTATACAGAAGGGTGCTAGCAAGGCCATGTTATTTTTCCGACATATTTTCCGACATCCCCCTACCAGAGAAATACGGTAAAGG
>NC_051408.1:18778405-18778504 GCF_015228065.2 Penaeus monodon
GGAGAAGAAGCCGACGGACAGACACTTCATCATTCCCCCTCGCGCCTCCGATGCCTCTTCCTGCTCCCTCGCCACGCAGCATTCCAATCCTGCGGAAAC
>NC_051408.1:18778998-18779252 GCF_015228065.2 Penaeus monodon
CAGTTGCAAAACAGACCTATTACTGTACCAGTATGATGATCACCTGCGTGCGCTGATATGACTCTTAATGAGCTGTTATTACCTGCATAATTTCCAGCTGTGAACAAGCTGCCTCAAGAGAAATTGTAGGTTAAGACTCCCACACCTGAACACACAAACGAACTTACATTCGCTTAGCATGCAACCCCAGCAAATGCACACACACACAAATTGTGTTATGGTGTGATATGTATATATATAATTGGTGGTGTTAG
>NC_051408.1:18781762-18781917 GCF_015228065.2 Penaeus monodon
GGCATACTGACAAAGAAGATCATAAGACTATTATATACAGCAGAAAGAGACGGCAGACTGACAGCCGGAGGGAGGGAAAAGATACAGCCAAAAGCAGAGAAGAGGCAAACTGACAGACAAAAAGCAAAGAGGCGACGACAGCCAGAAGAGAGGGA
>NC_051408.1:18782071-18782654 GCF_015228065.2 Penaeus monodon
AGCCCTTTTCTCCATCCCGGCCGCAAAACCGAAAACCGAGAGCAGAGACGCCCGACCGGAGGCTGAACACAGGCGGGCCGAGAGCGCAGGCGTGGAGGAGGATGGGTTACCTTAATTAAAATGTCAGGTTGGAATGCGTTTTGTTCTTAAGGCTTGAGCAACGTGCCTTTAGTTCAGATTACCCCCGGAAGGTTTTCAGAATTAATGAGGAACTTGTAATGAGGTGGCTTTGGCGGCGGGCAAATATTGGTAAATATGAGGGGGATTCATGGCCATGTTTTTTTTTTTTTTTTAAGAGTGTTACTTGGAAATATGAAATTTTACTTTTGGGTGAATAGATTTAGCTTTTTCATCATCTCGGTACAATAATGTTCCTTCCTTCTTTTTCGATTTCTCTTATTTTTCTTGCATTTTTTTTTATTCTTCTTTTTCTTCTTCGTCTTCTTCTTTCTCTTCTTTTCTGGCATTCTCCTTCATCCAGAATTATAAGTTACATGCCCACATGCAATTCCACATAAAACACTAACAATGTTGATGGAAGTCGTTTTCCTAGTGATTTGCCTTTAACTCATGTGTATGTGTG
>NC_051408.1:18786082-18786308 GCF_015228065.2 Penaeus monodon
CGTGCTTAATTAACACACCTGTATCAACAACACTAAACCGCACAAAAGCACAAAAGCTCGTGTTTAAAGGCTCGACGCCGAAACCAGCTTTCCCGCTTGCCTGCCCCCGCTGCTGCCGACCTCCACTCCGACTAATGATCTGTCTGAGCCGGCGTCGGGGCTGTCCAAAGACCCGAACTACGAGGCCGGATGCGACACACGCGCGGGTGCCTGGGGAGGAATATTA
>NC_051408.1:18786797-18786917 GCF_015228065.2 Penaeus monodon
AATTTACGTAATGAGAACTACGTCTGATTCCAGCCTTGAAACCATACGGGTTCCAATAAGTTTTTCAAGAACGGTCAAAAAGTCATAGAAACAAATATTTTTCTTTCTCTCTCTTTTCTA
>NC_051408.1:18787413-18787873 GCF_015228065.2 Penaeus monodon
GAGTCCAAAGTTCACCAAAGATCAAAGTTACAGAATTAATGACGTAACGGTGACCGCGCCACACGCTAACAGCCAATTCCTTTTCCAACACTTTCAAGTCGACATGTCTGAAACGTGACCAAGTCTCGTTCCATCTGCTCTCACCGAGTGTGTAAATAAACACTTTACACAAACCATCCTAAATATCGACTCGGGGAAAAGAGCACAGAACTGAAGGTAAAAGTTTGGCAAAAAAAGAATGTGTGTTATATTGAGTTATATAACACTTCGGGAGTTATCATTAAAGAGGGACAGGGGGACCTTATTAACCAGGGGAAAATATATAGCTCTTTGATGCTTATTTGTAATATTTATTTGTTCCTGGTCTCTGTGTGATTTTTTTTTTTTCCTTAGGTAGATAGATAGACAGAGATATCTTTCCTTGGTGATTTCGGTTCAAACTAATTAAAACTGATACTAT
>NC_051408.1:18787940-18788039 GCF_015228065.2 Penaeus monodon
CGGTGAGGACAGGCAGAAGAATATAACAAGATGAGGAAGGAAATTAACATATGGATGGAAATGCATTTGCCATGTCTAACGATTTCGTGTTGTCTGTCA
>NC_051408.1:18788552-18788960 GCF_015228065.2 Penaeus monodon
CGCTTGCGTTCTTGTTCCCACAAGCGCACAATCAATAGAACTGCTACTGTGTCCATTCCATTTGTTACTGCATTCAATATTGCTATTATATTGCACGGCAGACTCCCTATTGCCGTTGCATGATGGACTTGGCGTCACGAACAATATTGCAATATTCCTTGTCCACTGTCAGTAGTCACGATCAGAGCATTCTGTGTTATCAGGAAAATCTATTACCAGGCGAGGGATGTGAGCCTTGGAATGGGACTCGTTTAGCGGACCTTGGGAACTGGGAGTCGTATTATTACTGAAACCGTGTTCTTGGATCGCTGGTGTTATTTTGGTATGGGAGTTGGTATCACTTTCGCTACTTCATCATGGTTGGCGTTGTTAGCGGCGGCAGTGCGGGATCCTTGATTGCTGTCGGTG
>NC_051408.1:18789694-18789888 GCF_015228065.2 Penaeus monodon
GGGCTCAGTTGTGAAAAAAAAATCCAAACAGTCTGAGGAAATAGCTTTTACCAATAGGCCTAATCCCGGCCCCTTTTAAGAAAGCCAACTCTGCCGCGTAGATCTAAGTAGGCCTAAGAATTTACAGCTGTGGATTAATGCCAGTTGTTGCCTAAGGCTAAATGGCTTATATAAGTTGGTAATTTCATTAAGGT
>NC_051408.1:18790530-18790891 GCF_015228065.2 Penaeus monodon
CGTTTTCACGAATGTTGTATAAGCTATAGCACATACGCAGACGAACATCAACAGAAGCACCGGCGCAGACAGCACCTGCCTCTCCCTAACTCCTTCCTTGCTTCCTTCTCCAGCTGGCGGAGGCTTGCGAGGCCGAGTTGGCGTTCCTGATCCTGGTTTCGGACGATGAGGAGGAACTCACCGTGCACGTGCTGGGCGACACGCTCCTGCCCAGCCCCATCAAGATACCAGTGAGTACAGTCCGAGTGCCTAGCTGCTCTTGGGTATGAATTCGTTCAGGGGTAGCGGTATGCATGGTAGGAGGACACGCGTTTATATACTATACGTTCGATATTATGTATATGCGTACTTGTATATTTAT
>NC_051408.1:18791059-18791383 GCF_015228065.2 Penaeus monodon
GACTCCAAGGCCACATACAACCGATATCCAACGTTATTGCTAAGGTTAATAGTGTCTGGAGAGCCACATACCACGGGGTTGGCTCTGTTGCAATATCATCCTGCCTCTGTTTCCTTCTCTTCACGTCGACTCGAAAGCACTTGCAACGAAATTTATGTCCGGCTTGAATGCAATTTGTCTTCTTGGAGGAGGAGGAGGGGGGGTGAACGGGGGGGGGGCAAATTGAGTGTGGATATGAGAGGGACATCCCAGTCGACGAGCGCGATTTTATGTATTAATCATTGACTTATTCTCTTCTTCTGCGTGGGTCATTAGTTGATATCT
>NC_051408.1:18792924-18793013 GCF_015228065.2 Penaeus monodon
CAGGATAACGTGACGGCGTGAGCGGGTCCCGAAACATGTCATAAACGTGCGCCGCTGAGGATTATCCCCGAAGCCTTTACCGTCACATA
>NC_051408.1:18793719-18793910 GCF_015228065.2 Penaeus monodon
AACGAACTCTTCGTCAGTTTCATTCTTTCTCATGCTCAACAGTGCCCTTCCATTGCAAACCCGTTTGATATCAATTCCAGTGTCGAGAACAACTCGCGTCGAGGCGGAGGGATGGAAGGGATATGAAACGATTTTCATAACTAATGAACTTTCTCTGTCTGTGGAATCGAGCTTTCCTGGTTTTGCGAGGT
>NC_051408.1:18793967-18794126 GCF_015228065.2 Penaeus monodon
GACAAACGGAAAATTTGATGACTTTTTTGAGCTGCAACTACCTACACGGTTGGAAAAATGGAGGTTCTTTTGTTATTATTTACATTGTGTTGGGATTAACTTCATTACATTTTTTTTCCTTTTCACTGTTATTTCTGCTCTTGATAGTTGGAGTAGAGT
>NC_051408.1:18794370-18794604 GCF_015228065.2 Penaeus monodon
ACTCAAAGTACATCCTTATTTAGAATGTTTTTAATCAGATACCCCGTTTAAAGTCGCCCGGGGATACCCAAATGTCAGTGCGTCGCCTGAAATTTTCTTTTCCTGTTTCTGATTATTTATACGGCTTGTCGATGGTCTTCTGTCCCGTCTTTTTTGCCTGCTTCCTTGGCTTCCTTTAAATAAATTTCCCTTTGTTTGCTTCTGGTGGGTAGACTTTTTTTTTGGGGGGGGGAT
>NC_051408.1:18796219-18797005 GCF_015228065.2 Penaeus monodon
CAACCCCCACCAAACTACCCCCCAAATTCCCTCACGCCGGCCCCCAGCCCCCTTCCCCCACTCCTTCTTTAGAACGTTCATTCTCCTTCGTTCCTTCTCGGTCCCTAAATTAAAGACCCCTTTTAAACCCCCTTTTTTTTTGAATCGCTCCTATTTCTTCTGAAAATTTCTTTTTCTCCCCAGGTTTGGGTTTAATTTATTTTGGGTTTGTTAAAGTCCGAACTGGACCTTTTCCGTCCAATTCAAGCCCCCCCAGGGGTTTGGGGGACTGGCGTACCCTTTTTCGCCAAATACTTCAAAACGGCCGGAGACTTTGGTTCCCCACCTTTCAAGGTTCTTGTTTCTTCCGCCTGGATTTTAATCAGCGAACCAATTTTTATTCTTTTTTCAATGGGGGTTTCATAGAGGCTGCAAAGCAATATTGATTAGGTAATGTGGCGAGCAGCTGCACTGTTCAGATACGAATTGCCTATAAATTAGCTAAACAGTGCTAATAGCGAAGAGAAAACAAGATAGTTTGTTAGTAATTGTTTCCCATTATTGGAGAAATGGGAGCGAACCGAAAATCTGAAATGGCTCCGTTTGTAACCAGAGGCGCGAGTTAAAGATATTACCTATTTTTCACTCTGAAATCAGGTAATGTAATTATCCACTTATTCGCATCCCATTCTGCATTAATTAAGCAAGCATCAGGTGCGCTCCAGCCAGGTCCCATCTGCTGTTGCCTGCAGTTCTTAATTAGCCTTCAATCACCTGTCAATATCCATCCTGATCCCCCTCCCCTGC
>NC_051408.1:18799915-18800956 GCF_015228065.2 Penaeus monodon
CGCGTGTGTACTCGCCTGCGTATGTGTTTATGTCTGTATGCATAAAAGCAATCCACTCTCTATCAAAAGCCAGAAATCCAAAAACAAACAATAGCGAGGCAGTCCGGCCGGCCGCCCCCCTCCCCCCCTCCACTCTGCCTCGATCACACCTGTTGTTTATGACTTCACCGGGAGAGCAGTGTGGCAGGCGGAGGGGGGGGGGGGAAGAGTGAGAGGATAGCCGGCAAAGAGAGGGGGATGGGAGAGGGAACAGCGGGGAATGAGAAGGGGAAAGGGAGAGGGTAGAGAGTGAGAGGAGAGGAAGAGAGGGAAGAAGGAGTGAGAGGGAGAGGGGAAAGGGAAGAACAGAGAGTTTGAATAATGGGGGGGAGGTGGGAAAAGAGCCTGGAATTGAAGCAAAGAAGGGGGGAATGGGAAGCAGAAGCGAGGGGAAGGGAAGGGAGGAATGAGAAGGGAAAGAGAGAGGGTAGAGAGGGAGAGGAGAGGAAGAGAGGGAAGCAAGAGTGAAAGGAAAAGGGGAAAGGGAAGGGGAAAGAAAGATGAGAAAAGAGCCTGGAATAGAAGCGAAGAAGGGGGGTGAGGAGGGGAAGTGAGGGGAGAAAGTGGAGAGTAAAGAGAAGGTGAGGCTGAGAGGGGAGAGAGACTTTTATTTTGGAGATCCAGACTAATTGGCGATGGATCTGAGCGTGTGTTCATCTTGCTCATTCCTCCTGTGTCTCTCGTTCCTCCTGTGTCTCTCGTTCCTCCTGTGTCTCTCGTTCCTCCTGTGTCTCTCGTTCCTCCTGTGTCTCTCGTCCTCCTGTCTCTCTCGCTCCTCCTGTCTCTCTCGTTTCCTCCTGTCTCTCTCGTTTTCCTCTGTTCTCTCCATCGTTCCTCCTGTGTCTCTCGTTCCTCCTGTCTCTCTCGTTCCTCCTGTCTCTCTCGTTCCTCCTGTGTCTCTCGTTCCTCCTGTTTCGTTGAGAAGGGAAAGAGAGAGGGTAGAGAGGGAGAGGAGAGGAAGAGAGGGAAGCAAGAGTGAAAGGAAAAGGGGAAAGGGAAGGG
>NC_051408.1:18801056-18801153 GCF_015228065.2 Penaeus monodon
ACAAAACCCCCAAAAGATTAGATAAACAAAAACCAAAGGGAAAAGTACAAATTTTAATAAACCCTTTGGGGTCCGCCCAAACACGCTTCAGGATTGG
>NC_051408.1:18801184-18801447 GCF_015228065.2 Penaeus monodon
GCTCACCCACGCTTTAAATGTAACTTTTTTGACCAAAGGAAAATGAGAAACAGCCCTACAGAATAGAATCTACACCCAGCACAATGAGGTGCGTAGGGCCTTTTTTATGCAATTTTACCCTAACTTCAGGTATACTAAGGAAGTGTCACGGGGGAAATATCGACACTTGCAAACGCAAGGCAACTTTACTTGCAGTCACATTCTCGCACCCCGGCGCACTCAGCACACACCCAAACGGACACACACACGCGCAAGGAAAAAAC
>NC_051408.1:18801782-18801963 GCF_015228065.2 Penaeus monodon
TTCCGTAACCAACGCATTATGAACCGGATGGTTTTTGATCGGGAAAAACTGGTCATTAGAGACTATTAAAAGGGGAGGCTTTTTTAGTCCACGATAACAATGCTAACCCCCGACTGACCTTAAAATACCCCCATAAAGTTTTCATAATTAATCCATTTATTTAAAACCCCCTTTTTTCACC
>NC_051408.1:18801993-18802209 GCF_015228065.2 Penaeus monodon
CCCTTTCCCCCCCTTTTTCAAGCCCCTTGTAAAAGGAACTTTTCCTCCCTTCCCCTTTTCCTCCAACCTACACCCCGCAATTTGCAAGGGGGGTTCAGTTTTTCTCGCGGTTAGGGCATGTTGCAGGCCCCCTTTATTGGGGCAGATAAGGGTTCCCTTCAAGGAACAGAGGCTTTATTTTGTTGCCCAATTTTTTCCTTAAAAAAGTTGGGATGT
>NC_051408.1:18803743-18804048 GCF_015228065.2 Penaeus monodon
GCGAAAACAACAAACTTACATCAACGAATGGCAAGAGAAACGAATAAATGAATAACTGAACAAAGTGATGAAAAGTGTTGGAAAGAGAAACCAAGAGCGAAGGAAAACCTTTTGACCGAAGTGCATTAATCTCCGCCGAGACGTCACCATTTTGGGCCTGGCGCGGGGGCGATAGGGGTGGGGAGGGGTATGGGGGGGCCGAAGGGTATGGGGAGGGTATGGGGAGAGGCCGAAAGGTATGGGGAGGGGCGCTAGGGATTTGGGGGGAGGGCGATGGGTTGGGGAGGGGCGATGGGTTTGGGGGG
>NC_051408.1:18805069-18806365 GCF_015228065.2 Penaeus monodon
ATATCCCTATTGTTTTTTCCACATTTTTTGTCCATCCTCTAACGGGTTTTATTTAATTTTCAAAAAATTGTTGGGGAAGGGGAAAAATATGTCGGCTTTTTTAAACCCGAAAAAAAGCCAAAATTTTTCAGAGTATTTTTTTGGCGCAAAAAATGGGAAATTATTCAAGGGAAGAAGAAAAAAGAGAAAAGAAAAAAAACACGGGAAACCACTGAGGAGGGGCAGGGGGGATAGGGGAAACAAAATCCCACAAAATTTAAAAACTACTGTAGGCATTTCGTCCGAAGAGAGAATTTCAAAAAGAATAACAGGGTGAAAAGGGTGGGGTTGGGGGGGAACGGGCCCCTGCGGGGAAAAGGGCCGTCCGGGTTAAAAATGGTCAACCCCCAATCCGCGCCCCATCGACCATCTCTCAAAAGGGGTTACGGGAATTTCCATTTGGGTTACCCGCATAAAAATTACTGTCCCGGTATCAGGCTTAAAATCCCATTTGTCCTTTGGGTTTGTTGCATGGGAAAGGGGTTTACCTAAGCTATCCCCCACGCGTTTCCCCCCTTTTCCCAAAGCCCTCCCCCCCCCACCCCGATCCCCCTTTTCCAGGCTACCCCCCACCCCAGATCCCCCTTTCCCAAGCGCTTTTCCCCTTAACGCAGACCCCCTTTCCCCCAGCGTTTCCCCCCACGCAGAGCCCCTTTTTTTGAGCGTCCCCCCCACGCGGGATTTCCCCCCAAAGGCAAAAAAACCCCCCCCCAAATTTTCCCCCTTTCCATCGTAGCCTCCCCACCAGAAACCCTTGGGCCTTCCTCTGAAAGCCCCCCAAAAATATGAAAAATTTGTTCGCCCCTATATATGGGTATTGACGATAATTCAGGCATTTAATGATAACTACCTTTTCCACAAAGGTTTCTTCTTGGGGCAGTTCATTCACCACTCCCAAAAATAACGTCCTGCACAGTTTTTCCGGGGATTACCCCGGGTAAGAACTCGTATTTTTAAAGGTTCTAAAAAAATTTTGGGAAGGCAAAATTTTTCGGACCAAAGGGGGTTTTACTGGCATTTTAAAGGCTGATTATGTTTCCCTTTTTAGAATGAGTGAACCCTTGTTAATTTTTCGCTGCCCGAGCCTCGTCAGGATATGGACGCCGTTCCCCCGGGGGGTTTTTTTTTTTTTAGGTTTTTTTAAAAAATTTTTTCCCCCCAAAAATATTAAAAAAAAAAAATTTTTAATTTTTTTTAAATTTTTTTAAAAAAAAGGTAAAAAATTAAAAAATTTTTTTTTAAAAAAAATTTTTTTTT
>NC_051408.1:18806451-18806533 GCF_015228065.2 Penaeus monodon
GGGGGGGGGGGGGTTTCCCCCCCCGGGGCCCCCGGGGGTTGGGAAGGGGGGGGGGGAAACCCCAAACCCCCCCCCCCCTTTT
>NC_051408.1:18806880-18806986 GCF_015228065.2 Penaeus monodon
GGGGGGGCCCCCCCGGGGGGGGGCCCCCCGGGGCCGGGGGGGGCCGGGGGGCCCCCCCCCGGGGGCCCCCCCCCTGAAACCCCCCCTTTTTTCCCCCCTTGGGCCC
>NC_051408.1:18807031-18807153 GCF_015228065.2 Penaeus monodon
GGCTATCATCAACCCTTTTTTTCCCTTTTTTTTAAAAAAAAGTTTTTTTTTTCCAATTTATTCCCCCTACCCCTTTTTATAACAAAAAAAAAATTTTTTAAAAAAACATTTTAAAATTTAAA
>NC_051408.1:18807892-18808005 GCF_015228065.2 Penaeus monodon
TTACCCTTTTTACCGTGAGAGGTGTAAATGATGGAGCAAATCCCTAATTCCCCCTAATTCTGTAATCCCCCTCCCCCCCCCCCCATTCCTGGACGCTCCTCCCAATCCTCTTA
>NC_051408.1:18808434-18808697 GCF_015228065.2 Penaeus monodon
AGGGACAGGTGAAAAAAGAATGAGATAGAGAGAAAAGGACGGACGGAGGTCAAGGGTGGGTGGCAAGGATCCAGTGTGGATATTAGGATATTTGCACACGAGCGATATATGTGTATGTGCCTGGGGATGATTCACTGCGGTGCATCACGGGAATAATCCAACTGAAACATTCACGCCGTGGAAAAGATCAACCCGCCATTAAGGTCACGTTGAAAAATGTGTGTTTTATACAGTAACTTTCAGTCTCTGAAATACAGAAATTT
>NC_051408.1:18810741-18811953 GCF_015228065.2 Penaeus monodon
CACTTGTTCTTCATATTTTACCTCCTCTCTCCGGAAATACAATTTAGTGACCACAGAACAGATATCACAGGACGTGTCTGTCTGCTCGTTCGCCGTGGAGGATGTCAGGGATGCAAAAATAATAAAACATGTGGATATCTGTGTATAAAAGTTGCTTACGTCATACCTGTGTTTGTAAAAAAAGAATGGGTTAACGCATGAAAACAAAAACCTAGTAAAATGAAAAATTTTTGGTAAAAAGCACGAAAACAAAAAGGTGCGTCTGTTTTTCCGTATGTTTAAAATACAAAAAATATAAAAACCCTATAAGTACCGTAATACTTTTCTAGATAAACAATAACAAAACTTACTAAATGTCACGGCGCACAAGAAAGAATCGTAGGCTCCATTTATTCCCGAAATCCCGTTCTGAATATCGATGCCAGTGCAGTTGTAGGGGGACTCACGAGCGTAGGGAGAGGGGTTGAAGCTTTATCCGGGTTTTAATCATAAAGGGTCATGTCATTTTTATGTCTTTTTTTTCCTTCCAGCAACGCAGGATGGTGTGGCGAGTTGCCAGTGAGGGGAGTAACGTGAAATTCAAGATCATACGATCTTATTCACATCAAATGGCTTCATCAGGATATTGCAGTTGAAATTAATTAACCAAAATCCGTTTAAATAGGTCAACTGTATATAAATACTTCATCCTTAGCCATGTACAATCCGGGGATTCACCCTTAAACACATATTTTCTCTTTCACTGAAAATCCTACAGGGCGTGAGTTTTGAAAATTATTTACCAATTCAAATGCATCACCATGATTATGGCATCCCTCTTCACAATGTAAAGCAGAACAAATGAATAAGCAAAATAACCCAAAGGATTACCATGACATTTAAAACCAGGATTTTTTTTTTTTACTCGGTGTCTCCAATAAATTTGTATCTGTACACTGCTTGGAAGAAAACAGGATTTTTTCAGTATTTTGGTTAAAAAGAAAGTCAAGTGAATAGGCAAATATATAAGTAAATGTGGATTTTTGTTTGTGAAACGGCAGAGAAATTCGAGTAGTGTACAGTATATTCAAATTGTCAAAATATTCATAGAGTGGCAGATATTTTCAGTATTTGCAGTATTTAAACGGCATGACGCTTAGTGCGTTGGGAGGGTTTGTATGTGGTTTTAAAATGGGGGGGGGGGTGCTTGCGTGTGTGCGGTTTTTGCCTTGC
>NC_051408.1:18812113-18812219 GCF_015228065.2 Penaeus monodon
AGGGTTTTAAAACCCCGTCCCGTGCTCGCGCCTTGTTTTGCATGTCCAGCCTATGCCCCTCAGGGCCTTTTCCTGTCTTGTACCGTGCCTAAAAGTGTCTTCCTGA
>NC_051408.1:18812294-18813060 GCF_015228065.2 Penaeus monodon
CCTTGCCCTTTAAATGTGTCTTGTGTAACTTGCCTCGCCTGTAACTGTGCCTTGCTGTAATGTTCTCTGCTGTAACTGGCCTCGCCTGAACTGTGTCCTGCCTGACTGGGTTCTCCCCGTAACTGTGCCCCCTTTCCTGTAAAATGTCCTCTGCCGTAACTGTGTCTCTGCCGTAATGTGCCTCTGCCTGTAACTGGTTCTGCCGTAACTTGGGTTTTTGCTTAACTGTTCTCTGCCTGTAATGTGCCCCTCCTGTAACTGGTCTCTGCCTGTATGTGCCTCGCCTGAACGTGTCTCTGCTGTAAATTGTTCTGCCTGTAAAATGTGCCTCTGCCGTCTGTGTCTCTCCTTTTAACTGTGTCTCGCCGAACGTGCCTCTGCCGTAACTGTGTTTGCCCCGTAACTGGGTTTGCCGTAAATGTGTCTGTGCCTGTATGTGTCTCTGCCTGTAACGTGCCCCTGCCTGTAGTGCCCTTAATTGTGTCCCGGCCGTAAATGTGTCTCTGCCTTTTAATGGTCCTGCCTGTAACTGTGCCTCTGCCTGTAACTGTGTCTCTGCCTGTAACTGTGCCTCTGCCTGTAAATGTGCCTGTAATTGGTCTGTGCCTGTAACTGGCCTCTGCCTGTAACTGTGCCTCTGCCTGTAACTGTGCCTCTGCCTGTACACAGGGATCTGCGCCTGTTGATCAGCAGGCCACGCCCTCCATCAGATGATTGCCGTAGCAAGGCTGGGTCCCAGAGCTGCGTTTGGCGTCGCATCACCGAC
>NC_051408.1:18813966-18815474 GCF_015228065.2 Penaeus monodon
CCCCCTTTTCTCCCCTTTTCCCCAATCCCTATCTGCTTTCCACAGTTTGTCCATCCTCTAACTGGTCTATTTAATTTTCGAAATTGTTGTGAAGCGGAAATATGTCGGCTTTTTGAACCCGAAGAAGCAAAAGGTTCAGAGTATTTGTGGCGCGAAAATAGGACTTATTCAAGGGAAGAAGAAGAAGAGAAAAAAATAAAAACAGAGGAACACTGAGGACGGCAGAGGGGATATGGGACAAAATACACAGGAATTTAATAACATACTGTAGGCATTTCGTCCGAAGAGAGAATTTCAAAAAGAATAACAGTGCAAAGGTGGGGTTGGGGAGAACGGGCGCTGCGGGGAATGGCCGTCCAGGTACACATGGTGCATGCCTGCAATCCGCGCCCCTATCGCCCATCTCTCTAAGTTTACTACGTCTTTTATCTTTATCAGCATAAAATCTGAGGTATATGCTTTACCCCCTCAGTGTCCTTTCGTTGTTGCACGGGGGGGGACCTGTATCCCCCACGCGGGCCCCCCCTTTCCATCGCTACCCCCCACGCAGATGCCCCTTTCCAGCGCTATCCCCCACGAAAATCCCCCTTTCCAGCGCTATCCCCCACGCAGATGCCCCTTTCCATCGCTACCCCCCACGCAGATGCCCCTTTCCAGCGCTATCCCCCACGCAGATGCCCCTTTCCAGCGCTAGCCTCGCACAGCAGACCCTTAGCTTCCTCTGCAGCCACCAGAATATGACAAATGTTACGCAGCCTATATATGGTGTATTGACGATAATATCAGGCACTTAATGATAGACTACCATTTCCACGAAACTGATTCTTCTCAGGCATGTTCGTTCACCACTGCAAAATAACGTCCTGCACAGTATTCCGGATTCACAACCGTATAAGAACTCATACTTTTCAGGTTCTAAAAAATATTGAAGGCAGATTTTCGGACCGAATTGGTACGTACTTCAGGGGTGATTATACTTTTCCTTTAGAATGATTAAATCTTGCTTAAACTTCGCTGCCCGAGCCTCGTCAGGATATGGACGCCGTTCCACACATCTAGGGCAGGGATTTTTTTTTCTTTTTTCCCGGTTATCCAGTTAGATAAGGGGTATCATGCTGGGTACCCCTATTCACAAAATAGTATACCTATACATATTACAGAATCCTAGGCACTGTAATTTTAAAAAATATAAAGGTACTACTATAGATTAAATTGGAATACATTTCCTGAAAGAAATATTCGTCGATTTGCAGACCATCTGATACATAATCTTATAATAAATGCAATATCCCACCATCCATGTATTTCCCGATTTCCGAATTCCTGTATTTTTATCTGTCTCCCTTTACGTTATCACCCCTAAAAGAATAGCCCTTGTTGGAAGCGGGGTCTATGAGCTCCCGATTGCCGGCTCTCGGTCCCGTCCGGGCGTCGCCAAGCGGTCTGGGGGTGCGGAAGCCGGACCATGTATTGCATGCGACACCCGGACGTGGCTTCACCTGCAGATT
>NC_051408.1:18815733-18815838 GCF_015228065.2 Penaeus monodon
GACGGAGGAGCAACGAACGACACGCCCTCCCTGCCCTCCGCGGGGACGCCCCTTCAGCCGTGTCCCCGGCGTCGCTCTTCGGGCCGCGCGCGAGGGCCGGGGGTC
>NC_051408.1:18817681-18817784 GCF_015228065.2 Penaeus monodon
ACCGTGAGAGGTGTAAATGATGGAGCAAATCCCTAATTCCCCCTAATTCTGTAATCCCCCCCCCCCCCCCCATTCCCGGACGCTCCTCCCAATCCTCTTAATC
>NC_051408.1:18818295-18818533 GCF_015228065.2 Penaeus monodon
TCAAGGGGTGGGTGGCAAGGATCCAGTGTGGATATTAGGATATTTGCACACGAGCGATATATGTGTATGCGACTGGAGATGATTCACTGCGGTGCATCACGGGAATAATCCAACTGAAACATTCACGCCGTGGAAAAGATCAACCCGCCATTAAGGTCACGTTGAAAAATGTGTGTTTTATACAGTAACTTTCAGTCTCTGAAATACAGAAATTTTAAACACATTAACGTATGTGTGT
>NC_051408.1:18820622-18820829 GCF_015228065.2 Penaeus monodon
TCGTGTCTCCCTCACCCGCCCGTACACATTCAACGGGTTCAGCGGCAGCCGGCGGGGCCTCTGCTCCGAAATGGGGGGACGAGAAAGGCGGAGAAAAAGGGTGAGAAGACCGGAAGTTTGATGGCGCGGCGAAAGAGGAAGAAGGACACGAACGACGAAAGAAACTTTGCGGGAATTTTACGCGTTTTTGCTTCTCACCTTCCCTTA
>NC_051408.1:18821607-18821910 GCF_015228065.2 Penaeus monodon
TATCTTTTTAAGATAAGAAAACCGACAGACAGATAAATGCACAGCTAGATCAATCCTCGGCCGAACTAGTCTCCGCGTCGAGGCCGACCCTGCGCGGCCAGCTGACTCTTCTGGGGCCGCGAGATACCCGACAGTGCTCTTCGGTGAACAGCCCCGCGCTCAAAGCCGCTGCGCCCATTCAGGGTCTGCTCTGTGGCGTCTGCGACATTGAGGAAGCAGAGGGACAAGGGGAGAGAGGGAGGGAGAGAGGGAGGGAGGGAGGGATGGAGGGAGGGAGGGAGGTGAGCGTGTGGGAGTGGGTGT
>NC_051408.1:18822023-18822674 GCF_015228065.2 Penaeus monodon
AGAAAGGAGAAAAAAAAAATGCACTTCTTTTAACAACTAAACCAAGACCGACGCCCCACTGCAACCCACCGCTGCCAGTCACCAGTCTCTCACGAGGATCAAACAGGTGCAGGAGACTCTGACAGGTTTGACATGACGACCCACTAACGACGAAGGGAGAGCGATCTTCGAGAGATAGATGAATCAATTAGAGAATACATAGATATCTTACACTTTAAAACCAACAATGCAGCTGATCAGAAGAGGTTGCAAGAGGAGTGTCTACACGTTGCGCATTTTGGAATATCTTATGAAGTGAATGATCATCCAACAATTAGCTGTTCAAGCCTTTGCATCATATTCGAAGCGATTGGCGTATATGACAGTTCCTGGAAAGGAACACTAATTTGGATAAAAAAAACCAAATTACCACGGCGTCGTTGTTATACCTGAGGTGCCCTGAGTCGAATGGTTTTCGAACTACAGAGTACTCGCACGATGCACCATTTTATAAAACGAAATCATGAAAAGGAAATAAGATGATTTACATTTGTGAAAAATATTATTTTCCCCTAGCAATAGTGGCAGCACAGATGTATAAATAATAGAATTTGAAGTAGAAAATCTCTATTCCAACTGTTATTTTAAAGCCAGCACTAGACATGTATGTGT
>NC_051408.1:18822777-18822998 GCF_015228065.2 Penaeus monodon
TTTCTTAATTCCTCCTGAATGGCCTTCAATTGACAAGAAAAATAAAAGAAAACCGCAGCTGATAAAACGTTGCGATTGCCCTCTGCCAACACCATCACAACGAACTTCTACACACAAAGAGGCTAGTCAGTCTGTCCTTAACAAACTAACTCTTACACAAGGCTTTCCCCTAATTGGATCAGGAGTAAGGAAACCGACGGTCAACTACTATGTGGCTGGAC
>NC_051408.1:18824102-18824353 GCF_015228065.2 Penaeus monodon
CATGTACAGACGCACGGAGAGCCAGGTCGATCAGACATGAAACTTGAAAAAGAAGAAAAGAAAACGGGCTCTGAAAAGGAGAGAAGGAGATGAAAGAGGGAGGATCCTTTAAAAGTGACAGCGAAGGAGGAGGCACTGCAAGACCTGGTCGCCGGGCCCGAAACAATGGCAGGCTGGCGCTCCGCGGCACTCCCTGGCATCCACGACTTTAATTGCGAGTGGTCGGAGAAAGCGGTGGGAGGAGTTGATTA
>NC_051408.1:18824429-18825226 GCF_015228065.2 Penaeus monodon
CAATCCCTTTCTCCGCATTTATCACTCTCTTTCGCTGTCGCTTTTTGCCTTTATCGGTCCCTTTCTTTCTCACATTGTTCCTTTCATTATCCACATTTAACACACTATCTCGATACATACAATAAAAAAGAAAGATAATGATGACAACGCGATCAAAAAAGAAAGAAAAGTAATGATGAAGAGAACACAGGGGAAAGTATCAAATAGACAATAAAAGAACATCTATATGCACAGTGAAACAGCAAACATGCTCTTACAAACAAAAATCCCCCAAAGAACAAACACGCCCCAAAGATAGCCTTCATTTGAGCGCCACTGAGTACGCACCAGGGGTGTTTCGGAGCCTCCGTGTCCAGTATTCGTGGGTGTGATTCCGTTAATGTATTTCCTTCATACTGCGACAGGCACCAAGAATCGGAACATTGGAAACACAAATAACTTGGTTAGGTGAGGCTGAGATAAAAGTTGTGGTGGCTTTCCTGAACTGAGAGCTGATTAGTGATTATGATTCGGTGTTTATGCTTGTCCAAAGGGGATCTCCGACCACTAACCCGAAAATACGTATATTAAATGTTGTATTAACCTAATTTTCCTCTGTAAAATTCGCATTTACTAAACACTTCTTCGGTCAATTGGTCTGAGAGCACCATTGAACAAGCATGCCTTCATATGTAAATGAGCATATGAATATTTACACGTAAATATGACGAACAGAACACCGAATCATAATCACTATTCAAAGTGGACATAAGGGACATGTTCGTAGAGGAACATGCTTACTAAGTCGTGAAATGATA
>NC_051408.1:18825434-18825501 GCF_015228065.2 Penaeus monodon
AAAGTAAAAAATTATATAATACCTTTACGGAGATTAGATATATAGGCTAGAAAAGCAAGGCAAATTC
>NC_051408.1:18825721-18826838 GCF_015228065.2 Penaeus monodon
ACCCTGGAAGACAAAGAATCCATCAATCCATTTCCTACCCTTCCCCTTTTCCCGTCACTAATCCCACCCTCTGCCCCTGAACGTCCCCTGGGCACTCATCACTTATCCAGTCTCGAGCGCGGGGTCCGATACCGGCGAAGTGCGGCGGCCACGTAGTCGCGAGCTTCTATGATACTGAGCCTGTCCCTTGGGTTTTCCTTCAGTGCCTGCCTGCGCAGATGGCACAGTGGGAGGGGCAGCTTCCGATAGCTCCTGTTCAGCAAGAGGCATTCGCCAACCAACTCGCCCAGGGCGTAAATATCTGACGCAGGCGTCGTACTGCCGCCGTTAGCCACTTCGGGGGCGAGGGGGGCGGCGCTCCTGTTGACCAGCTTCACATTCTGCACTTCGAAGTCTCTCGAGACAAGCACTTGCACGTTATTCAGCGCGACGCGGTTGCTGACTTCGTGGCCACGGTGAAGCTGCTGGAGCTGGCTGAGGACCTCCCAGAGAGCCCGGATGACGACGTGGTTGGCCACCTCCTTGTTCCACAGGATGTTGGCGAGGGGCGTGAAGCCATTTTTGGAAATGATGTCTGATTTAGAGGCCGAAGAGGCGGCCTTCTTGGCGCAGGAATAGATGCCTTTCACTACCAGAACGCAGGCAACCAGAAGGCAGGCGACCAGAACGCAAGTAGCCAAGAATTAGTGCTGAGGCAAGAACCCTGTTTCTTCCTAGCGCTCCTTCTGCATGCGAGCGATAATGTCCTTCGCGCTTTGGATGTACTCGAGCTTCTTCTGGTACAGCGCTCGTGAGTCGGCCGAGTCCATCGCGTCGTACCGCTCTTCGCTCAGGACGAGGTCGGGGGACACGATGATCTTGGCCTTGGGGCCCTCGAACAAGTTCCCAAGCGTCCTGGAGGCCTGCTCGAGCGTGATGATTTGCGAGTCCAGTTCGGCGTGGTGGGCGGCTGAGATACTCGCACCGAAAGTGAAGCAACTCATGGCCGCAAAGCTTCTGGCAAACACCAGCAGAGCAAGCAATGTTCCGATCTTAGTCATTTTCAAGACAGGTTTTTCATTTCCAGAGAAAATATAAATATTTATAACGAACATGTTTCTGTGTGCGCGTGTGTATA
>NC_051408.1:18829387-18829598 GCF_015228065.2 Penaeus monodon
TGCATCTGAGGAACAAAGGAACGAAGACAAAGTTATTTTCTTTTCGCGGTTCTTTATAATGAAGAAAATGAGTAGTTATCAAGGGAATTCTAAAGAGCTCATAGGTTTTAAAATGATGTTGTCGGCAATTATCACGGAAGGCAGATTCGCGACGCTTCTTTATTGGCAACACCTGATTGTGCGCCTTCCTTTCTCCTCTTGGTTTTCTCCT
>NC_051408.1:18829793-18829901 GCF_015228065.2 Penaeus monodon
TTTTTTTCCTCTGCTTCTCTTTACCTTTCCTCTTTCCCTTATTCTTCTTCCTTTTACCTGTCAGTTTCCTCTTCTTTATTCCCTTCCTAATAACTATCATTATCACCT
>NC_051408.1:18830577-18831056 GCF_015228065.2 Penaeus monodon
AGCAAACAGAATCGTTCAAGTAGGGGGCAGCTGATTATACCGTCTTAAATAAGAACGGCAACCTATAAAAATACAGTGAATTTCTGTCCCTTGTGTATGGCAAGATCACGGCTTACAGAACAATGGTTTGTCAATAGGGAAAAAATTAACATTAACGAACTTTTTTTTTTTATTCCACCAGTATCATGTGCGATATCAACTGTGATCTGAAAGAAATAACTGTGTTTATTTCGCATAGCACTTCGACAGGTTGACGAATAACGGTCTAATGTACATTATAATAATAATATTCATAGTTACAGAAATACTATAATACACTATGACACAAGGCGGGAGAATAGTTATTATATAAACTATAAATTTTGATAAATATAAAAAAAATATTGCACTGTATTTTACTGCCTATTATCTGTTATCTATTATCTAACTATTACACCTCTCCTCTTCCTTCTCTTCAACACAAAAAACAAGAAAAATGA
>NC_051408.1:18831117-18831398 GCF_015228065.2 Penaeus monodon
CTGTGATAAAATGGAGGTGAAAGTGAGCCGAAAGGAAGTTGTTAAGAGGAGGAAAAAATGGAATGTTAGACACTTGGTCTCGGAAGGCGAAGGAAAGGAAGGTAAAAAGCAGATGTGGAGAGGAAAGGCAGAGCGAGGATAAAGAGAAGGAAAGAGGAGGCAGAAGATAAGATAAAGGATCTAAGACAAAAAATTCCAAGAATTTGCTGTTTTTTTCTTTGTTTTCCACATCATATATTTATTCCGCAAATGTATCAACTGTTCTTGTCCGGAAGCGCGCC
>NC_051408.1:18833126-18833599 GCF_015228065.2 Penaeus monodon
GTCTCATCTAAGAAGATCCCTGTGCTTATCCCTTCTCTAGCCTAAGAAATAATCGTCACAGACATTAGCATCATACTTTAGTTTTTTTCCCTTTTATCTATCTCTACACAAAGTACACCATAGCTTTTATCATTCGTTCACTGCAACCATCAACTCCCCACCATATCCACTCCCTCACCACAACCATCAAACCCTCACAATAACTTTCAACTCCCTCCCCAAACCCATCGCCCCCTCCCCATCCCTATCGCCCCTCCCCAAACCCATCGCCCCCTCCCCATCCCTATCGCCCCTCCCCATCCCTATCGGCCTCTCCCCATACCCCTCCCCATACCCTTCGGCCCCCCATACCCCTCCCCACCCCTATCGCCCCCGCGCCAGGCCCAAAATGGTGACGTCTCGGCGGAGATTAATGCACTTCGGTCAAAAGGTTTTCCTTCGCTCTTGGTTTCTCTTTCCAACACTTTTCATCA
>NC_051408.1:18835826-18836036 GCF_015228065.2 Penaeus monodon
CATCCAACCGTAAGGAAGAAATTGCAACAAAAATAAAGCCTCTGTGTCCTTGCAAGGAATCCTTATCTGTCCCAATCAAGGAGGCTGCAACATGTCCTAACCGCGAGAAGAGACTGAAGCCCCTTGCAAGATTGCAGGGTGTAGGTTGAGAGGAAAAGGGGAATGGGAGAAAAAGTTGCCTATTTACAAGGGGGCTTGAAGAAGGGGGGA
>NC_051408.1:18836077-18836239 GCF_015228065.2 Penaeus monodon
GTGATAAAAGGCGGGTTTAATCAAATGGATTAAGATATATGAAAACTTTGATGAGGGTATATGTTAAGGTCAGTCGCGGGATTAGCATTGTTATCGTGGACTCAAAGCCTCACCTTTAATAGTCTCTAATGATCCAGTATTTTCCTGATCAAAGCCATCCGG
>NC_051408.1:18836716-18836943 GCF_015228065.2 Penaeus monodon
CGAGAATGTGACTGTCAAGTAAAGTTGCCTTGCGCTTTGCAAGTGTCGATATTCGCCGCTGTGACACGTTCCTTGAGTATACCTGAAGTTAGGCTCAGAATTGCATAACACAACAGGGCCCTACGCACCTCAGTTGTAGCTGTGGTGTGACGATTCTATTCTGTAGGTCTGTTGCGTCATTTTCCTTTGAGTCTAATAAAAGTTACATTTAATGCGTGGCTGAGCTG
>NC_051408.1:18836972-18837133 GCF_015228065.2 Penaeus monodon
CCAATCCTGAAGCTGTGCTGTGGTCGGATACTTACTCTCTGGTATATGCTGGGACCTTTTATGCAAGGAAGGTGTATGATAGCTTTCCTTGGATTAGTTTTGTTTTATCTAATCATTCCTTGGGGCATTTTACATCCAGGAGTATTAGTGAAAAAACGATA
>NC_051408.1:18837345-18837714 GCF_015228065.2 Penaeus monodon
AAAGAAAAAAAAGAAAAGAAACAGCATTCAGACAGAATGAAAGACAAGCCTTACATATAAAGAAATACCAGAACCAATAACCATTCAGGCAAAAAAAAACAGATAAATAAATTGAAGTCGGACGTGGCCATCCATTCCAACGGTTTCCGAAAGACAGAGGAAAAAGATTGAAGTGTGAGAGAGAAACACGAGCTCGGTGTGCGTGTATTTCATCTTGCAGAGATAGTCCGGCCTTCCTTCCCAGAGTCGGCGACTTGGCTGGCTGCCCTCACATGGAGAGTCGGCCGAAACTGATCATTAGGAGTGTTATTAGTAGTTCGACTGTTATCGTTAAAACCAGGATCATTGTGTGTGCGTGTCTGTGTGATA
>NC_051408.1:18837916-18838984 GCF_015228065.2 Penaeus monodon
GTTATGGACAAGTGGGGTCGCTCTAACAAGGGCGGGCGAGGCGATCCGGCTGGTGTCCCGTGACAGCGCCGCCACTCAGCGAAGTCCAGTGGAATATATCACAAGATATTCCCTTTATCTCTGGCCCGTTAAAACGAGGCCGTAGAGCCAGAGACTCATCTACATTAAGCTATTCCATATTCATGTACTGTAAGTGTGGCTGCAAAGAACGGCCGTGAGCCTTGGTGCGCGCCACGTTGATTGACCGTTGACATGAAGTTGATGCAATGGCGTATCGCTACGGATGTTCGTGATCTTTTGCACGATATAACCAACAGTAATACTGTGAGAGCTCGTTCGTATTTCATTCATTTTTCAAGTTTCAATTATGGCAAGGGATGAATAATTACTCTGCGTTAGCTTATAATGAATTGATGGGGTTAAGTTTCAAAAATAAAATTCAAAGAAATAAAATCCAGTTTTGCTCTCATCATCCTACCCTTCGCAGCGCAACTATAAATCATACATCGATTCACGATCTATCCAAAATATTTTATGACGGAAAACTTTTTACAAATTCATTTTCCGCGTGTGGCACAGACAGCCAAATTTGCTGCAATTCTGACATGCTAGCGCTGGCACAGGCTTGGTGAATGACAGCTTGTTATCAAAATCAATTCCAAACATGATTATGAACGTCTGGCATCTGAGAACTTTCCCTTTCAACCTTCCGTCTCGCAGCTACGAGTCAAGCGCCATGATATTACCGTCTGTCCTTTGCAAAGGGGGGGGGGATCCTGCTAGGAATGGGGGTCTCCGTTTCTGAGACTGGCCGGCCCTTCGCTGGCCCGCTCGCACTCCTCAATTTTTCAGTTCCATTTTATCCCTATCCCCTACGCCTCTTTCGCTCTTTCTCTGTTCTCCCTTTTCTATTCATCTGTTTTTATTCCTGTATCTCTCCACTCTCCGTATTTGTCTTTCTTTATTCTATCTATTCTTATCTCTATCTCCCTCCTTGTCTTTTGCCTTCTCTCTCTCTTTGTCATGTTATCTATCTATTCATGTCTACTTCCGTTTCCCTACTTGCCA
>NC_051408.1:18839522-18839676 GCF_015228065.2 Penaeus monodon
TCGGCGGAAAACCTCCACCAGACCAAGGAAGAGCAAGGCGGCGAATGAACGAGAGGAAAAGGAGCGAAAGGGGAAAATGCCCCGCGCCGTTCATCAAGAGGCTTCGGGGCGGCGAGGGCCTGAGGCGCCCTGAAGGATGCTAAGCCCCCCCTCC
>NC_051408.1:18839989-18840201 GCF_015228065.2 Penaeus monodon
ACACATCCAGCCACGCATACATATGAACATACACCAACGGATATATAGACAAGTAGACATGTATATAATTCATCTAGACATGAATTTATAATTCACTAAAGGTACACGTAATTACATTTACAATTATATTCACTTCAACATCCATGGTACAAAAATAATAACAACAACAAAAAGGTAAATTACCTTTATGAGTTACCTGAAACCCCGATTGC
>NC_051408.1:18841158-18841442 GCF_015228065.2 Penaeus monodon
CTTTAATCATATAGTACCTGAGCTGTATCGATACAAAAAAATCGAAATTACATTTGCAGACTCCCAAAACTAAACGTAATTACAAACCTACCGAAAAGGCTTCCTAGTATCAATTACATAATCTCGGAGCGATAATGGCTTCAAGGACCCCCCCCCTCCTATCTCTACCCCCTCCGACGTATCTGTAATTAAAATGTGAATAAAAGTCAACGTAGATTTATTGAGAAAGTTACACTACAGATTAAAAGCATAACCTAGGTCTAAAATTAGAAGCAAACTAATAG
>NC_051408.1:18842064-18842543 GCF_015228065.2 Penaeus monodon
TGGGGGCGGGGGGGGATTCTGAACATTTCAACATGCGGCAAAGTCCCTGCGGCCTGGGTGATTGATGACAAGCTCTCTCGGCACTTGCGATAAAACTCTGCGGAGTTTCCCCATCTCGTTTAACTTACACCCCGACGTCGTCTAACCCAAAACCATTCATGCTTTCACACAGAACAGCAGGCGATGCAAGTATAGCTAAAATAATTTTACGGAAAAGGAAGGATGTGAACCTTTATTTCACTCCTGAAAACAAATCCACATAGAACTAATGCTAAACCAAAATGTTTGCAGAAAAGCAAATGTGCCTACTCATATAAAGCTGTGCCATGCATAGGAAACCAGGAATACATAAAAGAAAGAGGTATATTTTCCAAAACTTTCACTTGAATATGTTATTTGTCTGTTTTTGGAGGTTTCTTTTTTACTCTATTGAACAGGATAATTATTCTGAATCTCTTATTCTTGCAAAGTATATTACA
>NC_051408.1:18842695-18843178 GCF_015228065.2 Penaeus monodon
CAGGAATATTTTGTTTTTAGAATATAATTATTAATTTCCACGGATCGGCAGCCAAGAATTCCAAACAAAGAACCCACACAAACTCCTTCACAAGGACGACCCGTATTCTTTGCAATGCACACCCGAATGCACTCAAACAGCCCAAGGATTACTCTGCTAGGAAATATGACGTCAGTTACACACACAAGCAGCGAAGTCACGCGGCTCCTGCATAACGCACTGGTCCAATGCTGACGACAACCGAGCATCATTTGTTAACTCACAAAGGCGGAATATATCGGCCAACAATACTGCCTGTCCATACTGTAACAGCATTTCAGGGACAACAAATACAGCCTGTCGGTGCAGTACAATTGCGCTGGTGCCGCTGCTGAATATACAGGAGCGAAATATAAGGAACAAATTTAGACTGAAGAGGATGTGAATTTCTTTTTAGGATGCTCAAACAAATGAAGCTATCGTTGGTGAAGCTGCTAGTGTTGT
>NC_051408.1:18843404-18844564 GCF_015228065.2 Penaeus monodon
CACGTGCCCTTATCACTATGATAATATTGCCGAAAGTTGCAAAATATTTCTCATATACTGTACTTTATCTTGCAATATTGCTGAGCACTGAAAAAGAGGAGCAACTGACGGCCATTGCCTTGCCGGTAATATTGCCTCGTTTTTCATTAGAAGGAACGCGGGTCGAGCAATTTGTCAGGCGTTGAGCGTCGTCGGTAAGCTGATTATATTCTTCAGAAATACTATTAGAGGCATCTTAATTGATGATTGAAACTGCTTCCCTTTTTCAAGTCCACTTTCCTGTGTCCACTAGGTTAAAAAAAAACTCTAATGAGCTTTAATGCACGTATGCATTTATGTAATTGTTATCATTATCAAAAATTCGCTTCGCTCTCATCTTAATCGACCACATTTCATTATTCTTCCTTCCTTCTGTTCTGATTGCATATCGAACGCTTACGTAATTAATTTCTGTCAGATCACAGGCATTTACGTCATCGCTGCATTCGCTGATTACTCTGAGTCGGATATATGATAAGTAGAAAATTTCTACAGGACACCAATGTTTTTTTTTTCTGAAATTATTCTAACTTCTCATGTTAAAAGCAAACAAGCGTTTTGCTTTATAACTGTAAGGTTAATTAACTCTACAGTAGTCAAAGTGCATTGAAACTAAATTGCTACTAAGCTACTTAAACAGTCAATCTATTCATAGTCCCCTTTTATCTCAGAATGTATCCGTAAACAAAAAGTCTTATCAAAGCACTAGACCAAACAACATATGGATTTTTAAGCTAGAAACTCGTTAGTTACACAGACGCTGCCTGGCCAATCTTCCCGAGTGATTGATAGAGAAGGTTTCTCGATAATCCTATGAGCGAGCGGTGTTAGATCTGAAAATTAATTCCGAGTGTGTACCTTGCCTGAAATCATAATGTGCCTTTGTGGTGAGAGCAGAGAATTGTGTGGGGAATAAACTCTCTGCCAAGGATGTAGTTTCCTCCAAACGCGGGCAAACAAGAAATTAATTACGTTGCATAATCAAGAAATTATTTCTTTATTACGGAAGCGTGTTGAGTGAGTTATGACGTCATCTTGAACATATGTTACTGATTAATAATAATTTAATGAAAAAGAGGAAAAAACACATCGGAAAAATACTTGATTTACATTGGATAGAA
>NC_051408.1:18846066-18846244 GCF_015228065.2 Penaeus monodon
CAAGATATTGTAGTCACTTTCAGCAATTCTCTCTCTTTCCATTCCTCCCTCTCCCTTCAGCCTCTTTCGCTTTTCGCCAGGTGTTTTCACTCACTCCTTTCCCGCCGCTTCCACTTACGCCAAGAGAAGGAGATTCTTTTATTCAGCCGATGTAATTGTTATTATTTCTCGTCTTTTT
>NC_051408.1:18846273-18846421 GCF_015228065.2 Penaeus monodon
TCATTTCGCCTTCAATGGAAGCGTTAATTAATTTCACGATTTTCTCCTCTCATCCTTCTCTTTCTTCTCTCTCACTTCTTCTCGAATCTTCCTTTCATAAAGGATTTACTCCTCGATTAATTTCTCCTCATTCTCGCTCCTTCACGCC
>NC_051408.1:18846515-18846710 GCF_015228065.2 Penaeus monodon
CCACTCCCCTTCCTTCGCCCCCCACCCCCCTTTCTCCTGCTGTCATACTCATTAGCGAACTTGCTTCAGTAAAACACCGAAAGGTAGAAAAATGGTAAACAAATCGGGAAAAAAGAGAATATTAAAACTCGTCCCTCGAGACTGAAGTTCATTTTTGACGCGCGAACTTCGTGTCATGTTACAGAACAGGTAACA
>NC_051408.1:18846762-18847016 GCF_015228065.2 Penaeus monodon
GGGGGGGGGGGGGTAAGGGCGAGGTGTACAACGCATAGCGAGAGAGAAAATGTGAGGATAAGAGACCAGAACATTTGCACGGATATATGATTTATTCTTAGTGCGCGTGTGTGTTAACGTCTATCATATCAGCACATGCCAGACCAGTCTTCATTTGAATAATATGCATAATTTGTGGATTACTTATATATTTATTGCCTTAATTTCTCATTTTTGTCGCTCTCGTATGTTCCGTATATGAATCAGCAACAGAG
>NC_051408.1:18847232-18847691 GCF_015228065.2 Penaeus monodon
TTCTATGTTCGTATCTGTGCATCTGCCTGTATGTTCCTCCCCGCTCTGTGTACAGCCATCCCTCGGCCGCCGGTTCGACAAGCCTCCGCGCCAAGGATCCGGCAGCGCTCGAGGCTCCCCCTCTTTTCAGCGCAAAGAGAATCAACATTTTGATCTTCAAGATTCAAGTTGAAGATCCAAGGAGATGCTGAGGATGGCTGCCTAGCGAGAACCGAGATCTCTGGAATGAGAAGCTTTGTGTGGCATCAGGAGATGAGGAGATGCAGCATCCAGAAGGCCTTCATCTCCGTGAAAGCTCAGAGGAGATGAGAGAAGAAAAGGTTATAGAAAATCGTCTGCTTCGAGAGATTTTTGTTGGGTGGATGGGGGGGGGAGAGAGACCCACATTAATGAGTGCAGTGAAAGAGAAAATCGAGAAAAGGTGAGGGGATAAAAAGTGATATATATTTACGAAATGAC
>NC_051408.1:18848217-18848653 GCF_015228065.2 Penaeus monodon
CATTCCGGTGGTCTGATCGAGTTTACTGCAGACTTTTTTGCAACATTTTTACAATTATTTCGAAGTTCTATAATAAACGGAAACTTTCCCGAGCACAGCGAGTATGAGAACATAAAAGTTGCCTCGCTTTAAAAACTACTCAATTGCCACCTAGAATTACCAGCGTAATGACGTTTGTTTCTCAATGGTCCAGGAATTTTATGCAATTAGATGTTGCTTCAGCTCTAGACAGCAAACTTATAAAGGGTCTAGGATTTATTCACGGAATTAATGAAATCGTTTCATGAAGTCAATTGTGATGTTGAAGATCTGTAATAACTCGCAAAGGTCAGGCGTCTCACTGAATGATCTTCATTTGAACGGTTTGAACGTGTATATGTTAGTGTTAGGAATAATATCCTTTTCTACAATCTTATTTTTGTTATCATCTGTAACA
>NC_051408.1:18848705-18848769 GCF_015228065.2 Penaeus monodon
AATAAGTCTTATATACAACGAGGATCTGATATTTAGTCAATTTAACGCGTTGATATTTCTTGCA
>NC_051408.1:18849184-18849268 GCF_015228065.2 Penaeus monodon
CAATCAGCACCATGATATAATAGAGAAACATAAAAAAGCGAAGGAAAACAGAAATAGAAGACAAGCACTTCCCATACTAAACGT
>NC_051408.1:18849300-18849497 GCF_015228065.2 Penaeus monodon
TTATCTTGGCAGCACTATGCCTGCCCTCTGGAGGAAGCATAATGCTAGAGCTGTAGGATCTTCGTCCATTAGTATATTCATGAGTATTCACGCGAATTCGCTGGGGATTCGGAATGGGTCTCGACATGCACAGCCGGCGCTCGACCCGGGAGCAAGATGCCTCCCTCGCTCGCGCTCTCCTCTTTCTGATTCTCCAA
>NC_051408.1:18849813-18849995 GCF_015228065.2 Penaeus monodon
CTGCTTATTTCCCGTTATTTGCCCTCGCCCAGCCCTTGCCCTCCTTCTCTCCATCCTCCCTTCTACGCATCCTCCCCGATTACCTTCCAATCACTCCATCCGTTCCTAGACTCCAAGATTACCCGGAAGTCCCCGTCGTAACTCCTCTCTGTAGCCACCGTGGACGCGATCGGGTTCCTGTC
>NC_051408.1:18850445-18850515 GCF_015228065.2 Penaeus monodon
CTTCGCACATTCGGACGTCTTGGGCGCGGATTGTGAAGCGTTGCCTTGGTGTTGCTATTGTCGTTGTGTC
>NC_051408.1:18850573-18850675 GCF_015228065.2 Penaeus monodon
GCAGTGGTCGTGGAAGGACTGGGACCTACGTATCACTCAGAGCTACAATAACTACATATATTCTGTACACGCGTCAAACGACCTACGTATAAGAAAAATTAC
>NC_051408.1:18851827-18852469 GCF_015228065.2 Penaeus monodon
AATTATCAAACATTTTTTTATCGCTCTACAACTTGTGTACATAACACAAAAGCTTCAACAAAAGTCTCCACCAGAGGAATTTCCGTCAAGTTACATAAATCTCGTGCTGTATCCGAGGATTAATTTTATAACCGCTGAAGTCTTTCCGGGAATTGCACCGCCTCTCCTTACCTTTTCATTTCCTGCATTAGTTCTCCGTTTCCCCTTCTTTGTTTATTTTGATTCGTGGTTGGTTGATGATCAAATTTTCTTTAATTATTTATAATCTGCTCGTTATCTACTGACGAACTAGCTTTATTTATCTAACAGATTTCCTTTTTAATATCCTTATTTATTTTCTTTTTATATATCATTATCTTCTTTTTTTCTATTTTTTCTGAGGTGACACAGAGGGCGAGGTGCTCCCATTACCAAACCAAAACTTTTTTCACACGTATTTCCTCAGACACTGAAAGACGACATACATCCGTGCACCAGATAATCCCCTTACGAAAGAAAGTAGGGGAAAGGGGAGAGGGGAAAAAAACCTTCCTTGTACAGAACAAAACTAATCTTGAAGGACCGTTACTCAGCTGACGTCCTCGGAGTGATGCAAACCTTTGTAAAATTCCTCATAATTAAACAAGAGTCTCATCATTTTCT
>NC_051408.1:18852790-18853047 GCF_015228065.2 Penaeus monodon
CTAGCAATACTGTCTATATTACCATCTTTATTTTGACATTTAGGCTAAAAATGTTATTCCGTCTTGGTTACTTCCCCTTTCCCTACTTCCTGTAGACTGGGTATATCGCATAGTTTTTTGGACATTATGCGTACACTCTTTCCTCGAACCCCCTTTCTAATATGGCTGTAAAACAAATCTATTGCTTCTCTTCCATTACAGCAACATTAAACCACCTATATTACCTGAAAAATAATTGTAATACCCGTCTCGTTATG
>NC_051408.1:18853079-18853309 GCF_015228065.2 Penaeus monodon
ATAAACACCCTTCCATAATAACCTAACATTCTTTTCTTTTTCTCCCCCTTTTCTCCTCCTTTTTTTTCTTTTCCTTCCTCCCTCTCATACCCGAGAAAAAAAAATTGAGGCCAGATTCCTCGACTTGGTCATAAAGTCGCAAAGAGACATTTATTACGGCCATTCTCGCCCTTGAGGAATCGCGTAACAAGGAGGGCTTTCGGGAAGGGAAGTCGAGTAAGAATGTCGGT
>NC_051408.1:18854359-18854429 GCF_015228065.2 Penaeus monodon
GATAGGGGAAGGTGAGGTAGAAGGCTTCAAGGAGAAAGGAAGGAAAGACTGGAAGATATATGTATGGCAC
>NC_051408.1:18854729-18854847 GCF_015228065.2 Penaeus monodon
ACTCTGACACTTCTGACTAATTTCTTTATGCTGGCGTCATAATGGGCATTGAAGGCGTGTGAAATGGCTTGGAAAGGCTTGATGGGCGCTCATAACGGACGAGTATGAAAGAATTCCG
>NC_051408.1:18855233-18855770 GCF_015228065.2 Penaeus monodon
TTCCGTGATGTATCTTCATTTCCGTCTAGATGGCAAGAAACCAGACTAATCGATAGTCGGAGACTTTTCCTTCTGAACCACACTTTCCTCTGAAAACGACGCCTTTCGTTGTTACTGAGTTACTGCATAATGGCACATTCATATGTTAAACCCAGATTACCATTAAGTAGCACTGACTAGAGAATATTCAGGAGTGTTAAGCGTAGTAATGCAGATTGAGAAAGCCAAGTCGATTTTCGTTATTTTTTCTTTACCGTGAAGGTCACTCCAAGGAATGTTTTGCAGGAAAAGTAAGGAAAATAAGGGGAAAGGAGGGGGGGTCACAGGGGGTAAAAGGCAGGAAGGAAGAGCTGGAAGGATAAGAGGATTTGTGGGAGTTGTTTGTGCTTTTTGGTGCATATTTCGGAGGGAGTGAGCATTAGATGCTCTGGGAGAGTAATTGTGTTGTTCCTGAAGTCGGTGTAGTGAAAACTGAAATATTTAGAAAAAAACATCTGAATGTTATTCTTTAAATATTTCAGTTGAGCAAACATTGCT
>NC_051408.1:18856031-18856252 GCF_015228065.2 Penaeus monodon
TCGTCACACCAGCAAATGCCTTGGGCGTGACTCCACTTCAAAATATTTACGAGCGCGCATCTGGCATCGCAACGCAGGTAAGAGGAGGCCAGCGACGCGTAAACGATCCATAGATACGAGGATGATAATAAATGAAAAAGGAAGAGCAGGAAAAAATATATGAAACCAATTTCTCCGAACGGGCAGAGGGCCAACACCAGCCTACGAGCGCTATTGATGTT
>NC_051408.1:18856506-18856654 GCF_015228065.2 Penaeus monodon
AAAATACAGGCAGATAGAGATAGAAAGCCAGACTGACTGATCTAAATGACAAAGAAAGAGAAAGAAATAAAAGAAACGTTAAAATTAACACCCTAAAGAAACAATAATAACAGATAATATGGAGGCATGTGGATAAAGAGGGGGAAAA
>NC_051408.1:18856881-18857091 GCF_015228065.2 Penaeus monodon
CGCATATCCAATTTCCCGTTAATATACTTAATTGAGGGTATAATGCGATATGCTCTGCGCCAACATATGCGGAATATCGGCTTAATGATGTAAGCAGACTGCATTTAGTGTTATCCCTACAACCTTTTTTTCTGCCATTGTTCTGCTCCCTATGTGGTTTCTTCTTCTGTATCATTACTGTTAATGACTAATTTTCCTATCCAAAAACAT
>NC_051408.1:18857372-18857612 GCF_015228065.2 Penaeus monodon
CGTAATGGGAATAAAAAAATAATAAACAACAACAACAAAAAAAAACATATAATAATAATTAATATAATTAATAATAATAAAACAATATGCAACAACTTTAAATGAAAAAAACAATAATAAATATAATGATGATGAGAAGATGAGTGATCTGAGATAAATTATTTTTATTATTATTATTCATTATAGTATATTATTATTTTTATCATCATATTAATATTATCATATCAAAAAATGCTAACT
>NC_051408.1:18858492-18858764 GCF_015228065.2 Penaeus monodon
TACGCTGGTTGTGCAGACTGTCTCTAAACTTCATTCATTTGTCAACAATTTCCTCGTCATCATTCAAGTTACCTTTTTTATATTAATTTCCTTCGTCTTATCTTCTATTTTCTTTCCTCTGCTCTTCTTCCTTTTCTTACCAAAGTTTGTTCTGCCATCGTTATCATCATCAGTGTCCGATTCTCGAGACTGAGTCTTCGCTTTAAAAATTGCTCTTCTGTTCTGTTCTAATTCTTCGTCTTTTTCTTTTGTCACAATATTTGTTCTTTATG
>NC_051408.1:18859165-18859411 GCF_015228065.2 Penaeus monodon
TTGCTTTTCTACCTAGTTTTCTCCGCGTCAACATTCCCCTCTCCATCCCCTTCTCCACTTTTTTGCTTTAATCTATTTACTCATATTTTCTTGCGTGTGCGTGCGGGCGTTCGCACTACACACCGTCTGCTCTTTAATCCCAATCACACACACGCGCACGCACGCAATCGGAGGCTGAGCGCGCATCAGATTTTTCAACCTCAGCCTCCGCCATCCTGCACGCGCGTTTGGGGGTAGGGGTGGGGT
>NC_051408.1:18859471-18859638 GCF_015228065.2 Penaeus monodon
GGGAGGACCGGCCAGGCACCTCCAGAAAGCGCATCAATCTGGGTTCCGGAGAAGCGAGCGTGAGTTTCGCAGCCATTAATCACTGACTTTCCTAGCAACTGCAACTGAGGGCCCTGCATTTGCAAACTGTGCACAATTACGGGTTTCCTCGTCCCGGAGGGTTATGC
>NC_051408.1:18860519-18860747 GCF_015228065.2 Penaeus monodon
TATTGCTGAAGATGATGAATGAACGATAACAGCCAAAAAAAACAAAAAACAAACACAAACAGATCGATGAAGAGAGATAAAGCCCCGACCACAAAGGGAATAATTCACGTCACAGTTTCAGCTTGTGTACACAGGTCACCCGGCATTACTTATCGGCGCGATCCGAGGGCGAGCGCTTGAATAGTACTTATTCCGAGTCACATTTGCTAAAAACGATATCCATGATAA
>NC_051408.1:18861723-18862083 GCF_015228065.2 Penaeus monodon
AAAATTGGGAAAACTTCATAGTCATTAGTACTTACAGCGACAACCCCATAGAATTGCATCTGATATTTTTTCTTCCTTCATAATTCCGGATAATACCAACATACCTGGAAGAGAGAAATTGCTATAAAGTCATGGTTGATATAACAATCCAGCCTACTCATAATATAGAGAGAGATGTAAAAGAACACGATTTCAAAATACTCAAGTCTACCATAACGTTTTAAAAGAGAATTTCCTTCAGCTATGGAGTTCCACAGTGGCGAAGAATTCTTGAATTTCACTTTCGAGCCAAAATATGATATATAAAGAGCTCATTTCAGTCTTTTTGCCGGCGAAAACATTACCAATTTGCCATTATCT
>NC_051408.1:18862168-18862398 GCF_015228065.2 Penaeus monodon
ACATGTGTGTGTGTGCGGGCGTTTGTATGAAATGATTAAACGAAAAAAAATCGAATTACATTTAATCAAACGCTACGACAGAACCAAAACTTCTCTATTTCTCTTTCCTCTCCCTTTTGCAATACAAGAAATTCCTATTTGAGTTGAGATTTTCATTAGGAAGTTTATAAGAAGCTCAAAGTGCCTAAATGAAAGTCAAATACATGCGGGGTGTTTACACTTTTCTCGAA
>NC_051408.1:18864972-18865462 GCF_015228065.2 Penaeus monodon
CACACGCTTGTAAGTAGCACTCCAGCGCGCCTGCCTTGGAAGTATGGAGAAAATAATTTGTTTTAAGCAACTTGCTCGACACTTTCCGGCGTTGCTGAGGCTCGCTAGACGTCGCAGGTAAATCCCAGGTAAGAACACACAAAGTGACACGTCCGTAGTGTGGATACCGTAAGTAATTCTTTTGGAATAAAAGTACAACTACATTTTGCATGGGCACCTTTTCCCCCTTAATAATAAGTAGCGCGAAATTCAATGCCATACGCCTGCCAAGTGTTAAAAAGAAAACGAAAACGAAATTCAAATAAAAAGAAACTTTCAAGGGCCGCAGATCCTCAAGTTACAAGCCCCCCCCCCCCCGAGTCCTCAGCCCCCGAACGCCGAAAGTCCTCAGTGAACGCAGAGTGAAGGGTCTTATCCTACAGGTCGTCGACTAAGCTGAACATCTGAACATACAGACAGATGTTCCAGCACAGAAGCCTCAAATACAACT
>NC_051408.1:18865518-18865699 GCF_015228065.2 Penaeus monodon
ACGAATTAGACAAAAAAAAAAGAGAAAGAAATCCGAATTAAGTTTGAATCACCAGCGTCGTCAGGTTTGTTTCAGTGTTTGGAAAAGAAGTTTGCTCTTTAATCCTTTTTGAAAATCTTGTGGAGAATTTTCTTACGCACATTTACTCAACTTGAAATGTGTATTCATAATCTTTAGAATT
>NC_051408.1:18866497-18866768 GCF_015228065.2 Penaeus monodon
CTGAAACCAACGCAGTGTATAATCTAATTTAACAAACAAGAAACTGCAAACCTTTCCTTTGTCCCAACCGGAGGTGCCAATCCCCACCCCCACCCCTCAGCAAAATCTTCACTCTCCTCACTAAGGGTGCTTGTCTGACCACTCTTCACAGAGAGAAGTGTGGGGCGTGCACTCACCCCCCCCCCCCTTCTTTCTCCATGTCTCTTTTTCTTTCCCTCTTTTTTCTCTCTGGTTCCTCCTCGCGGTCTGTTTCTTTATATTTCTCCTTTGC
>NC_051408.1:18867039-18867476 GCF_015228065.2 Penaeus monodon
CCGAACCAATCGCAGGCCAAACCTCAAGGCCATCAACCGCTATATCACCGAGGGGCCTTTGGGCGTGACTCGCCGGCCTTGGGGCACATGTGTATACTACTCGGCCGCCCATTTTTCGCGCAAAGAGCGGTCGCGGGCGCTCTTTGGACACGAACGCTAATAAGCCAGTCCATTAAGCCGGGCGCAGCCAATTAGCATAGGCTGTATTCAGTCCATTCCAAAGAGATAAAAGTGATCACACAATGTCTGTTATTGCCATGAGTATTTTGAATTATGGTTATTCACAGAAAAAAGCTCGATCAAAGGTAATATCATGTGCATGTGCACCTGTATAAATATCTGTAATCCTACAGAGAACTGATATTCATGTATGTAAACATCACATCAGTAGAACCGAAAGTGCCTTAATAAATGCATTATACATACAGGTATAAGAT
>NC_051408.1:18867565-18867721 GCF_015228065.2 Penaeus monodon
GGATATCACAAACAGAGCCGCAGCTCGAGTAAACAGCGCCAGCATAATGGGATCAGCTGGACTTACATTAATCCTACAATCCTACAGACCCTTTCATCGCGTCCCCTTCCTCTCCCTCCCTCTCCTGGACCATCACTGCCCCATTTCCTATGGTAT
>NC_051408.1:18868017-18868147 GCF_015228065.2 Penaeus monodon
ATAAACATCCAATTCTGATTCTTTGATTCAATCAAAAATGTATCAGTCATGATGTGTAAGATAAAAGTTCAGGCATTTCTTATTCAAATTGTATAGAAGCAGATATGACTTTTATCAATTACTTTTATTG
>NC_051408.1:18868385-18869414 GCF_015228065.2 Penaeus monodon
CGACAGTTTACCTGTAGCTCGTACGCACTATCAATTAATAAATTTATTAAGATACAATGATGGGCAATTGTATCTATGCAAAGCAACTTTTCAATATAATGTTTAAGCAGAAAAAAAATGTAATATCGGTAAACTCCACCATGATCTTGATATTTCAAGATTCTGGGCGTTGAGGAAAAACGTTTATCATAACAGCTTGTGAAAAATATTAAGAAATTGATGTTGTCCGGAAAGAGGAGATGAAGTCTGGCAAAATCGGTGATGGATGATGATATTTCTCGAGACTTAATTTTCTCATATATATTTTTGCAATTTGCGATTTTGGTGGTAATATACAAATCACAAATACCATTCTCATATATTTTTTAAATTCAGTGATCACTACCATCATTGTTTTCATTACATTCTGTTGCCATAATTTTGCCATGAATATTAATACTCTTACGATGTAATTTTATTATAAATGCTCTTCACTAATGTTCTTAGTATTTAACTATTAGTCTATATTACCGTAACCTACAGCATAATTGTTCCATATGACAATAACCATATAGCAGTAGTTCTCAGCCTGTGTGTCACGACCATAAAAATGTTTCGTGACCGCCCTCCAAGTGTGTCGTGTAATATTTTGTAGATGTATATTTCTTGCCTTTTACTTTGCTCCTCTGTGTCTGTAATATTGGGGAATATGGACAGGTTTTGGTTGAAGAAATTATTAGGGAGATGAAAGTGTACTTTAATGAAAATAATAAAGCTCATAATAGTAGTAGTAACTTTCCCGCCCAACAGATAGCGGGTTTGCCAATCCAGGTTTCCCATAAATCAGTCTACAATCGTTTGTTCATTTTCAAGGGAATATAATAACTCTACATTCATAATACTTTCGTATGAATGTATTACTACTGTGGAGAGTTGGAGTGTGGCTGAAGTCGAAAAAATATTTTTAGTGTGTGTAACAACTATTGCCATGTATAGTATCATACTTTATGTAAACTCTGCGGGGCCGTGTCACCGTATTTCATTAGTCTA
>NC_051408.1:18870711-18871138 GCF_015228065.2 Penaeus monodon
CTCATTAAAATAAGCACTATCAACATTACTGAGTCTCCCAAAAATCACCAAGACCATCGTCAACATCAGCACAGCACATCATCACTTTCACATTAGTTTAATAACTTAGTTATGACCTTCATATTTCTTCACAACATCTTCATAATCATCATTAGTTCGCGCTTCACTCAACTTCTCCTGGAAATTGAAGCGAGGGTCCGGGCAGGTACAGGTAGGGAGGCCTAATTGGACCAGCATTTTAACTTTCCCTGAATACCTGGGACAGCTTTCGTAACACGGATCACGAAAAACAGAGCGTCGATGTGCAACGGTCTGTGGCTGGGGAAAAGGTACGATGTGGGGGGGGGGGGGGGAGAATGGATATGGGAAAGGGGAAAAGGAGATATTATAAATGATAAAGAAAGAATGTCAAAGACAAATATATGGA
>NC_051408.1:18871263-18871474 GCF_015228065.2 Penaeus monodon
ATATATCCATATATCGATAGTGCCACACGCGGACATACAAAAGAAAAGACCACGACATCAAAACTCCCCCCCCCCCCCCTTCCCCGAGACACAATAGACGACGAGGGGGGGGGCGAGGCAACGTTTCCGAAATGAGAAACCAAAAAGAAATATACAACGTAGTCATATAGAAGGAAAAAAATCATTCTACAAAATAACAATAACAGAACCA
>NC_051408.1:18871497-18872153 GCF_015228065.2 Penaeus monodon
CAATAATAACTGCGAATAACAACTAACAAATTAGGTTGTTTTTTGAGGTGGGTGAGGGGTAGGGTTTCCACAGTGTTTGGTAAACAAACAAACGACCCCTCGAGTGCTTGGGAGTGAAGGCTATTTTTCGGCAATTTAACTTTTGCTTTAGTTCGCATCACTGGGAGATGGAAGCCCGTATGGTTCTCCTCTCTGATTCTGCTGCCTGGTTCTGTTCCCTGGTTGCGCTTCCTGGTTCAGCCTCCCGTTGTTTTCCAGTTCTACTTCCCGGTTCTGCTCTCTGGTTTTGCTATCTACAGTAGGTCTATTATAATTGATATTTTCAATTGTTGGGAAAAAAAAGTATTTACACACTGAATCTGGGGAAACCCACGTTTTCATCCCCGAACATATTTATAAAAAAAAGAAAAAAAAGACACGTTCCAGCAATAAATATGTAACGAAACAACCATCACGCGCTTTCGATGAGCGACGACGCCCGTGATCCTCAAAGATACTAAGAGTCAATCAAAGGAGCTCAGGGCGAGGAGAGGCAGCGGCAGGAGGACCGCTCTGGACGAAATAACGAGGTCGTTTCTCTCTTCCCTTCTGCAGTCTTCATTTCTGCTCAGGGGAAACGGAGACACGACCTTGATGTAGTTGAAGGTATGTGAGTC
>NC_051408.1:18872370-18872599 GCF_015228065.2 Penaeus monodon
TGTTGTTTGTATTGTGTTTAAATTCATGGAAAAAAATGGATCCACTGATATTCCTATTTTCAAAATTTCCAAACTGCTTTTTCAATACTGACTAATGGATTATGATTGGATGTGATTCTCGATAACCATGTCGAGATATCCAGTGGCTCTCCATTCGCTTCGCAAGTACAGTCCATCTGATAGAGGAAATAAGTTCAAGTGGCCAAAGAAACCATATTTTGGTCGGTTC
>NC_051408.1:18873081-18873246 GCF_015228065.2 Penaeus monodon
ATCCCCTCACACGCGACGCAACACAAACACCAACCTGTCCTGCCTCACCGCCCAGGATACGCACAGAATTCGCGCACTTCCTAACACCAGGGAAAATTACACACTACTCGGAATTTTTGCATAAAAGGCTATTATCATACGCCATACTTCAGCGACATGGCTTTT
>NC_051408.1:18873486-18873592 GCF_015228065.2 Penaeus monodon
TCGCGTCTCGTTGGTTGTTTTTCGAGATGTATGTATTCTGGAGAAGCGTCGCTGAAGAAGGGGAGGAGGTGCAGCTCCAGAAGGGACGCTGAAGTAGACCCTTTTG
>NC_051408.1:18873930-18874088 GCF_015228065.2 Penaeus monodon
CATCTATCAACTGATGATGTAGGTTATCATCATTATTTGTCACCTACTTGCATGCAAAGTAGTGAGTGGTTTATAATCCTTTTATTCATCATTCATATACTATTTCATTTTACAACCTCAATGATACTCGACAATTAGTGACATACAGAGCACTCAGC
>NC_051408.1:18874120-18874733 GCF_015228065.2 Penaeus monodon
GCAGAGAAACAGCCAGTATGTAGACATGGTCGTGCGCGCTTCAGGAGAGCAAGTGAAACGAGCAAATTTAACGCATTTGCACTCGAGGGGAGTAGAATCATTGCAACGTACAACCTCCTCGAGACAAAACCTGATAGACATGACCACGCAAATCCATTGACAGATTCTCGCACGCACTCACACCCACGGACAAACTCTCGCACGCACTCACACCCATGGACAAACTCTCGCACGGACGCAAACCCACGGGCAGACTCACACACACGCAAACTTATGGACAGACTCACACAAAACCATAGGCAAAATCTCACACGCACGCAAACGCGCACACTTTGCATCCAACACGCGGTACCTTCTCAGATCGCAATCAAAGCATGAATATATTTACCTGCAAAGTAGTGAGTTTGTGGGAGAGCCTCAGAGGGTTGCTCGAGGTGGGAGGGGGTGGGAGGGTGGGGGGGCACGGAGGTCACTTAGCCCCACCACGACCTCGTATGACCTCGTGCTGTGCCCCTTCCGCTCCTTGGAACGGGCGAAGGTCACGTGACCTTTGATCCTGGTCGTTTATAACAATGATATCGACAATAAAGGTATCGAAAGCAATGCACAAGGC
>NC_051408.1:18876833-18876959 GCF_015228065.2 Penaeus monodon
GAGAAATGACCCTGACGACGACGGGTTCCTTTAACGTCTGTCACGTCCTTCGCATGTTATTGCTATTTCTCTATATTTTCTTCCTTTCCAGTGTTCTCTTCAGTCACTCTTCCTACCACGAACGCT
>NC_051408.1:18877586-18877752 GCF_015228065.2 Penaeus monodon
GCGTACCACAGGTCTCGGCTTTCAAAGGGCGCCTCTTCCTTTTTTCCTCTGCTTATTTCTCGGCCTTTCTCTCACACACACTTTTATTTGTATCTCTCTGTCTATCATATTTATTCGAATGTAACGTTTCGAACTCGTCAAGATGTCTTCGTCAGGAGTAAACAAA
>NC_051408.1:18878177-18878448 GCF_015228065.2 Penaeus monodon
CCCCAGCCATTATTGGAACACGGAAGCCATACAATCCTAACTTCCGTCGAGAGAAATCGTTGCCAAAAAAAAGTTAAAGGGAAATAGAGAGAATATTCCCTTAATCACAAGAGGCCGCCCTGAAACGCGATCCACGACGGAGATTTCCCTCAAACCATTGCGGAAGTTACAAGAAGTTGCGTCTGCGAGCGGCGCTCAGCCCCCCCCCCCGACGTCTGCTCCCGGCCTTCCCCGGAAAATTTTCCCCTTTTTTCCGTTTTTCTCTTTTGGG
>NC_051408.1:18879004-18879302 GCF_015228065.2 Penaeus monodon
TTTTTTCAGGGGCCCGAAAATAAGAAGGGGAAGCGAGATAGAGAGCAAACAATGCTATGAGAACTGGGAGAAAGAAAAGTGAAAGAGAGAAGAGGAAAATAATAAGGGAAATACGAAGGGCAGAGAGAAGAAATAAGAGTGAAAGTCAAAACACGTTAATTCCATTTTCACAAACACAGCAATCGAGGAAAGAGTCCAATGCAAGTTCGTGATTAACCTTAAGTAATCAAAATTCAATGAACAGGAAAATCGGTGCGATGTCGAGGAGACAATTCAGGGTAATTGTTGTGCTTCATGG
>NC_051408.1:18879620-18879770 GCF_015228065.2 Penaeus monodon
TTAATTTCACTCGCCCCTTTTAACTTTTTGTGTTTTTATTTACCTTTAATCCCCAAGAACTTTTGCCCAAAATCGTTCCGGTTTTCCCCCCTCCTCTCCAACCCCCCCAGAAACAATTAAACGGGCCCCCCCCCAAAACCCCCGAAAGGC
>NC_051408.1:18879801-18879879 GCF_015228065.2 Penaeus monodon
GGGGGAAAACCCCGGGGAAGGTCAGGAGAAAGAGAGGGGAGAGAGGGATTAAGGGGAAAAAGAAGGGAAATTTGAATG
>NC_051408.1:18879936-18880159 GCF_015228065.2 Penaeus monodon
GAGAAGGGGAGGGAAGGGGAAAAAAAAGAGAAAAGGAGAAAAGGGGAAAAGGGGAGAGGGAAAAAAAGGGTTGTGTTCCAAAACCCCACACCCCCAACCCCTACCCGGCAAAAAAGGGGAAAACAATAGAAAAAGCAATAAAAAACAAGAAAAGTTTAAATTTTAATTTTTAAGAGGGAAAAACCCGTTCACCCCCAAACGGGGGGTTTTAACCCGGGGGTTG
>NC_051408.1:18880191-18880362 GCF_015228065.2 Penaeus monodon
TTTTAAAGATGAGAAAGAAATAAATTGAAGATGGGCGGGAAAAGGTGGTGGGATGGATGATAACTAATAAAGATAACCTAATGGTAAGAAACATCATTTATAATAATATATGATTTTTATAAAAACAAACAATAAAAAAAATATCGAAAAAAATAATACAATAAAATATTA
>NC_051408.1:18880430-18880709 GCF_015228065.2 Penaeus monodon
AATTTAATAGAGATAAAAAACCAAAAAAAAAGAAAAAAAACAAAAAAAAGATATCTATATTTTTAAAAAATAAAGAACCCAAACTATTTTTTTCGCAATATCTAGAAAAAAAGGGCCTTCGAAAGGGAAATATGCCCAAAGAGTCTATAATAAAGCACAAAGGAGGCGGTGTAAAAGAGCACATAATGAAGATGATACCCGGGAAAATGAAAGGGGGAAAACACCCTTTTTTTTCCCCTCTCCTTTTCTCCTTTTCATTAATTTTGCCTGCGATTTCGG
>NC_051408.1:18880736-18880840 GCF_015228065.2 Penaeus monodon
GTTGTCCTTATCTTATTTCCCGAAAAGAGGAAAAAGAAGAAGAAATGAGTATATCATTATAGATATTTTATATTTACCGTTCGTAAGACAGACTCGGGTAAAAC
>NC_051408.1:18881107-18881196 GCF_015228065.2 Penaeus monodon
TGCGATCTCCGTCTCGCTAGGCGTCTTCCCCACACGATAGTAAACACGAGAGCTAATGAAGAGAAGAAGGGATTAAGAAGGCTAACCAC
>NC_051408.1:18881314-18881389 GCF_015228065.2 Penaeus monodon
AAGAACACCACGTGCAGACGAGACACGGGACAACCACCTCAGAACCGAAACTCTTTCCATTTCCACTAGAAATCG
>NC_051408.1:18881482-18881578 GCF_015228065.2 Penaeus monodon
ACCTAAAACGAGTCGGAGCGGAGCGAGCGAACGCCACGTCCTTCTCACTCGTCGGTCAACGGCACACTGGCGCTCGCAGCCTCTCCCGAGCGTGGA
>NC_051408.1:18883250-18883583 GCF_015228065.2 Penaeus monodon
TACTCTCTCCTTCCCCTTCCTTCCTTCATCGCCGTTAATGGAAGCGAATTCCGACTTAATTCAATATCTCTTCTTTTCTCTCTTCCTCTGTAGATGCATATGAGCAGCATCAAGTGGCTCTTTAAATGCGTCGTATTTGGGAAAAGAGAAAAAAAAATGAATCAAAAACAGCCGGACACCAAATGTCAGACCAACGCATCTCCGACAATAGAGCAAAGTAAATAACAAAGATAAATGTAACTCAGACAAACAACTAAGAAAATCCCAACAAAGAAAATCCCACAATCCCAAATACCAAACAAATCCAAACAAATTTAAAGAAATCCAAACAAA
>NC_051408.1:18883759-18883855 GCF_015228065.2 Penaeus monodon
AAATTCCAACAGATTCAAGCACATCTAAACAAATCCAAACAAAGCCCAAGCAACTCCACGCAAAGGCAGCCCAGAGGAGCGAGAAAGCCTCCGGCG
>NC_051408.1:18883883-18884067 GCF_015228065.2 Penaeus monodon
GAGGAGGGCGCCGGCGAGGAGAACCCGACTCGGTGTCACGAGAGCAGCTGAAACGGCCCACGTGTGCGCGCGGGGTATGGTAAAGCTGCAATTGGTATGCTTAGCCTTACGTTTATGCCGATGCTGCGGTATCATTAGCGCGTGATCGACGGTACTGGGCTACCCCCTTTTTTTTTTGGGGGGG
>NC_051408.1:18885189-18885322 GCF_015228065.2 Penaeus monodon
AAACCAAACGAAGGAGGAAATAATCCCAAGAGTTATCTCTCTTATCTGATCCTACTTTCACATTCGTTTTCCTTTTCTTTTTTATGTTTTCCGGGCCTTTTTATTACCCATTAAGATAACGAAACAAAGAGAA
>NC_051408.1:18885584-18885760 GCF_015228065.2 Penaeus monodon
AAGGGGGGGAAAGCATTAAAGGGGGGGAAAGGGGGGAAGAGGAGGAGAAAAAGGAAAAAGAAGAGGAAAAGGGGGGAAAAAGGGGAGAAGTAAGAGAAATTACACTGGCAGGAAAGGGGGGGGGGGGGTTTTTTTCCAAGCCCCATAAACCGAAAGTCACGGAGACTCGGGAAAAA
>NC_051408.1:18885832-18885930 GCF_015228065.2 Penaeus monodon
TTTTCTTCTACCGCAGCTAATTTTTTCCCCCCCCCCCCTTCCCACCCCGGGTCCGTTTCACCCCCTCTCTTTTATTTCCCCATGGGGCCCTCCCCCTG
>NC_051408.1:18886343-18886754 GCF_015228065.2 Penaeus monodon
TCTTTCGAACGGCGTCCCCCCGACCTCAAACCCCCGGGGGTGGCGCGGCTGTGGCTTTACTCGCAGCCCCAAGACCCTCGAAGAGGCGCCCGACTCACGGTTTTCCTCGTCAACGGAAACCCGACCAATGCCGCTGGACACCGGGTCGTGGGGCCTTTCATTTAGCTCGCTGGAGGCGCAAAGGGGCTGAAGCTGGAGCCGGAGGAGTGCAACCCCTTGGAGGTGGGCACCTTTGGGAACAGAAACCTTTTTCTCAACCCCGGGGGCGTGGAGGCGGGGGCGCTGGGCGGGAAAGGTGAGGGCGTGTCGCACCCACTGAAAGAGTGAAGCTGGAGGGGCACTTTCCCCCCGCGAAACTAACAATAAATAACCAAAAATTTAATAAGTATAAAAACGCTCAAAAAAAAAGTG
>NC_051408.1:18887013-18887150 GCF_015228065.2 Penaeus monodon
CATAGAAAGTATTAGAGCTTGTGTATGTTTTTATATGTATGCGTGGTGTGTGTAAGCATACCCTGCATGTATGCCGTTTGCGTGTGCAAGTGAATATATTGCCATGGCGCCTGCATAATGGAGGGAATGAATAATGT
>NC_051408.1:18888489-18888575 GCF_015228065.2 Penaeus monodon
CCACAGGGGGATTTGGGAAGTGGTTGGGGGGGGGTAGAAGGGACCTTGCTGTGGGGAGGGACCACAAGACCCCAGGAAGATGGAGA
>NC_051408.1:18888600-18888905 GCF_015228065.2 Penaeus monodon
CGCAAAGCATGCAAGCGTTTCGACTTTTGAGAAATTTAAGGATTTAGTGAGTCTGAAAAGTGGGATTTATGTTGTCGGCAGGTAATGGCATCGTGAGAACTCTCCTGGTGCCACCCTCTCGGTGCCGCTTGCTTCGCGCACGCACTCACAGCAGCAGTCCCTCAAGCACTCCCAATTTTGCCGGAGAACATTTTATGCTTACGTGCACGCGAGTGTAGGCCAGAGTATTGTCCATGCGCAAACAGTGCTCGTATTTTTAATACTTTTCCTGTTTTATGGCACTAAAAAATGAGAAAGAAGGGGAA
>NC_051408.1:18889427-18889996 GCF_015228065.2 Penaeus monodon
CACTATTTACAAAACATCCTGTACACACACATAATCTACATGTTTACTTGTTTCGAGAGAAGAGAGTGAGAGGTAGATAGAGGTTTAGAGACTGGCCGACCCCGGCGTGGGTGCGTGATTTCAAAGTACATGGTAATAACGAAGCGTTGACGTGATTGGCAGATCGCGTGAAAGGGCTGAAGTAGGAAGGGGAGAAGGAAAAAAAGGAACCGAAAAAGCAAAGAATAAAGAAAAACAGATGCGGGGGGTAGACAAAGAATAATAGATGCATAAATTGAAAGCATTGGGGTTGGTATAAAAGGGACCCGCTAAAATCGGATGTCATAACGACGGGTTTTTTGGGTTACTTCGTGCTGCTTCATGGGGGTCACTCGGGGGCCACTATAGATTCCTGTTTTTACGCCTCGATCTATTTCACGAGCGTTAAATTTTTTTACGCCGGGGGTGGAATCGCGTTTTCGACTGAATACAGATGGCGTCACTTTTGTTTATCTTTTTTTTCTTTTTGTTAAGTTTTCGGGCAATATATATTTGGTATCATCCGCTTGTTTTATATTTTTGCGGGTCCC
>NC_051408.1:18890717-18891921 GCF_015228065.2 Penaeus monodon
GACCACACACACACAACCCCATACACCACATCTTTGCATAATCGACATTAAAAATTTCCCTATTGTCCGTGTTTTCTTCTGTGGGTGATGAACGCAGTGTTAAGGGCGTGCAAGCAATTTTCACCATAAAAAATAACCTACTCGTTCGGTTTCCCAAATGAACAAAATTCCTCCCGTCCGATTCCGATTCGTAAAAGCGTATTGCCCTAGGGGTAAACTCACACCATTTTTCGAGTCATTCACCTTTATCAATATTTTTATTCGACTTTAAAAATAAAGTAAAAAATAAAACGTTTTTCCCTAAAATTTAAAAAAAAAGCATTTGCTACTCGGAAGATTAGAGGGCATGAAGGGTCATTAAAATGTCGTGTGAGGTGACACGAATACCTTTTTTTTATTAACATTCTAATCATAGACAGCGATATATCATATATATACTATGTAATAATTAGGCTCACTTAAGACAAATGGGGTGAGCAATTTATCCGCCCCCCCAAGACATCAATCACTGATATATTCCTGATTTAAAAAAAAAAAAATGAACAGATGACCTATCGTTATCACCAGAAACCAAATTCCAAAGCTGCATGAATAATGTCACAGTAAAATCTCGCCCCTTCCAGCCACAACGAAGCTCGGTATCTCGACGGAAATACATGTCATCGTGCACATAAAAGATTTGTTTACATGCTGCGCCTCCAAAGGCCTCCTCTTTTGCTGACCTTGACGCACCACCGGCAGCGTTTTAATGTCTGCTGTGGGTAAGAAGCTGAGGTTGTAGTCGTTCGTGCGACTGTATTAAAGGATTTATTACAGGCAGGTCCAGACTCCGGAGTTTGGGAATCTTTTAAAATGAAATTTTGAATGGTGCCTGCATCAAGATGTTTGTTTCATGAGTAGCTGTGTTGTGTTTACGGAAGTCCCTTTCTACTTCCTACGACAAGTTAAATTACACATTTTTAAAACCAGATAAATATGAGCTTTCGGATGACGTATAATTGTTTATACCTCTGTCTATGGCATGATGTATTATTTAATTACCATGGTTCATTATTTTCACGTTTGTGAGCACGAAGAACTACGCCAAAAGGACTGAACAGATTGAAATAAAAAAATATTGGGCCAAGGATGAGTCAGTTCATTTTCATTGATGATGTCACCATGCAATAACAATAAACACTAAGAGTTAGAGTCCTAGGCCAGT
>NC_051408.1:18891975-18892097 GCF_015228065.2 Penaeus monodon
TATCCAGAAGAAGTCTTAATTCTCACCAAATCTCCAGCTGCCGTAAAATCACAATAGAAGGTAGGAGATACAAACCTCCTGCAGATAATCTTTAAAGATTTTTGGCAGGTTTGGTATACTAT
>NC_051408.1:18892182-18892576 GCF_015228065.2 Penaeus monodon
GTTTCAAAAAGTTTCTTTACCTTTACTTGATGTTTTAGTCACTCTTACCAACAAAACCGTTATCATGGTGTTTGTAAACATGTCATCGTTTTAAAAAATGAAGCCCGGGTTTAATTACAGGCGTGCCCCATCTTAAAAATAAATCAGCTGTCTGACTTCTTTTTAGGGGAGTATTAATGGGAAACAGGGCCTTTTCGGCGAGAGCAGGGGAGAATTTTTAAAGACTAACCAAGCGGGGAAAAGAAAAATGGTGGGGCAGCAGCTCGGGCGAAGGAATATGGACGCCGCTTCCTGTAATTTCCCTCTGCGCAAGGCCACAGCGAAGTTGATTATGCAAACGGGCGGCGCAACATGAGCGCCAGGGGACTCACGCCTCTCGGGTATTACAGCATTT
>NC_051408.1:18892736-18892803 GCF_015228065.2 Penaeus monodon
TTTTTGGTATAATTTGGTGGAGAGCAGTGTGGACCGCTAGTTATATCTGTTTCTGGAATTTTTAATT
>NC_051408.1:18893913-18894239 GCF_015228065.2 Penaeus monodon
TTTTAAAAAAATAAAATTAAAAATAAACTAAATATAAAAAAATCTATTTAAAATCTATTTAAAATAAATAAGAATAAATACAAAACCCCACCAAAACCAAAAGCAAACAACAACCACCCAAAACACCACCAACCCACCACAATATTGCATAAAAATGTTTAAAAATTTTTTATTTATTATGTTTTATATATTATTTAAAAAATATATTTTTTTAATATGATGTTTAAAAAATAAACCAAAAAACACCCACAACAAATAACCACCTAAATTTTTAATTATTAATAAATATTATGCTAAAATATTAAAAAATAAAAGGGGTGGTGTTT
>NC_051408.1:18894263-18894340 GCF_015228065.2 Penaeus monodon
ACCCCTTTGTTTTTTTGGCAAGGACAGGAAGTATTATGAAAGGGGCACATACCATACTCAATTTGGTAAATAAACCC
>NC_051408.1:18894464-18894537 GCF_015228065.2 Penaeus monodon
AAATCTTAAATTCAAGAAATTTTTCCCGGTTAAACCTGTGAAGAGGTTTGGAGAGAAAAAGAAGGAATTAAAA
>NC_051408.1:18896391-18896693 GCF_015228065.2 Penaeus monodon
AAGAAAAGGGAATATAAATTTTGTATAATATATAAATTTTAATTTTATATATATAAAATTATAATAATTATATATCTATATTAATATATATATGTTTATGTAAACAAAATAAATATGTTTTTTTTCTCTATTACCATCTTTATCTTTTAATATATTTTTATATATATAAAATATAAATATATATATAATATTATTATATATTTATATGTTTTTTTAAAATTTTAAATATATAATATTATATATAATTTTAAAAATATATATTTTTTATATATTTAAAATTAATATAAAATTATATTTTTACA
>NC_051408.1:18896750-18896929 GCF_015228065.2 Penaeus monodon
TTTGGGGTTTTTTTTATATACATAAAAATTTTTAATATATTTTAAAAAATTTTATATATAACCATATTAAAATAAATATAATATATGTATATATTATTATATAAAATCTTATATAATATAATAATATAATATATAATATATTATTAAAAAACGTGTTGTGTGGTGTGTGGGTTAAAATT
>NC_051408.1:18898236-18898464 GCF_015228065.2 Penaeus monodon
CTGCACTTCATAAACACTCGACAGCCGTCAATTAGGAGCACGCGCGGCCTTCAAACCTGCAATGCGGTCGTTTTTCATCGAGGTCGCTCTTGGTCTCTCTTGTTTTTCTGTCTCCTCTCTGCACTTTCTTTCTGGAATTGTTTCTTGATAGTTATATGATACGTATATATATAATTTTTTTTCTAAGCCCGTTATGCACACATATTCCCGTAATAAAAAGTTAATACG
>NC_051408.1:18900684-18900879 GCF_015228065.2 Penaeus monodon
GTATAAAATATAAAAATTACCCAAAAATATATATTTTTTTTATTTATATAAAGTGTATAAAATATATAATATTATTATATAATTTTATATATATTATTTATAATTTTAATTTTATAAATATATTATATTAAATATAAAATTTTATTTTCTTATACAAAAATATTTAAAAATACTATATATTTTAAAATTTTTAAA
>NC_051408.1:18902480-18902545 GCF_015228065.2 Penaeus monodon
ATCATAGATTTGATAGAAGGGCTATAGAAAAGGGTAATGTTTTTTTGATGAATATGAAAGGAAAA
>NC_051408.1:18908062-18908583 GCF_015228065.2 Penaeus monodon
ATGCATATGATGAAATATGGTTGAAAATAATTTTTCCTAATTATAATACCTAATTGAATATAAATCTATCTAGAGTGTAGAGTAATACTAAAGTCAAATTTGACAATCTGTATGGAAGATATAGTCATGTATTTCGAATGTGTCTGTAATTCCAAGATAATGGTATATATCACGAAGAAAACGCTGATATTATCTAGTGAAACTGATATTCAGATATAATTCAAGTATAAAGATATATCTTGAAGCGTGAACAAGATAGTTACCACCCCATATTTTCATAGTTTTGGGCTTACTCTTAATCACTTTCTATGTTCTGTCCGCCCGCGACAGTCCTGCCACCTATTGAGGGTCGTCAGTACCTCGCAAGTTCTCTCGGAACCCAACAGAGGGCGCGGGATTATCTTATTTTTTCTCCAAACTTCGTCCGACATTCAAAATGAACAGGTTTTTAATGTTCGCTCGTACACCTCTCCATCCCCGTTTTCCAAAATTTTTTTCACCACGTTCCCCAGCCGCGACAC
>NC_051408.1:18908683-18908760 GCF_015228065.2 Penaeus monodon
AAAAATTTTTTATAAATATAATAACCCCCCCCCTTTTTATACCAAAAATTTTCCCCCAATAACCCATATAAAAAATT
>NC_051408.1:18908869-18909043 GCF_015228065.2 Penaeus monodon
AAAAATAATATCCCCCCCCCCCCCCATAATATAAAATATAAAAACTTTTAATATATATTTATATAAAATAAAATTAAAAAACATATATAATATGCAATTTTTAAATTAATTATATTAAAAAAATTTTATATAAAAATTTTAAAAATATTATATGGTATTTTTTATATTTAAAAA
>NC_051408.1:18916881-18917842 GCF_015228065.2 Penaeus monodon
ATATGATGAAATATGGTGAAAATAATTAGTTCCTAATTTTATAATACAATTGAATATAAATCTATCTAGAGTGTAGAGTAATACTAAAGTCAATTGGACATCTGTATGGAAGATTAGTCATGATTAGAATGGTCTGTAATTCAGATAATGGTATAATCCCACTACGAAAAACGCTGATATTATCTAGTGAGCTGATATCAAATATAATCAAAGTATAAAGATCTATCTTGAAGCGTGAACAAAGATAGTACCAACCCATAATTTTCATAGTTGTGGCTTACTCTTCAAATCAGTTTCTAGTTCTGTCCGCCCGCGACAGTCCTGCCACCTATTGAGGGTCGTCAGTACCTCGCAAGTTCTCTCGGAACCCAACAGAGGGCGCGGGATTATCTTATTTTTTCTCCAAACTTCGTCCGACATTCAAAATGAACAGGTTTTTAATGTTCGCTCGTACACCTCTCCCATCCCCCCGACCCCCTACCACGTTACACAGGGTGACACTCACTCAGCTGTCGCTGTCGCGTGTTCTATGTTGCCAGTTACTACAGTCGGTGCCTCGTCGGGCAGTCGCGCTTGACGACGCCGGAATACCTGTTGCCACGAGGAGCGATAATAATGACATGAAAGAGAGGAATCGTTGCAAATACATGAGATGGCACGAGGTGTGTGAAAATGGCCTCTGAAGAACGCCTGGTGGAGAGGCGGACTTCGCGGTTGAGTTGGATTTAGCAAGGAAACTCCTCAAAGTGTTGGCTGTTTGGTGGTACAACGTGTGTTATTCATATATCTATGGCTTTTATTCTTAATATTATCACCTGTTAAACAAATGACTCGCTTGAGTTAGTGGGGTGATTACTAAGCCTGATAATCATAGTTATTATCAGCGCCCGCAGTGCACGAGGGCAAAACAGTGTATTCGTGTGCATGTTATTATCGATAATCAGCTGTTGTGTTTCTCTAT
>NC_051408.1:18917866-18918059 GCF_015228065.2 Penaeus monodon
GCGTCTGTATAAGTGGTCAAATAACATGAATTCTTGGAGACTATATAAATGGCAGAGCAACGTGGACTGAATACAAGGTAGGTTATCCTTTTTTTTTTGTCTCGCTCTCCACATCCCCGGTCGGCTTATCTAAAAATGGAAATACGAAAACGAACAGATACTTTGGAAAATAGAAATGCAGAAAGTAAAAAAT
>NC_051408.1:18920305-18921688 GCF_015228065.2 Penaeus monodon
TAGTGGTTACTGAAACTTTCATTAATGCATAGATAGAACCTGCTTTTGGTAAGATACAAGGTTACTCACAGTGGCATAGAAGAGACAGAATGGAAAAAAAAACTTCGGAGGTGTAGCAATTCCTACTGCTAACTGTTGACGTACCAAATGTCAGCATCTCTAAATACGAGTAGTTGGGGACCTTAATCACCATCTCATTCAGCCCAGATATGGAGACCTTCTTGCAGTCACGAGGATGACAGACATACTTAGATTCTCGACGCACATTCCTCGGCAGATCTACTAGACCCTTTTATATTGGCTAAACTGAGGACCTAATCTCCTGCATCTCAATAGCATCCGCAAAATAGGAACATCAATCACCATTGCGTTATATACATCTTTGTCTCGCCCCGCCTCCTATCCTTGACTAAGGATGACAAAGATAATATGCTTTGGACCAGCAATGTTGAACAAGCATAGATAGGCAGAACTTTCGGTCACAAGACTGGAATAGTTCTACTGGTGAGGGATGCAAACGACAAAGCATCCTCCATCACCAGCCTCCTCGCTGAAGTGCAGGAGAAATATGTCCCTTCACGGACATACATCACAAAACCAGGGGATCAAGCCTGATTTGGCTACAGATGTCATCAAGCGTCCAAAAAGAAATACAGATTGTGGCAGATACAGAGCCAATCCCACAGGACATAATAAAAATCCGTACAAAAGTGCTTGCAAAGAAATGACAGCCGCGTGCAAATGGGCCCGCAACAGATGGCAAGAAGACACGAAGAGGAAACTGTTAGCTTTGGGAGCAGGCAACAAGGAGTGGTGGTCGCTCGTCAAGGAGCACCAAGGGAAAACCCGGGAATCCACAATACCTCCACTAACCAAGCCCGATGCTTCGAGTAATCGGGAAAAAGCTAACCTTCTGGGAGGCTTATTCAGTCGTAAAATGACAGATGCTAACAGGACACCCCCAGAGATACCTTTAAAATGCCATGAACAACTCCCTGTTCTTCAAATCTGTCGCACCAGAATAAAAAAAATCTTTCAGAATTTAAACATGAAAAAAGCACCAGGTTCAGATGATATCAGCCCGCAAACCCTCCGCAAGTGTGCGGCTGAGTTATCCCAACCTTTATCATCTATCCTCCAGGCGTATATCGAAGAAAGCTGCTGGCCCACTATCTGGAAGGAAGCAAGAGTGAAATTCTATCTTCATAAAAAAAAAAGTCAAGAACAAATCCAGACAACTACCAGCCCGTCTCCCTTCTGCAATGCGTCAGTAAGGGGTTTGAAAAGATCATTGCTGAACAGCTTATGAAACACTTGGAAAACCACAATCATATTTCCGTCAGACAGTTTGGCTTTCGATCAACCAGATCGACTGCTGACCTT
>NC_051408.1:18922042-18922592 GCF_015228065.2 Penaeus monodon
GATGCTGTAGCAACGAATATGAATTCAAAACTGCAAGCAATCTTCGACTGGGGATCACAATGGCAAGTAAGATTTGCCCCAACAAGACCCAGGCAATGGTTATATCCCACTCTCCAGCTGCATCAGAAGTCATGAAAGACAAAATCCTAATGAACAGCATCGCCCTTCCATTCGAAGACTTTATCTCAGTCCTCAGTGTAGACAGACAATGGTCTAAGATTTTAACAGAGTAGGATCTTCAAAACAGTTTCTCTGAAGGTAACAGCCCTTCGGCGCATATCTCACCACCTGAAGCCACAGGGAATTCTCACGCTGTAAAATTCCCAGATCAGACAACACCTAGAACATGCCTCATTGGCCTGGACGTCTACTGCGCCCACCAGCCTCAACAGGCTGGATAAAATCGAAGAACGGCCTCTTGGGCTTATCCAGGAAGCCAGCAATCTTCGCCACATCGACGCGCTGGAACATCGTCGCGACGTCGGGGCTCTAACGGTGCTCCACAAGGCTGAGGTGCAGCGGGAGCCTCATATCTTACCGCCGATACCGC
>NC_051408.1:18922692-18922898 GCF_015228065.2 Penaeus monodon
TGTTTGCATACTTCGTTTCATTCGGAAAGAGAGGGGAAAGGAGTGCGAGTAGATAAAGCATTGAACAGGTCGACCAGGAAAATATTGCACCAACGAAATGCGAAGTAGAAACCGAAAAAAGAGGTAGAATGAAAACAGCTTTCAAAGGAAAACATCACGGGAAATACAATGGCAGAAAGAACACCTGCCTTAATAAATAAAATTAC
>NC_051408.1:18923199-18924278 GCF_015228065.2 Penaeus monodon
CCGACTGATAATCCGCACAGGTGCGATGCAAGGTGTCATTTTTTTTCAAACAATGCTTTTCCTTATTTTGTTTCTATATAAGCACATATCCTTTTAATTTCTATTCGTTGTAACTCGATTCTTCCTATAAAATTTTGCATCTCTTACCTATTCTTTTTTTCCGTCCATCATTTTTCATATTTCTCATTTTTCTTATCTGTGTATCTCTTTTCACGCCGCTGTCACTCGGTCTCTCTTTTCGTACCCAGAATTCTGACGCTTTCAGGCTGCTTTCGCGAGACGAAAGTAGATTCGATTACACTTTAACCGTCCCTGGCCTCGGTCCAATTTAGTTAAAAGCCTAAGTCTGGGCGCAGGCCACGAGGCTGTTTACAGTCTAATGTTTGGTAATGATTCTTTTAAGGTCAACATTTTTTTCAACAACCTTTTTATTAGCCTTTTTTTTCTCTTTCTTGTTATTTTCAGTGCCTACGAACAACGGCACAATTACAGCATGAAATCCTATCTTCCTCTTCCCCTTTACCTCTCCATCCTCTCCGACTTTATTCATGCTTCTCATATCTGAATCTTGCTTTTCCTTCACCCCTTCTTTTTCACTGTCACTCGCCAACATCTCAAGGCAAAATTGTCGTCTTCCTTTATTTTCTTATATTTCTCCTGCTTTCCACTCCATACACCCGATACAAAATATACGCAAAATTCTTCATGAGATAATACGGAAATATAATATGGTTTTGCTTTATGCACTGCCTAATGATTCGCCGAACAGTCCTTTGAATCCTTCCTTGATGAAGGATCGCTGATGCCCGCTGCTGAAGATGAGAGCATCCTATCCCATCCTTCTTTGAAAGTGCTGCTTATATACTTATCTCCGAACAATCAATGAGAATACTTCTTTGCAAACAGCCCCCCCGAAATTTTCTTCTTGGAATGTCGACTTCCAGTGATTACTCTAAGCGTGTCATATATTGCTCCAAAGTCTACGATGTTTGGTCTGGCATCCCTGTGCTTGGAACGTCATCTTTTCCGGTGGCAATTAGTGTGTCTCGCGGCACCCAAAACCTGCTTAACTATATTGT
>NC_051408.1:18924418-18924522 GCF_015228065.2 Penaeus monodon
TCAACCCGATATATGTTTCCCGCCTCCTCAATTCCTGCCGCGCCAGAGGTGCCGCGTGGGCGGTAAGCGTCGGAAAAGTCGGCTTTAGTTAATTACTGGCGTCC
>NC_051408.1:18925157-18925413 GCF_015228065.2 Penaeus monodon
AGCAAAGAAATCGCTGCCGTGTTGCTAATCAGAGGTAAAGAATCTGCAAACTCCACAAGGTCGCAGCGGGAAACTGTTATTGCAAGAGTTTTTCTGAGGCAAACGGAGTCGCCATATCTCTCGCCCGACTCAACAACTGGCACCAAATTGTTTAAGTTGGCAATGGCATTCCCGTCTCTTCTGGCGGAGGTCCTTCGCGGGCGGAACCTTGCGCTTAATGACGGCAGGGAAGGCCCCCGGCCTCGACAGGCAGCCG
>NC_051408.1:18927860-18927933 GCF_015228065.2 Penaeus monodon
TTTAATATTATATTACACCCCACAAACCCCTAAAAAATACATCACGCACACATACATATGCACAGTATTTTAT
>NC_051408.1:18928280-18928655 GCF_015228065.2 Penaeus monodon
TGCTGAAAGTATCAATTTCTATAACGCATAAAAACCAGACCGATACCTAATGGCGAGCGGGGCAGCAAACCCGAGGGCGCTGCCTGCGAGGGCCGGGCCCTTCCTGCCGTCTTTAAAAGCGAAAGGTTCCGCCCGCGAAGGACCTCCGCCAAAAGAGACGGGAAATGCCATTGCCAACTTAAATTTTTTGGGTGCCAGTTGTTGAGTCGGGCAGAGTAGGGGCGACTCCTTTTCCCTAAAAAAACTCTTGCAAAAACGTTTCCCCGCGCCCTTGTGGAGTTTCGATTCTTTCCCTTTTGTTACAACACGGCAGCTTTCTTTGCGGGAAAATAAATATACTTGTAAATGATAGTCTATAACCACTACCCCAAACTT
>NC_051408.1:18929210-18930385 GCF_015228065.2 Penaeus monodon
TATCAAATTTTAACTTATTGTGCATACATAATTATTGCACTATAGGGCCCCCGGGTGGATATCCTGACGGCGCAGGGCCCCGGGCCCAGAAATTAACTAACCGATTTTTCCGACGCTTACCGCCCACGCGGCCCCTCTGGCGGGGCGGGAAATTGAGGGGGGGGAAAACATATTCGGGTTAAAATGCTTTCCCCCTTCCCCATTATTTTCGTGTATATGCGATCTTATTTGGGTAGGGAAACACACCCAAACCCTTCTAAATTCAAAACCTCTGGGATTTATTTCTAAATACTGTGTACTATCGAAAAAGTAAACAATATATTTAAAGCAGGTTTTGGTGCCGCGGACACCTAATTGCCACCGAAAAGATGACGTCCAAGCACAGGGATGCCAGACCAAACACGTAGACTTTGGAGCAAATTTTACACGCTTAAGTAAACACTGGAAATCGCTTCCAAAGGAAGAAAATTTCGGGGGGGCTGTTTGCAAAAAATATTCTCATTGATTGTTTTTGGAGTAAGTTATAAGCAGCACTTTCAAAAGGATGGGATAGGGTGCTCTCATCTTCAGCGCGGCATCAGCGATCCTTTTTCCCAAAGGGAAGGGTTTAAAGGCTGTTTTGGGGAATCATTAGGGATGCATAAAACAAAACCTATTATATTTTTTCCCTATTATTCATGAAGAATTTTGCGTATATTTTTTTATCGGGGGGGTATGGAGTGGAAAGCAGGAGAAAAATAAGAAAATAAAGGGAAAACGACAATTTTGCTTGAGTTTTTTGGCGAGTACGTGAAAAAGAAAGGGGGGAAGGAAAGCAAGATTCAGATATGAGAAACTGAAAAAAGTCGGAAGGATGGAGAGTAAAAGGGGGAAAAGGAAAAGGGGTTTCTCTGTAATTGTGCCCTTTTTCAGGGACTGAAAAAAACAAGAAAGAGAAAAAAAAAGGGAAAAAAGGTTGAAAAAAAAGTTGACCTTAAAAAAACATTACCAAACATTTAGACTGTAAAAAGCCTCGTGGGGCCCGCGCCCCGACTTAGGGTTTTTAACTAAATTGGGCCCAGGCCAGGGGTTAAAATTTAATCGATTTACTTTCGTCTCGCGAAAGCACCTGAAAACGTAATTCGGGGACAAAGAAGACCGATGACAGCGGCGTGAAAAAGATACACAGATAAGAA
>NC_051408.1:18930431-18930561 GCF_015228065.2 Penaeus monodon
GATCAAATTTTTATAGGGAAAATCGGTTAAAAAATAAATTAAAAAATTGTTTATATAAAACAAATTAGGGGAAGCATTGTTTTTTAAAAAAATGACCCTTGCATCGCACCCGTGGGGGATTTCATCAGTT
>NC_051408.1:18930965-18931230 GCF_015228065.2 Penaeus monodon
CAATTTTTCCTTGGTCCGCCTGTTTCTATGCTTTTATCTCTCACTCCTTTTCCCTCTCTCTTTCCCGAATGAAACGAAGTAATCGCAAACAAAACAATACCGCTTCCCGACCAAGTTCTCGTCACGTGACTCGCCTGGGCACACACCATTGCCTTCCCAAAGGGTTGTTCGACGTTGAAAATATTTTCGAAAAATGTCCAAAGTTGTGCCTGATGCTCCGCCCTCCCAGCGAGTGCACTTGTTTATTATTTGGGTCTCCTGTCAC
>NC_051408.1:18931249-18931678 GCF_015228065.2 Penaeus monodon
GTGAGCGAGATGTGGCGATTTCGGTGTTTGTTTTCAGTAATTAGTGAAGTAATAGACCCATTAAAATAAAACAGCGAAGAGGGAAGTAAATGTTTTGTTCACAGCAGAAAATGTGGCTCGTGTATTTTCACCGAGGACGAATCTACCGTGTCTGTAACCCTAAACACACTGGGGGTCCCGTGTGTACTAGCGTTTATTTTTACCTCTATAGATTCTTTTGAACCCAAGCCTATTGTCATAAGGTCCCCTTTTAAGAAATCTTTTTATAACACTACGAAAGAGTAAATTGTTGAGAAAATAAGCCCTTTGTCAGAGTATAGAGTGGCGAGCGTCGGCCCAAATTCTCTTTGTTGATGTTAATGTGATAATCATTTACTGTTACTTCGCCCGTATGATACTCTTTAGAAATGTGAGATTGCTTACTAAGTA
>NC_051408.1:18931826-18932112 GCF_015228065.2 Penaeus monodon
AAAGAGAAAGGCAAGACCAGAAAGACTTGTGTGGCTCTGCGAGAGCGTGAGGTGAGGGTGCGAGAATGCCACCTTTATGAGCGTCATTAGCCTAGTATTCCCTGATTTGATGATTGATGTTGCTCTCCCACGAGGTTTCCTTGCTCGCTCGCTCTCTCTCTATGTTTTTTTTATTTCTCTCTTGTCCTTCCACTTATTCCTATAATCTATCATTCTCTCTCCCACTCATTTCTTGCCTTTCTCCCCTGCCCTCTTTGTCTTTGTCCATTCTGTTTTCTTGACCTTT
>NC_051408.1:18932219-18932610 GCF_015228065.2 Penaeus monodon
TTTTCCCTCTCCATCTCCTTCTCCTTCTCTCCCTTTCTCTCTTCCTCTCCCTTCCTTCCCTCTCGCTGTTACCTCCGTTTCGTTATTATCAGTCTGCAGTTCTTGCCCGACGGAACCTGTCCATTCCGGAGCGGACGCAAGACGGCCGGCCGAGGGGACGCTGTAACTGGCACAATAAACACGCGGGCGTATGTCAGCACCAGCTGCGAAGCCCGCAAAGGCCCAGGGGCAATATAATCAATAAGTCGGCGTGAACGGCGCTTATGTACATTTATCAATCCATCCATCATTTGGTTCCGCTTTGGTACTCTTCTGCCTTGTGCCTTGCCCTGGGTTGGTGTCATGGGGTGTGCATGGCCAGTATATTATGTCTCCTTTCACCTTCGGTCAT
>NC_051408.1:18933469-18933599 GCF_015228065.2 Penaeus monodon
CCTGCATCCCGTCGCGGCGCAAAATGTCCGCCACTGTTCTGCAAGAAAGGCGTCTTGCAAGCTTGGCAAGTTGAAATTGGTTTAGTTGTTCAGGCAAGAAAGTCAAGCAGGCAACGAGACGCCTGCTTGG
>NC_051408.1:18935656-18935721 GCF_015228065.2 Penaeus monodon
TTACTACACAGTAAAACCACGATAATTAGGTCAGAAAAATCTAGAGTAAAAAGGGTAAAAGTTTC
>NC_051408.1:18936438-18936650 GCF_015228065.2 Penaeus monodon
AGGGCCGTTGGCTAGTTTTAACCTCTGTCCCTGATCCGATGATATAATGAAAAGCTTCCTGAACCGGAAAGGAAACGGCCCCAATCGCTGGCCAACACTTGTACGGCAACGTTAGGGCTAAAGACGGGAGGACAGGAGATACGTGTGTGTATTAGCCAGGTATTCCGAGGCTGAATGATAGGTGGCACTCTCCTGCGGGGCTCCCCCCCCCC
>NC_051408.1:18936999-18937251 GCF_015228065.2 Penaeus monodon
TCTACTCACTGCCTCATATTCTGTCATTACTTTTTTTCCTATTTTCTTATTCTATCTTTGCTCATTCTGTAATAGCTGTAATCTGTTTGTTTATCACTCCTTTGCCATCTCCAACAGACATGATATCTCAGGGAAATTGTATAATCTGTTTGAAAGCTGCAGAAACTGTTTTCCCTTGTGGAAGGGGGAACAGATAGATAAATAAGGCTTATAGAGTATTTCCCAACAAATTGATTCCCTCTTTCTCCCCCC
>NC_051408.1:18937587-18938048 GCF_015228065.2 Penaeus monodon
GTCAGGGAACCATTTGAATATTTTGTTGGCAGGAACATCATTTACTCGAAGGAACTTACTCTTTAGGCGACCTGCCTCATGTCCTTCACAAAGGCAGCAAAAAGGCTCCTGGATAGATGGATGTTTGGGAAAAGGCCAGCTGTCGTATCAGCCATTTTTTTTTACGTGACAGACAGCTACATATTGGAAACAACACGCATTAGAGAAAATAAGGAAACAGCAAACAGGGCCTTTGATAATATCTCGACTTTTGGAATCGCTCGGAAAAGTTGGCGAGACAGGCTGACACTCGCCATGCTGCTGACTAGAGAACAAGAATGAGCTGTACGACACGCGGCCCTTGCATCTGGAACGCCAACAGCATGCCAAGTACGAGTATAGACCGTGCAGCTCAGGGAAACGTAGCCGGGCGACCTCGCTGTACTGGCGGAGGCTAAACGTACTCGCACACGGACTCGCTC
>NC_051408.1:18938499-18939099 GCF_015228065.2 Penaeus monodon
AGCACCTCTTGACACGTCGTTAGTCTGGCGTTGCTGTTCCGTTCGGCGTTAGACACCCTCTTGGCATCCTTGGCGGCCCTCGTGCCCCGCCGCCGCCCCCTTCGCGAGCTGTTTCGGAAGGTGTTCGTCATTGTCTGGTCTGGTAGCTGCTAATAGTTAGGAGTCGCTCGTTTTCTGTGCGTCGAAGGCTTTAGCTTGTTTGCTGATTTTGTGTAATTATTTAGAAAAGAATCTATTCAGGTTATTTTACTTTTCTTTTTTGTCATCATCATTATCTTTCTGCCTTCTCTGTCCTTTCTTCCCCTTCTTCCTCACCTTATCAGAAGAGACTCGCCCCCGCCCCCCTTCTCCCACCTTCTCCACCTTTCACCATCTTCCTCACTCGCTTAAACTTCACGGATGAGCGAAGGAGAAAAGGGAAACGATCACCGAAATTCCTCTCAAAGGTACTCATAAGCAGCATTCCTAAAATACTTTTAGGATCCCCGAGGAGTCGTTCCTGTGCAGTCTTCCTAGAATGACATCCTTAATTGGACGTCCTGGAGGTGAAGTGCACTATTCCCGATGTCTTTGAAGACTTGCTTTGACGATGTCCAGATC
>NC_051408.1:18939273-18939454 GCF_015228065.2 Penaeus monodon
TAAAGTGACACGCTACTTTTATGTCACTGTCAAATAAGTTAATTTTTTATGAAGACGCGTTGTATGTGTCGTTTTTTTTTGTTTTTATTGCAAACTAGTAATAATGATCTCCTCTTCCCTTGTACAGTGCGTTATTTCTCTTACTATATCTCCTCATCTCAGGAATAATGGAATGTTGTAT
>NC_051408.1:18939501-18939594 GCF_015228065.2 Penaeus monodon
CCAATTACGGCCTTTGTTAGGCAATTATTTTTATTATGTTATAACATCGGCGGCTCTTTGGGAGCTCTATGCAGCGTCTGTGAGATGCTCTTT
>NC_051408.1:18939860-18939998 GCF_015228065.2 Penaeus monodon
TAAAAATATTTGAATATGTCTGTGTGTGTTTGTGAGGGAGAGAGACGTAGAATACACCCCATTTTGAAAAAATCTAAATATTTCCTTAGTTACCTTTTGTGGTCTCGCACACTTTATCTTAATTTTAGTGGTTATCTT
>NC_051408.1:18940478-18941472 GCF_015228065.2 Penaeus monodon
GTCTATAGATAGAGGGTTCCAAGGAAGTGCCACAGAAAAGTGGCTCGGCGGATGACGTCTGGGCGAACAGGAAGGCAAAGTGACATACTTACCTAACCAGATATAAATGTCGAAGGGCACTCAGGCTAAACAGATGAACGGACACAAACAAACAAACTGTATTCAGACTGAGCTCGCAGAATAAACAGAGGCGGAAGTACGCCCACCCACCCCTCGCTGCTTCAACCCTCCCACCACGCCCGCCCTTGCCCCCCCCCCTCTCCGCACCACCCTACGCACGTCGCTCTATTTCTTGACATCTCGCGCTCCTCCGCACCAGTCAGAGGAGGCGCTGACGTAAGCGGTGGCAGGACGAGGGAAGAGGAAGGAAGGAGAGAGCAGAAAGAAAAAACGGGAGATGGAAGAAGGGGGAGTTATAGAAAGAGGAGATAGAAGAAAGGGAGCAATAGGGAGAGGAGGAGATGAGGAAATAAGAATAGTAATAAAAATAGGAGTAAATAGAGGAAAGGGACTAATGAATAATAAGAGGGGGGGGGGAGGAGGAGGGTAGAGGAGAGGGAGGAAAGGAAGAGATAGAAGTAGAGTAGATGGAAGAAGAAGAGCAAAAGAAGGATAAGTTTGTGAGGAGGAGGTAAGAGAGAGGATGAAGGAGAAAAAGAGAAACAGAAAGAGAAGGGAGAAGATTAGGGAATGAAAGAAAGAAAGAAGATGAATTAGAAGAAGGGAGAAGGAAGAGAAGAAGGAGGTAGCGAAAGAGTGAGTAAAAGCTCTCGTGATAAGATAAGGCTTATCGGCGCCTCGCAAAGCAAAGGGGTCACGTGTGTGTGTGTGAGGTGTTTGATGCATTAAAATGAAGCAAATACTGTGATGAACTTTATTGGTGTTTTTTTTCTTCTTCGTTTTATAATAGGAAAAATTATGATATACTATTTCGTTGTTTGTCAAGATATATTATAAAATTATGTCATTGACGATGGCGATGAATGCTGTTCAG
>NC_051408.1:18943051-18943210 GCF_015228065.2 Penaeus monodon
TGGAATCTGTTTCTGTTCTTGCCGAGATCTGCTAGCCTGCCTTCGTCAGCAGAATACAAGGACAGTGTAAACAACGAGTGAGTCATGTTGATGAATTCTGAGTCATGTTTCGATAGTCGTTCGGGCGTCTGTTTTGCGAAGAAGGAAAATAATAAAAAC
>NC_051408.1:18943778-18944025 GCF_015228065.2 Penaeus monodon
AGGAAAGCACGTGGAAAAAGGAAACGGAATAGGAGAATTAAAGAAAGACAAGAGTGGAAAAGAAGAATTTGTTTTCAGAAGAATCGTTCACGGCTTGTGTTGTATTTCGTATAATCCTACTTGATTTATGTTTCAACTCGTTCAGTATTTATCTCTAGAATGCAACATCTGTGCATCTCTGCTCTCGCGTCCAGAAAATAACAGACAGACACTCGCAACTAAAACGCATTTAACAATAGCAATAGTG
>NC_051408.1:18944768-18944845 GCF_015228065.2 Penaeus monodon
TCATAAATCTTATTGTTGTTATTGTTGTGCACTCTCGATCTTCATTTTATTGTTACTGCCCACATGCCATTATTTTT
>NC_051408.1:18944998-18945344 GCF_015228065.2 Penaeus monodon
GTTGCACAAATAATTGATTGATTATTTTTTATTGCTGCAATATTATTTGTTGCGCTGACCAGTGCACTGAGTCCGGCTAGCCTCACATTCCTCACTGGTTGGAGTGTACTGCATATCCTTGAAGAGGCTGTGTGTACTTCGTGCAGGACATCCCCTGGCATCTGCTTTTCCTCTCTTTCACTGACGTGTGTTGTCCTATTTCTCTGAAACTTATGGGAAGGCGGTGGAAGGGGGATACACATGCACTAATGCACACGTTTGCATGCACACGTACGTTTTTATCCCACGTAGTGATAGCAGTATAACGTTATGGGCTCTCACTTTTTTCATGAAATAGTTGGTAGTC
>NC_051408.1:18945906-18945972 GCF_015228065.2 Penaeus monodon
GGCGTCAGCGGGGGACAGTCGCATTGTTGTGGGGCTGGAAGGAGGTAGCTTCTAACGAAGCGAAAG
>NC_051408.1:18946135-18946467 GCF_015228065.2 Penaeus monodon
CGTAGAGAAACCGGGACATAAAGGAGAGAGACTTACCTATCCACATATAGAATGACCCTCGGCCTTGTGTCCACACGCGCTCTCCAAGGTGATTATCCGCACATAACGAAGTCCTCACGTATACTCGGGAGTCAGGGCTACACGTGGCTTCCACATGTGTTCGTTCTAGTGTTGTCCGAATTACTACACAAGGATCGTGTATACATTTTCAGGGTGTCATGTATCTAAGAGAGGATAAGTAGGACGATCCCGGATATATACTGTACGCAAACATTGAATTGCTGTGCTGTCAACATGTAACATTGCTATGCTTGTTGCCGTAATCTTCACGC
>NC_051408.1:18947003-18947276 GCF_015228065.2 Penaeus monodon
AGGCGAGTGAAGTGTGACGTCATCGGTGTAGATCCGTACGTATCCTGTTGGTATTTATGCCATGTAGACGCCACATGCGAGACGAGTTAGATTTCCCGGAGAGAGAGCGGCGGAGGCAAAGAGGATGCTGATAAATAAAGGAAAAATAAAAGGCCAAGTGATGAATAAACGAAGGGAAGTTGATGGATAAGAGGTGGGTTCATAACAGGTAAGGGAGGCAAGAAAACATTGAGAGCCATAAGGGACTATTTATGAATTATGCGCGGGATCGGT
>NC_051408.1:18948002-18948107 GCF_015228065.2 Penaeus monodon
GGAGTCGTTTTCCTCCTTGCACCAAGAGGATACAAAGTTGTCTTCACCCGCGGTTCTTTCCAAGAATTGGTATGATAAATAACTTGTGTGGATTGCAACTTTTCT
>NC_051408.1:18948173-18948666 GCF_015228065.2 Penaeus monodon
AGTCGTACGTACCAGAACTTCTGTAAGGCAATAAGTTTGGTGAATAGAAATCTTTCGAGAGTGTAGGAGAACGAGACAAAGTAAAATTCAGTAACAAAAGAACGTGTTTTCAGACTACCCAATCGATAGTAATGACTGTCGTTGACGGCCACTTATCCCGCGTCACATGGCGGAGAGACATTCTGAATGGAGGAAGAAACCCAGGAATGGCTTATTGTACCCGAATCGAGTCACGCGTCGAGGAAATCGCGCGTAAAACGACAGCAATAAGCCCGCGCAGCCCATCTTCAGGCCCCGGACCCCGCCCCGAGCCCCCGGACCCCGTCCTTCAGACCCCCGGACCTAGCCCTCAGCCCCCAGAGCCCGCCCTCAGCCTGTCCAAAATGACATGCTTATCCTAACCATCTAGAGAGCCCACCCCACTCGACCGAGCGCGAAAGGCGAGTCGAGAAAGTCGTAACAAGTTCGAGTTCAGGCCTGACATCCCGCGCCG
>NC_051408.1:18948766-18948836 GCF_015228065.2 Penaeus monodon
AATGGACAGAAAAGTGGGGGGAGTGAGAGGGGGGGGGAGTGAATTTACATATAATGAAGAAGAGATGCTT
>NC_051408.1:18948928-18949158 GCF_015228065.2 Penaeus monodon
ATACGAGGTGCAGTGACGTGGAAGATTAGACTAATCTGATATTCAAAAAAGAGGTTTCTTATCAGCTCTTATCTAATTTCCTATATGAACAGCCAATTGTAGAATATACCCAACATCAAGATCACTCACTCAGCCATTCAGAAAACCAGCCATTCAGATAATCAGTTAATGAAGCAATCTGGTATTTCGCTCACTTTAAAGGATCTTCCTTACACTTTCACTCACGTTGT
>NC_051408.1:18949322-18949402 GCF_015228065.2 Penaeus monodon
CGTCTTGTTACTACCTACTGTTTTCTTCATTTCCGTGTCCATTTATCTATTTTCCTTTTATTAGATTACAAGGGGTTGCT
>NC_051408.1:18949508-18949855 GCF_015228065.2 Penaeus monodon
GGAAGGGTTAAGGGGGAGGGAGAGCGCTGAAGTCTGATCACTAAGGCCAGCAGACAGGTGTGGCCGATATGAGTGGTGGAGAGCGGGAGTGGGGGACGGATGGGGTAAAGGCGACAGAACGTACAGAGAAAGGCACGAATAAGGTAGTTAAATACAGGGCTCGGACAGGCATGTAGGGGAAGGACGGTGCGGTAGGGCTGGCGTTGGGGGATGGTGGGAGGACACAGAAAGGGGGAAGAGGTGGGGGAGGCGGGGGCACGGCAGAGCAGCGTGGGGCTTCAGCATTCAATACCTGGTGTTTCCAACAACACTCTCACCCAGCTGTTTGTCCCAGCTCGCTGACGAAG
>NC_051408.1:18950330-18951015 GCF_015228065.2 Penaeus monodon
CCCTCGAAAGCCACACAGCTTCGCTCACATGACCTACATCTCGAGCAGGGAAGGACACGTGTCATGGGAGGTTTTAGTTCACACCTGACTGGAAAGGCTTGCGTCTGAGAGAGAAAAGGCCAAGAATCGAAAACTACCTTGAGAAAGAAATATCATTAGGTGGGTGGGGGGAGGGGAGGATATGTGTGCATATATACTCCAATAAACATAAAAACGTACATATACATGAACGTACATGAGTAGAAAAATGTAATACACAAACGTTTGTGTACAGTAAATACAGACATAACTATACGATCATGTAAACAAAGACGCGAGTATATAAATATGAATTAATTATTATCTAAACCTACAACAAAGTCAGCGGGTACAACGCCCCACGCGAGCACCACGGGCACCTGTGCAGTACACGTGTCCTATCATTTACCTGTCCTCACAAGTGTTGCTTTATCACCTATCAAAATGATAAAATATCGAACTTCTTTTCTCACTATCATCACGTCAGACCAAAAACAGGGGAAACTGACACAGAGCAATAGGCGCAGAAATATAACAGTACACAATAAGCAAAGTGGAAAATGCAAAAGAATAGGAATTAATTAAATCCGATTACACTCCGTGAATCTAGAACTGCACTTAACTGCCATTTTCCCGAAACTCTCCGAGACCTTCAGCGCCGTTCTTC
>NC_051408.1:18951307-18951596 GCF_015228065.2 Penaeus monodon
CTGTCTCGGTGAATTCCCTCATTTCCATAAATTATTTTTGAGACCATAACCTGCTGTAAAAACAATAGAAAAAGAAAAATAAGCAATCACGTTGCCTTTTTTAAGATGTCCTTTTTAACATGTACTCTGGGCCGCCCCTTGCGGAGAGTCTGTGCGTTACGTTATCACCATCTATTACATTCTTTCTCGTTTATCTTTCCCTGCTGCCTCTCCTCTCCTCGTTAAGATCATCAGCAGCATCGTTAATGTCATCACTATTTTTATCATCATCGCTCACGCTTCTCCGATG
>NC_051408.1:18952836-18952993 GCF_015228065.2 Penaeus monodon
TAACCTCATTTTCCCTCCTCTTCCTTCTCTCTGAATTAATATCTACTGAACATAACGTTTTTTATTGCTTGTGAAATAAATTCACATAAGGTGAAGTTGAAACATGAAATTGTTTCGCAATGAATAAGGCATACGTTAGGTTGTTACAGTGTGTGCA
>NC_051408.1:18953259-18953433 GCF_015228065.2 Penaeus monodon
TGCTTGCGTGTCGGTGCGAATAGGTGTGGGTGTGTGTAGGTGTATGTTTGCATGTGCATGTTCTTATGGTTATTCGCGTGCGTGTTAACACGCAAGTTAATATAAATTTGAGTTGGAGTTTATTCATTTAGGTACCAAGTATAGGAAAAAACATCGCGCACTATTTCTGAAACG
>NC_051408.1:18953695-18954025 GCF_015228065.2 Penaeus monodon
GACCCATCCTACCATCTCACCAAAATGACCGCAATAATAACCAGAAAGACTCCGTAATCGCGATCCGACTAAGCGAGCAAGAATTCCCTTTCCGGAGAGAACCACAGATTCACACATCATTCCCCTTAGGGCGTCCCGTGCTCGGCCCTCGTCACGGTGCATGAGGGTGCGGGGAACGAGCCACAAGGGAACTGAATGAACTTGACGCCTAAAGAGCGATTATACTGAACGTTCAGTGTCAGAGACAGCATAAGGCGCACGCGTACCTGTTCAAATACCGACACGCCAACGATGATGCATAGACTCGTGTGGAGCAGATCCTCTCTTTTT
>NC_051408.1:18954296-18954506 GCF_015228065.2 Penaeus monodon
AAATGGGTTATCTAAACCGAGGTAAATTGAGGTCAAGAAAGGTTAATAAAGTGGAATAATAATAAAAAAGTAAATCGACCGGAATAGAAATATCAGAAAAATATGAGCTTCAAAATGTCTCCAAAAAACATAATTGAATAAAAACAAGGACCAATATAGGTAAACATAAGGCGAAAAAGGGAAAAACACGAAAGGAAGGTCACGTGTCAC
>NC_051408.1:18955139-18955334 GCF_015228065.2 Penaeus monodon
GCTTTACCTTACTGGTGGTGTTGTTTGGCATTCCCCGGGTCTTCGATTCAAGCCATCTAGTGCGTATCTTTCGATCTTCACTTTACGTTACTATCGACGTTATCATCTCTTCCTGCGTTTCTTCGTGTTCCTTTTGCGCCTTTTCTTATAGTTATTCTCATATTTTGTTTATCCTTCTCCTCTCTCATCTTACTA
>NC_051408.1:18955408-18955505 GCF_015228065.2 Penaeus monodon
CTCCTCCACTTAATCACCCCTTGTCACCATCAGTACAATCGTATTTCCTTCCTCTTAAGAACAAACCACAACAAATAAAAAAAATAGAAAATAAAAA
>NC_051408.1:18955555-18955761 GCF_015228065.2 Penaeus monodon
GAACATAAAACGAGCGAAAATTTCAGCCTCGGAGTCCACGAAAGCTCAAATAAACCAGAGACGATCCGAGAAGCCAACCGCTTAATCATATCCATCTTGACGGAGGAGGATGGCTGGGGATGGGGAATGGAGGGGGGGGGGGGGGGGTTGGGGATGAGAGGAAGGATGGGGAGGGGGAGGGGGGGTTGAGGATGAGAGGATGGCTA
>NC_051408.1:18955802-18956442 GCF_015228065.2 Penaeus monodon
ATGAAGGAGGGGGGCTGGGGATGAGAGGAAGGATGGGGATGGGGGGATAGAGTATGAGTGATGGGGAAGGATGGAGGGGGACCGGATGGTGAGGAATTGGGGAAGGAGTATAATGAAAGTGAGGGATGGTGTATGGGGGACGGGGGAGGACGGGGAAGGATGGAGGCGGAATAGAGGATGGGGGATGGGGAATGGAGGAGTGAGGGAAAAGACGGAGGAAGGGGAGAAGTAGGGAAGAGGGAGGGAGGAGGAGAGATGAATGAGAAACAAGGGATGGAAAGGGAGGGAGAACGAGAATGTGGGGGAGGAGGGAGAGGAGAAAGAATAATAGGAAAAGGAGGGTCGGGAATAAAGGGAGGAAGAGAAGAAGGTGAGAGGAGAACGACGTATGGGAGAAGGAGGGAGAGCAGCAGGAAGAGAAAGGAAAGGAGCAGGGTGGGTAGGGGGGAGGGGAGAAGGAGGGGAAGGGAGGAGAGAGGAAGATGTTTAGTGACGTCAGAGCACGTGACCAAGACATGAGGTGAACCTGAGATTTTTTACTTCTTGTTCTCCCATCCGTTGTTTGTTCGTTTATCGTTCTTATCTCTTTTCCTTATCTTATCACTATTGGATCTGATTTGATTTTTTCTACCTTGTTTTC
>NC_051408.1:18956708-18956804 GCF_015228065.2 Penaeus monodon
GTAATATAGCAGGTCACCAATGTAATGATGTGTGGGAATTATCCTACTTGCTTGTCATCAATGCAATAATGAGGGGGAGTATCCCGCTCGTTGCGC
>NC_051408.1:18957662-18957748 GCF_015228065.2 Penaeus monodon
ATTTTCTTGGTTCTTTTTAACATTTTCCTCATCTTTGTATTTCTTTTCGTTTTCTCACCTTTATCTTTACTATCAGGCTTTCATGG
>NC_051408.1:18958664-18958855 GCF_015228065.2 Penaeus monodon
GAAAAAGACATGTGAAAGGCAGATATATGTATGTGTCAAAATATACAGAATAAATATACATAAATTCAGACACATATATACAGGTTTTGTTGATTCTTTTTCATCTATTCTCAGTCGGCCCACCTTCACCGGATAAATGTACTCACTCACACAACACTTCACAAGCCTTTATTCTACGGTCATAAACCCCC
>NC_051408.1:18958955-18959105 GCF_015228065.2 Penaeus monodon
CTCCTTTCCTCCCCTCATTCTTCTTCCTCTCCGTTCTCTGTTTTCTTGCTTCGACTTCAACCCTCTCCTTCTTAAACTATTTTTTTTTTTTGCTTTCACTTACCTCATTCATTTTCCTATTCCCTCTCTATTTTCTTGAGTTGACTTCAT
>NC_051408.1:18959191-18959550 GCF_015228065.2 Penaeus monodon
CATCGCCTCATCATCATCAACGAGCAATAGCAATATTTTGTCAGCACTTGAGACAATCTGCTCCCGACGGCGCGCACTTCACCCAGCTCCTCCTCCCCTCTCCCCTCCCTCCCCTCCCTCTCCCTCTCTCCTCTCCTCCATCGCCCTCGCCTCTCTCTCCTCTCCTGTCATCCTCCACGTTCCTCTCTCCTCGCCCCTGCCCTCCCTTCTCTCTCTCTCTCATCCTTCCCTCGGCCTCCCCTTCTCTCTTCCCCATCCTTGCCCCTAATCTTCCTTCCTTCTCATTTTCCTCTTCCCCATAACCTCTCTCCTCACCCTACGTCACATTCCCTCTCTTCGCTCCTCTGTTTGCTCTGCTT
>NC_051408.1:18959646-18960219 GCF_015228065.2 Penaeus monodon
CTCAGTCCCTCCCTCCCTCCTTCCCCCCCTCCCTCTTTCCCCCCTCTCCCTTCCTCTACCCCCCCTCCATACCCTATCCTCTGTTCCCCTTTCTAATCTCTCCCAACTATATCGTATCCTGTACTCCTCTTCCCCTTTCCCCTCTCATCTCATCTCGCCTGTCCTCCCCTCTCTCCTACACTCGCTCCCCCTCTCTCCCTCTCTCCCCTCCCTTCTCCTCCTCCCACTTGACTACACGCACCCGAACTATGTTTATTCTGTAACATTACAACTGAATGATTCTCAGCCATTATCCCTCCCTGGCCCCCCCACCCCCTCAACCTCCCACCTCCGGGCCAATACACCCTCTCTCCCTTCCCCCACCCCTCCTCTCCTCTCCTCTCCCTTCCTCCCCCCCCTCCACTCCCCCCCCCTACTCTCCTTTCCTCTCCCCTCCTCTCCTCTTCTTTCCTCTCCCCTCTCCTTCCCCTCCCCTCCCCTCCCCTCCCCTCCCTCTCCCCTCCCTTGTGACACTTGGGATCCAACCAGTTTTCGGTTCCTGTTTTGAAACCCTTTTTCGACTAGGTTTTTAGC
>NC_051408.1:18960262-18960411 GCF_015228065.2 Penaeus monodon
GAAGGCGAGAGTTTTTTATATGATTTTCTTTTCGGCTGACATCAAGGGTTGTTTGAAAACCGCGAAAATCGTAGCGTTTTAACATAACATTACGGTTTGTGTTCAAAATCCTTTGGTAATTGACACGTTGATATAACCTCCTCTTCGCC
>NC_051408.1:18960752-18961259 GCF_015228065.2 Penaeus monodon
AATAGCTTACGCTCCTTGGCAGAAGACGGGGGAGGGGTTATGTTGGCTCCTGTGTCTGTTTATATCGTAGTTCGTAAATAGATCTGAATTAAGGAATCTTAAGGCTATTAAAATGGTATTAGTTTGTTTACATATACTTGACTCTTTGAGTGGTTTGTGTGCCTTCATGCGTGCCTCTGTGTACGCGTGTGTATGTTGTGTGCGCGCGGTGTACGCATATACTATTTTGTATTCATGTGTCTGTCTAATTCACTTACTTTTATGTATGTATTTTCGCGAGCGTCTCAGCATGCCAACATACAAACAACAACCATGACAGCTTATTCCCAGCGAATGCCATGGATACAAAACTAACATGTTGCAAGATGTCCCAGTGGCTTTTCTTTCTCGTTCTTTATCTTGTTTATCTCTCTTTGTTTTGATATAATTCCGACGTGTCTGAGGGCGAAGCATCTCAGGAAACTTGTTATTTCTTCGCGTCGGAAGCTAGGTACGATGTGTCTGCTA
>NC_051408.1:18961895-18962586 GCF_015228065.2 Penaeus monodon
TAGCTCTCCGCTACCCAGTTAAGATTAACAACACGTCAACTTCCAAATCCCCAAGACTGTCATAAGGCACTCTGATCGTTTATAATTCCCGGAAAAACACATTTATCACTGCTGCTCACGGGGCGTCGCTGGAGGCAGAGTCGAGTTCTATGCTAATCCGATCACTTAATCACCGAGATGGGAATAATTGCCTTTTGTTCTCTTGCGCTGCGTTTTCTATCATGGTATGTTTATTAATTTGGTGATGTGTTTTCTTTGTTATTTCATCGGTATTTCGACCAAGTTTGTTGTTGTGTGTTTCATTTATCATGTAATTTTGTATTATTTTTATATGATATTTTGATCTCATTTCATTGTTTTTTATGATAATTACTCAAATCAGCAACAATAACACCTACTTTTATGACAGTTGACAGCACCACAACCATTTTCTTTTCTATTCCCACTGTCATTTTTCATAATTAAAAGAAAGAAATACTGTTCATGTTTCTTATACTTGTATGCCCACGTTCCTATGTTTATTCATGAGGACGGATATGTAAGAGAGTTTGCTTTGCATAGTAACATACTATTTGCACGTATTATTTACACGTTTTCTTATTTAAACTGATACCAAAGATGTTTTTCTTGGTTACTTCTCGTGCTTTCCTTATGCTGTGTGAATGCTAATTTTTTTGTGTGTGTTTTGACG
>NC_051408.1:18963695-18963799 GCF_015228065.2 Penaeus monodon
ACCCCGAATTTCGCCGTCTCTCCCTTTCTCCGGCGAACTTCAAGCCGACGTCCGCGTCACGACCACAGCGTGTCAAGGGAACCTGACCGGAAATGAGTGCACGG
>NC_051408.1:18963937-18964067 GCF_015228065.2 Penaeus monodon
TGTGATGCGTTTGAAGGTGGGGGGGGAGGTTACTGAAAGAGAAAGGGAGAAAGGAAAGAGATGAAGAGGAGAAAGATGAAAAGAAGAATATGAGGAAGATAATTTGCCGATGCAGGAATGGATAGAAGGG
>NC_051408.1:18964187-18964304 GCF_015228065.2 Penaeus monodon
CCGAATGGATAGGAGAAGAAAGAGGTGAAGAAAGAGGACAAAGAGGAAGAACAGGAACAAAATTAAGAAATTCAAGAAAAAATAATTGAATAAAAAGATTTCCATGTCTATAAAAGC
>NC_051408.1:18965249-18966193 GCF_015228065.2 Penaeus monodon
AGAGGTCGCAGTAAGGCCTGCCCCGGGCATAAAGTGAGAAGATAGTTTCCGATATCCCATTAACAACTTAATGGTCGCCATCTTGCCAGGTTAATGGCGGTCTGTTCCATCTGACGGAGGAGGGGAGGATGGGGGGGGGGAGAGGGAGAGGGAGAGAGCAGGAAGAGGAGAGTGATAGAGCAGGAAGAGGAAAGGGAGGCGGCAGGAGGAATAGGAGGAGGGAGAGAGCAGGAAGAGGAAAGGGAGGCGGCAGGAGGAATAGGGGGAGGGAGAGAGCAGGCAGAGGAAAGGGAGGCGGCAGGAGGAATAGGGGGAGGGAGAGAGCTGGTGGGTGAGTGGAGGAAAAGGGGCTAGACGGAGGAAGGGAGAGGGAGAATGAAGATGGTAGAGGGGAGACGGAGAGGACAGGGGGAGGAGGGGAGGGAATATTCCAGACGAATAGGGAAGAGGAGAAGGTAAATGAAGGACTGGGGAAGAGAGAGAGAGAGGGGGGGGGGTATCAGGTGAAGGAAAGAGTGGAGTGATAATGGAGAGGGAGGGGGTGGATGATTAGGAAGAAGAGGGGAAAAGTTGGCTGAGTGGAAGAGCGGGGGATGAAGAGGGGGTGGAGGAGGATAGGAGGGGAGAGGAAGGTAAAGATGGAGTCAATGGTTGGAGCCGTGCGGGAGGTGGAACACTGTGAGGAGAGACACGGTGGAGGTGGGTGGAGAGGGAGGAAGATACGAGTAATGAGTGATAGGGGTTATGAAGAGAGTGGTGGTAATAAAGATAACGGAAAAGGCAATGATTATGATGATCGATAATATAGATAGTGAAAGAAATTGGCCAAAAGGAAGCAATTCAAAACAGGAAAGGAAAAATAGTGAATATAGTGGACGAGGGGGAAGATGACGAGAACTAAAAAAGAAAGTTAGAAATATAAAAGCCTGTGTAGTATATGACAT
>NC_051408.1:18966327-18966732 GCF_015228065.2 Penaeus monodon
ATTGTTAAAAAACAGGAAAGAAAGAATATAAAAAACATATTGAAACACCAAATCATGCCACTCGCAGTCTGCCTCCCACCACGCTGCACTTTAGACACGGTATCTTTAATATACGAACCTCTATGCCATTTTCGCAACCGGGGCTATTCACAAGCCCGTTAAATCCAGGTTTACATAAGAAATGTCAGTTTATACGCTTCAGTTAGCTAATGTAAACTCTGAGGCACGTGGTTGCTTGCCTGCTTTCATGGGGGGTGTAAGGGTAGGGGAAGGGGAGGCGGTAGTTATTATGTATGGGAGTGACAATGTTGATTATGAACGCTTTTTTGTTTGGGTGTTTAACATGATCGAAGACCCGTGATTTTATAGGTGTGTTTAGCATATCCTCTCGATCTCTGGTGCTTT
>NC_051408.1:18966975-18967118 GCF_015228065.2 Penaeus monodon
GTCACCCCCTTATCTCCGTGTAGCCGTGTAGTCACGACGCAGTTCAAAGGTAAACCCTGTGTTCAAAAGCATAGTCAAGCGAGAATATCTTCGCCAACACTCCTGCTGCTGCTTCGCCCCTCGTGAACCTGTGGGAGAGGTTT
>NC_051408.1:18967695-18967973 GCF_015228065.2 Penaeus monodon
AAACAGAGGGACATTGAATGCGCTGGCCATCGTCCAATCAACCATTGGATTGGCGGTTGCAATACCTCTTAGTTGAATCAGTCACTGAACTTAATGCTTTTGAAGTCTACTTTACTGAAAGTGAATATGGGAGAATGACAGCGACAGGTTGATTTTCCCGTAAAAAAAGAGACAGTAAAAGGAAACGTATCTCATTTCTATTTACACATCAAATTATAATTCCTTTTGTTTCATCCGCCCGCACGCCCGCCCATGCATCCACACGCTACGCTTACTTT
>NC_051408.1:18968015-18968273 GCF_015228065.2 Penaeus monodon
CTTCCTCTTGATATGAAGTAAACATCTTTAGCCTGAAATCCTATTCCGTGTGAATAGGACCAATGAAGTCGCCTCAAAATTGGTGTAAAATGGTGTGACTATTAACAGCATAAATATAAAAAAAATGGCACACTCTTAAATAGAAAAGGGAAATGGGAAAAGGGGAAACAGAAGAGAAACGGAGGGGACTCAAAGAGGAAAAGCAGATGGGGAAGGTTAAAGGAGGGGAGGCAGGGAGAGGGGACTCGGCGAAAAAAA
>NC_051408.1:18968372-18968805 GCF_015228065.2 Penaeus monodon
TGAGATGAGAAGTGAATTAAAGAAGACTTAGAAATGGGATAGGGAGGCAGGGTGGGAAAGGCAAAGATAGAGTGCCTTTTTTCTTTGTTTCGTCGAATTTTCACGGATCTCGTTCGTATCATATAATCCAGATAATCATGTACCGGTGGAGCAGAAAAGTGTATCAGATCTATTCTAATCTGACTTTCTCTTTGACAGGTAATGTCCCTTCAGCGTCTCATCGACTGGTGTTCTGCAACATTGTGGGCGTGACGTCACCAGAACCACTCCAGGTCGTCTTTGAGGTCGTCAGAGCGGATTTTGGGAAAAATTTCGTGTGATGGACGGTTAGCAAGACTGCTTATCAGGTAGTCTTTCAGACGAATGCTGATTTAAAAGTCGTCTCAATCATGCTTTGTTTGCGGTTACGTCAAATGTTAAGAGATTCTCGATG
>NC_051408.1:18969097-18969231 GCF_015228065.2 Penaeus monodon
GTGCCGGAGACTTATAAAAGGCAGATCACTTTCCTCCGCGACCCGCCTTCCACTCGACCGGCAACAGCTGGAGAGTATTTCTTTGCAACCTCATTCATCCGCCTGATATTTTTTCTTAGTCAGCTACTCACGCA
>NC_051408.1:18969451-18969807 GCF_015228065.2 Penaeus monodon
AAGTAACCCTCTCCCAAGCCCATTTGTTCGAGTATACCCATATATCCACCGAAACCACACACACAGACACACACACCTATCACAAGCAAAGCTAGTCAACCATCCATCCACTTAAATCACCCATCACCACCCACCCACCCACCCAAACCTCCCACCCACCCGAACCCACTCATCCCCTCCCACACACACCACTCTCTCCCGGCTACCCCCCCCCCTCCTCCCCAGCCCCATGACGGCGGGGGGGAATGGGTGTTCGGACATCGAGCAAATGACATCGTTAGGGACCTCCTCAGGGGGACAGTAATGAGCCATGATGCCAACGGGTGACGTAATGGCCGGCGGTCCTTGGCGCGTCC
>NC_051408.1:18970631-18970810 GCF_015228065.2 Penaeus monodon
GCATGACCGGATAACGGGAGGGACGGGGGTGAAGACATGAGGAAGGGAGGGAGGGAGGGAGCGAGGGGAGGGAGGGAGGGAGCGAGGGAGCGAGGGAAGGAGGGAGGGAGGCAGGGAGGAAAGGGGGCGAGGGAGGGAGAGAGCGAGGGAGGGGGGAGGGGGAGGGGGAGGGAGGAGGG
>NC_051408.1:18971076-18971510 GCF_015228065.2 Penaeus monodon
CTCAGAAGATGCCACCTTTTCCGCTCCTGGTGCCGGAGACTTATAAAAGGCAGATCACTTTCTCCGCGAACCCGCCGTACACTCGACGGCAACAGCTGGGATATTTTTCTTTGCAACCTCATTCATCCGCCTGATATTTTTCTTAGTCAGTACTCACGCAGCCCACCACCGACCGCAAACCCACCACCGACCGAAAGCACGAATCCACCGACCAGCCAGCACCGACAGTAACCACCCCCCCGTCCCCGTCCCTTTCAGAACACTCACTCACCATATATCCAACTCTCATCCATTATTAATTCAAACCCCTACACCACCACCCACCTGTCGATCACACAACCCACCCATCTATCGAAATCACCTAGCCACCCACCCAAAGTAACCCTCTCCCAAGGCCATTTGTTCGAGCTTATTTACCATATATTCACCGAAAC
>NC_051408.1:18971532-18971623 GCF_015228065.2 Penaeus monodon
CTATCACAAGCAAAGCTAGTCAACCATCCATCCACTTAAATCACCCATCCACCTACCAATCCACTAAGTCAATCAATCACCCACCCAAAAA
>NC_051408.1:18971696-18971903 GCF_015228065.2 Penaeus monodon
GAACCCCCTCATCCCCCCCCCCACACACTACTCTCTCCCGGCAAGCCCCCCCCCAACACAGCTACTCCCCCTCCCGTCCTCCCCAGCCCCATGACGGCGGGGGGGAATGGGTGTTTCGGACATCGAGCAAATGACATGTTTAGGGACCTCCTCAGGGGGACAGTAAGAGCCATGATGCCAACGGGGACGTTAATGGCCGGCGGTCCT
>NC_051408.1:18972850-18972934 GCF_015228065.2 Penaeus monodon
CCGTGAGGGTAGAAAGAGAGGGGTAGGAGGAAAAGGATAGAGTAAGAAGAGAGAAGATGGAGAGAAAGGGAGGGGAGGGAAGGG
>NC_051408.1:18973459-18973581 GCF_015228065.2 Penaeus monodon
AACGAAATGGGAAGTGAAGGAGCAGGAAGGGGAGGGACAGGAAGAGTTGAGAGGGATAGAAATAAGGAAGGGAAGGAGAAGGGGAGGGAGCATGACCGGATAACGGGAGGGACGGGGAGTGA
>NC_051408.1:18973799-18974113 GCF_015228065.2 Penaeus monodon
CGTGTCATGTGAGTGTCGTGCTTTACTTATTTATGTATTTGGTTCTCTATCTGTTATTCTTATGTCTTTCTTAGTAACTTTCTATCGCTCCTTCCTTCTCATTATCTCTCTCCCTCATCCTCTTTCATTTTATCTCTTTGCCTCTCGTGTTATCCATTATTTTTCTTATTATTCTTTCATCTCCTTTTTTCCTGTTTTCATTCTGTTTTTTTTTTCTTTCTTTCTCTCTTATCTATTTTGTTTTCTTGCTGTGGTTTTGGCTGAGCGTCACGCCAGCACCTCCTTCGAAGGCATCTGTGCTCCCAAAATACATT
>NC_051408.1:18976225-18976512 GCF_015228065.2 Penaeus monodon
CCCGAGAGAGCGCCCACATAAACCGAAGTGATTGGGCGAGCGGGCAAGCGACCGACACAGCCCCTGAATATGTTTCCTCGTTTCGATAAGCTGTGCAATTTACCTGATTAGATGCCCAGCTGATCCGGCCCCGTGCACAGTCCCCGTCCTTGAAGTATCTGGAATAAGGGTACTGATTAAGTGCTTTCGTGTGCGAATTACGTGTGATAATCTTGTTGTTATAGGGAGAGGGAAGAGAGAGTTATGACTTTGCTTCCTTTCTCTCTCTTTGTGGGTCTCTTCTCGTT
>NC_051408.1:18977107-18977182 GCF_015228065.2 Penaeus monodon
GGAGAGAGATAATAGGGGTGTGTGTGGGGGCCTGAGTGGGGGGGGGGGGGTGGTGTGGGTGTGGGGGCGTCGTGT
>NC_051408.1:18978016-18978086 GCF_015228065.2 Penaeus monodon
TAATATGAATGGAAAAAAAAACATTACGTGTGTAACGGGTAAAAAAACCCCGATTTTTTGAAAAGAGAAA
>NC_051408.1:18978241-18978461 GCF_015228065.2 Penaeus monodon
TCACTTAGGCAAATATACTGGCAAGCAGAGAGACAAAGACCTTATCGCTTTCATATAAGCAATTACATCTGTAACTCGACACTGCCTCGCTTCCTTAAACCTTATTTGTTGATGTAGCAAGGCACTGAATCCTTATGGAAAATTACATTTGTTTGTTTTAAAAGGATTGTCTGAATACTTTAATGTTTGATCCTGTAAACAGAATTTTTGAGAAAGAAGC
>NC_051408.1:18979223-18979581 GCF_015228065.2 Penaeus monodon
CCCCCCAAAAAAATATAATAATATTTTTATTAAAATATATATATATATTATATATATATAAATTTTATATAATAAATAATAAATTTTTTTTTAAATTAAATTATTTTTTTTTTAAAAATTTTTTGTATTATATATTATTAAAAATAAAAACAATATAATAATAAATTTTTATTTAAATATTATATATAATTTTTATATTATAATATATATTTTTTTTAAATAAAAATAATTTAAAAAAAAAAAAAAAACAAAAAAACAAAAACCCCAAAAAAAAAAAAAAAAAAAAAAAAAAAAATATTAATTAATAATTTTTATTTTAATAAAAAAAATTTATATATAAAATAAATTTTAAAAAAAA
>NC_051408.1:18979613-18979925 GCF_015228065.2 Penaeus monodon
ATTAAAATTAAATTTTTTAATTTTTTTTAAAATTTTAAAATTTTTAAAATTTTTTTAATAAAAAAAAAACCCCCCCCAAAAAAAAAAAAAAAAAAAAAAAAAAAAAAGAAAAAAAAATAAATAAAAAAAAAAAAAAAATAAAATAATAATATAATTAAAAAAATAAATTTGGGTTTTTTTTAATGGGTATTTTTTTTAATAATATTTTTTTAATTATTTAATTTTTATTTATAAATTTATTTATATTATAATATATATTTTAAAAAATATAAAAATAAAATTAATTTTTTTTAAAATAAAAAATTTTTTTTT
>NC_051408.1:18982479-18983744 GCF_015228065.2 Penaeus monodon
TAGTATGAAATAGGGGAATTAATCCCTTTAAAATATCCTTTTTAATTAAAAGGCAAAAGTTTACAATCAGCCTCAGGGAAAAAATCTGAAATCGGGTGCACGAAGAGAAAAAAAAGAAAATTAATTGACAATAAATCGGTTTGAAAAAAAGAAATCCTTCGCATAAAATGCAGGTGACCTACTAAAGCATTAAGCAAAAAAGGTAAATAGAAAAGAAAAACATTAGAAAAACACACATTACGCATACATAGGCATCTTATTGACTACATTATATTAATTTTTTTTCCCCACCATGGTAAGCTGGAAAAGGTTTTTAAAATGGGACAAAAAAAGAATGATTAATAAAAAGGGGGTCATTTTTCCCCCAAGGTATTATCGAATTCTGTTAAAAAATATCAATTTTATTTTCACAGTTTTTTACATATAAAGGAGCAAAAAACCTCTCCCTAAAAAAGGGGGGCCCAAAGGATAATAAAAAGAAAATAAATGCAAGAATTTGGGATAACGATAAAAAACATTTTGGAAAGATTTACGTGAACCCCGAGTTTTTTATCGTGTTTTTCGCAGACGCGGGAGGGGTGTAAATGACAAATAATGATCGTGTAGTGACAGGGGGGGCACGATGGCGGGGGACCGTGTGAAGGGTTGTGGCAGGTTACGCACGAGAAGGTAAGACAGGCCGAAAGGAGGCCCCGGGGGATGTTTGGCGCCGACGCAACACATGCACGAAGGGAAGGCAAGGACTCACTCCTTGTCGAAGGCCTTGAAGCAAGCGTCCATGTCCAGCAGCCACTGCTGTTCCTCCTGGTCGTGCTCGTGGTGGTCGTCCAGGCGATCCTCCCCGCTGCGGTCGCGGTGTCTCGGGCCACGGAGGACCCTTTGCAGTCGTCGCAGCCTCGGGGGGCCCCTTTTGGGTTTGATTGTCCGGGGGGCGCAGTCGTCACGCCTGTGAAGCCCCCGGGGGCTGGTGGTCGTTGCGCGGGGAGGAAGGGGCAGAGAGACGGGGAGTCTGTCCGGCGAGCATCGTGCAGCTGCTTCTGGGCTCTCGGTCGGTACTGGCGCGGTGTTGGCCCTCGCCCGCGTTGCCTTGGTCCCGACGACGCCATGCTGCCAGGGCGCGGGGGGCAGGGGGCGATGGGGGGTCGATGGGGATCGGCGGGGGTCAAGCTCCCCTCTTCGCTCTCTCTCTCTTCCCCTCGCACCTGGGGGGCGACGCACGCGCTGCGGAGCAAGGCGGCCTGCGTTCCTTCGCGATCCTGAGGGAG
>NC_051408.1:18985995-18986059 GCF_015228065.2 Penaeus monodon
TAATTTCATATATACACATAATTTTGTGTTTTGTGTGTAAAGTTGTGTGTTTGCATCTTTTCCC
>NC_051408.1:18986866-18987205 GCF_015228065.2 Penaeus monodon
CCGAACATACGCTACAGTTCTAGAAAACTAAACGTTCCTCTCTCTTTTGCCTTCAAGCTTATGCAACCACTCCCCCCCCATCCCCCCTCCTGGACCCCCACCTCCCCCACGCCAATGCATGACTTTAGGCACGGAGAGAAACGTCACACAATAGACAGAAGGTTATTTGTTACAGAAGGATAGGCGACAAATTCAGCTGAATTTAATTGAGATGTCTGATATATGCAAATTAAAATCGTGCAGCGTGTCCGCATCCATTGGTTGTTGGTGTTGAAATAAAAATAAGAAAGAAATGTGGATGGAAAAATACGTGGGATTACAAACGTTTGTGTGTAACTT
>NC_051408.1:18987485-18987872 GCF_015228065.2 Penaeus monodon
AACGCTCCCCAGTCTTATATCATAGGAATGATGTTGATGATAAAGAAATCCCAGGTAATATAAATATTAAAAATATATAAAGAAATTATAATAACGATAAAACTATGATGACATAAATAATAAACGAATAACACAAAATTAACAGGTATATATTAATTTCTTGTCCTGTGAACGATTAGCAAAGCAGCAGAGTCTGTGGTGTGACAAGAAGGGACCTGCATTACGTGTAATGGAGAGAGAGGTTCGGTGCTTTCCTTTGCAACAAGCGCAAGACTGCAACCGAGGTTCATTGTCGTGCTTCTGGCATCCGGTGTAGAGGATGATGCATGATGCGCGACGATTCTAGGTTTGTTTGTTTACTCCATTTGAAATGATCGAAGATTTGAT
>NC_051408.1:18988279-18988816 GCF_015228065.2 Penaeus monodon
ATGTGTCAATGTGTATTTGGAAACTTGGAAATTATTCCTTTCATAGATATTGTAATGATATCATCATTTTCATTCGTAATAAAGAGTTTAACATATAAGTAATAGTTACATCACACAACAAAATGAATCATACACACGAACATTACATTCGTTTGATACATTACATTTTTCCCGCACTGACAAACACGGTATACTCGTAGTGAACGTTATATAATTAAGGGATTGATATATATTTTTTAACTTTCGATTTGTTTTGGGGAAAAGCAATTTCCTGTTCTTCATTTTGTTTCTTCTTTCCCGGTGGAGATTTTAAAGACCATTAAGATAGAAGTAACACTTACCGGTAAACGAGAGTGAAATAGGTGGAAATTAAGGTGCAAATTAGGGCGGGTTTCGGAACTTAGTGAAGGTCAAAAATTTTAACCTGTGAGAATGGGAAACGGCTTATTATATTCAGAGGAACAGTGGCTGGAAATAGTCTGTTCCAGTTTTAACGCTTTCTATGTTAAGCCTCTCTAAAAAAAAATGTATTTTCGC
>NC_051408.1:18988866-18989500 GCF_015228065.2 Penaeus monodon
TATATTTCTGAAACTAAATAATGTCTTTTCATTTGTCGTTTAAACTGATTCCTTTACAAGGAAAATGTAGGATTATACAGTTATTCAGTGCTGAGGACTAACATAATCCCATCATGACCCTTTTCCATACTGCATCAGCAACACCATGCCCTCTCTTTTTTCGGATTGCAGGTGAGAAATGGTGTTATGCCGTACTTTGATAACAAAATTTGAAATATGAAGATGACCTTAGACTCGTTCTATTCGGAAACAAATTGGTCGAGTCGTATCTCTTTTCAATTTTGTATCCATGCTCAAGTTCTCTAAGGCTATGTATATTCGCAAACACGTCTTTCGCTATTTTGAGAAAATGTGCAGAAACGAGTAAAAACGGAGGACAGCTTTCGACCATCATATTTTTCTGAGCCTGTCCCTTGTTCATCAGTCAAGTAGTGACCTGTGCAAGGGAGGAAAGGGTCTCGCAATATTAAGAAAAACCCAATACTGAGACATGAACTTGAGAAATAATCGTTTTATGACACACACACATCCCCCCCCTTCAATGGAACAACCCCCGACAGGCGTAAGAGGTCCTCCGCATTTTTTAGGAGATAGCTGATGCAATAAATGGTTGAGCAAATACATGTATCTAAAT
>NC_051408.1:18989600-18990628 GCF_015228065.2 Penaeus monodon
TGCCCTCGTGCTCGGGACAGACTCCCCGTCTCTCGTGACCGCTTCCTCGCCAGCGCACACGACCACCACGCCCTCGAGAGCTTCAGCAGGCAGTGACGACTGCGCCCACCGCGACAACCACCCAAAGGCGCCCACAGAGGCTAGCGACGACTGCAAGGCTCCTACCGTGGCCGAGACACGCGACGACCGCAGCGGGGAGGATCGCCTGGACGACCACCACGAGCACGACCAGAGAACCAGTGGTTGGACAGGACGCTTGCTTCAGGCCTTCGACAAGGACGAGTGAGTACCTGTGCCTCTCCCTTCGTGCATGTGCTTGCGATGCGGCGCCAAGCATCCGCCGGCGCCGTCCTTTCGTGCCTGATCATTATCCTTCTCGTGCGTAACCTGCCACAGGAAACCTTCACACGGTCTCGCCACTCGTGCCCCGCCTGTCACTACACGATCATTATCTTGGTCATTTACACCGTCAGCGTCTGCGAATAACACTGATAAAAACACTCGGGGCTTCACGTAGAATCTTACCAAACCTGTTTCTATCGTTATCCCAACATCGATAAGCATTCGTTCTCATTTCGATATGATCCTTAGTATCCCCCTTCTTTAGGCAGAGGTTTTAGCTCCTCTTATATGTAAGAAACTGTGAAAATAAGTTGCATATTTTAACAGAATCTCGATAATATCCTGATGGAACAATGACCGTTCTATTAAGCTCATTTCTTTATTTGTCTCCATTTAAAATCCTTTTCCAGCATTACCATGGTGGGTAAAAAGTTAACTGAATATAATGTAGTTAATATAGATGCATATGTATGCGTATATGTGTGTTTGTCTACATGTGTTTTCTTTTCTATTTACCTTTTCGCTTAATGCTTTAGTAGGTCACCTGCATTTTAGCGCGAAAGGTATTGCTTTTCTTTCAACCGATTATATTGTCAATTAATTTCTTTTCTTTCTCTTCGTGCACCGATTTCAGATTTTCCATGAGGCTGATTGTAAAACTTATTGCCAATGAATATAAACGGTAT
>NC_051408.1:18995050-18995296 GCF_015228065.2 Penaeus monodon
TTTACTGGTAAGTGATTATCACAATGGAATGAAATAGTACTGTATGTTATTTGGTCTCAAATTTGGTTTTAAACTTCGGGTATTTTCCTTAAGCTTAAGAACCAAGAAAAAAATAACACACCATAAATGTGTTTTGAACATTCTTATATATATATCTCCGTTCTTTGGCTGTGAGTTTCATTTGTTTTAGCCTTTTTATGTCCAGTCACTCTTTCATTTTCCTCATTTAGCTATTCATAAATAACC
>NC_051408.1:18995335-18996695 GCF_015228065.2 Penaeus monodon
TGGGCTTTGTATTTGTAGTTCAGAAATGTGCATTTTCTATAGGATCATGTTGAATTTCCTTTGTACAGTCTACAGTATCCATTTGTGTAACGTCAACAGCAAAGGATTATTCACAGTAACAACAAAGGACCCAGTGCTGATCCTTGGGAAATTCCACCACTCACATAACGACAACAGTCACTGTACATTTTATATTTTTCATTTAAACTTCTTATACCAATGTGTAACATTTTTACTTCAAAGATTTTATTTTGTGAAGAGCGATGGGCCGTTATATTTTAGATTTTTACCTAAGAAAGATTTACAAGCGCACTCAGTGTGCCATAGCTGACCAGGAGATATCTGATCTTTGTTATTCTAAGATGTCCATACTATCTATAGATATTGAATAATCATGACAAAGTTGTTTCATCCTTAAGCAATCAGTCTCTTGTTCATTCATGGTTTTCATACGCGTTGTATCACAACGAATGCATATTGAAGTACGGGAAACCAATATTGATACTTACTATGCAATACCTACTAAGGTATTATTATAAAACTATTCCATCATAAATTATAAAATAACCTTGATATCATTAATGATCTTCAATCAAAATCTGCCGTTAGCAACCCTGTCTTTGAGGCCAGGTCATGGCTCCATTTCACCCCGTTGATGTTTGCCGTCTTGGATTCATGGTTGTGAAGTGGCTTCCTTACTCCCGAGTTCAGCCTCTCTAACCATCCAAACTTCGACATTCTATTTTTTCAGGAACCAAAATTGACAAGGCCATCAAAACAATGGACGGTGCTATTAAAAAGAAACATGCAGTCAATAAAGATACATAGGACTTATTTTTTCTGTGGCGTCAGAGCAGCGTTGTTGATGACGTCAGAGCTACGATATCGATGACGTGACGGTATTGAGATCGTCAGATAAGCAGAGGTTGTCACAGGTTGAGCTTGGGTACAGTACACATTGTGAGAGAAAAAAAAACATCTTTTTTATCTCTCTGTTGTATTATCACATATATATACAATCTCATACAATGACGCTCGTGTGTACATATCTGTATGTGTGCACGCTTATATATACCTGCATTACGTTCAGAGTTGATTTAGCCAGTCCTAATTTTTAACAAAACACACCCGATAAGCGCACGGTGCAGGCAGTAAAGGTCAGTCGCCTGATAAGACGCGTTCTCGCCCAGCTTATCAGTGACGTCATTACGGTTATCACAAAGGGCGTCTTGTGATTAGCGATTCTCACGTGCTTTCAGTTTGGGTTTATTCTTACTTTCCTTCTTTTTTTTACTACTTATTCCCATTTTATTTGACTTTCCCTGCTTTCATCTTTTCCTTTTTGTTTTAGGTTTCGTCT
>NC_051408.1:18997652-18998148 GCF_015228065.2 Penaeus monodon
CTTCTTTTATCTACAGCTCCCTACGTCGTCAAGGAAGGGGCGATTCAAAGGAGTGAAATAAGAGGAGGGGAATTTGGGGGAGAAAGGAGGGGGAAGGAAGTGATTAAGGAGGTAAAGGGAAATAGCGAAGGGCGAGAGGAAAGGCAAAACGAAAATCAAGAAGTTAGGTAAAAGAAGGATAGAGACATGGAGATGAATTGAGGAAAGAGAAAAGGAACGAGGAAGCGCCGGAAGAAATTAACGGAAGAGGAAGATAGAGAGAGAAAATTAATACGATATATTGGAGAAGAAAAAATAAAGACGATGGAAATAAACAAAAAGAAACAAGAAACGAATAAAAGCCCGAGGAATGAAGACCGAAAAGAAGAAAAGGAGAGAGAGGGAGAGGCCTTGGCGGAGCGATGACAGCGCTAAACCTCAGCCTTTGTTGGGTGTTTGAACAGGGGGGGGGAGGGCGTCAGGGACGGTGCTAAAAGATAGGGAATGACCTTGGAGA
>NC_051408.1:18998226-18998385 GCF_015228065.2 Penaeus monodon
GGGGGTGAGTGTTTGCACTTGTCTGTGTATGTATGTGTTTTGTTTACTGTTTATTGTCCAAAACTAAACTTGTATCTGGGTGCTCGAGTGTAACAATCTTTATCTTGTTTGTTATTCTCACACCTTTCATTCGTGAGATTAACTGTTACTCTAGTAATT
>NC_051408.1:18998417-18999030 GCF_015228065.2 Penaeus monodon
CTCTTTTATTTAAGTAAGCCACTGTTGTAGATGAGACCCCATAGCAAATTAGATCTTCCATTAATAAAACTCACTACCGGACATTTTTTTCAGCTATTTCACTCTTCGTTAAAAGTTGTGCTCTATATTTTACCGGTTATATATTTTACATCACAAAAATGGTAGGTTTTAGAGCAATTGAAATAGTTTTCTTCCTTTCATTGAGTTTATTCTGCTCTGCTAAAATTGGGACCACTGCATATCGTCATGGTATTTCATTTATAAATATTTTGTTCGTTCTAGTAGCTATAGAAATGATATGACTGAGAATGAATAATTTCTCAATGATATTCAGTTCTAATTCTAACTTATATACCTTGTGTTACTAGATAATGAATTACAATTCACTCGATTATTTTTATTCTATCCATTTGCAATTCCTACTCCCTTTTCAGTATAATAGGGCAAAACAATGTAGTGTTTCGGCCTATGCTCCGTTTTCTTGGATTTTCTGATCTGTAGTTTTTTTTTCTAACGGCGGCCGTTGGTATCCCCCAGGACTGGATATAAGAGAGATCGAGAGGAGCAGCATGCACTCGGGGAAACGTTCTCTCACTGCCAAATACAAGGTCCA
>NC_051408.1:18999093-18999634 GCF_015228065.2 Penaeus monodon
CCTCTATTAAATGCGTGAGAGCACATGTATAAAAGCTATGATGGAGCTATTGAGTTGATTCTCCCTAACACCACTGTCACATTTGTCATGCTTAATTCTGTTTTACTAGAACAACTGTAGTTTCTCCAATTGGGAATATTGGTGCAGCATATACAGACTGCATGGCCTCTGCAATTTACTACGTAGATGAAGCTTGGTCCTCATATAGAAAGTAAACTAGTAAACTAGTTGTTTACATATGCTGCATCTCCCACATAGAAGCTGTAGCCTGTATATGTTAAAATCGGCGTTGTTAGGATATTGAAGCACTGGAGGCTCGCTGAAATCCTCACATTCTTACACGAGAGTTTTCAGATAATTTCAGAATGAGATATCACTGGAAGGTTCTAGTTACGAGCGCGGGATGAATTTCACAACAAGGAATCTGAATTCAGGCGTTTACTTCTCTTTTTTATGCCGAGATCGGGGCTATTCATGGAACATTCGGGGTTGTGGCCCCGGAAGCTTGCCCCTATAGTGTCATTGTACTTAAACAGCTCCC
>NC_051408.1:18999799-19000044 GCF_015228065.2 Penaeus monodon
GTAGAAATACTGTGCTTATCAAAACGAGGGAAATTGGGTTGGGCTGCGGTGGCAAACAGTCTCTTTTATCGAAGAAAACTGTTCTCTAGTTGACTTCTCTAAACTCCCGCCTTGCCTTTCCAAGCGTGCAGATAGGCAGGAGGGTCAAATCATGCCGTTCGGAGCTGTCTGACTGAATCAACTCGGGGAGGGTCACGAACAGTGAACCTGACTAGAATAGACTCGTTTTTATTTATGAGGTCCAT
>NC_051408.1:19000071-19000224 GCF_015228065.2 Penaeus monodon
ATTTAAGCAATCTACTGGAAATCTTGCGTGGGTCTTGCGTGAGTACCCACGCTCGGCCGCGTCACGAGCCTTGCCTCCAGTGGCGACATTTTTCCGATTTTTTGGATTATTCGTCTATCCTTATCTACTGTGTGTCTCCGGGAAGTTTTTTTT
>NC_051408.1:19000726-19000940 GCF_015228065.2 Penaeus monodon
TAGATAGATAGATACTGTTTATACATTCTTCTTCAGGACGATTTAACGTCTATAAAATTTAATATAGCCTGTATAAAAAGACAATGATAATAATTGATGCAGCGTTTGTCTGCACGACTTTGCAAGTTTATCTGAATAGCAGTGATCAGTCAGGATATCGGAAATTTTGCTATGGACCGCCATTGCATGAGACGAAGACTGTAAAATGGATTTC
>NC_051408.1:19000964-19001059 GCF_015228065.2 Penaeus monodon
AGCTTCATGAATATCCAGCCAATGGCCGCTACATCCAGATGTAAGAGTGACCATCACTCAGATTTTAATTGATATGGATGATAATGACAGTAGTG
>NC_051408.1:19001098-19002107 GCF_015228065.2 Penaeus monodon
ATCGCCATGTTTTTGTGTGTTAGGGTTACAGAAGCACCGTCAGAGCATGTGAGAAGGTCGTTGCCACTAATATAACAGCACCCCCTTTGTTTATCGTTTCAATGCACTGCTTTCCTTCAACGTACGATGGCAGTGAGTCTGTAATCTGAGTGTACACTGTTATAAAGGGGCAATTCATCTCCCTCGGTTGACCTTTGAGGCCTTGTAATGTACTGTTCAGATGCACGCTTTCTCGTCCTGGCAAAGTACACACGAGTGTAAACATCTTGGCGTGCAATCCTGGGTGATGTCATAACGTTACAGCTGCGGAATGAATTATGATGATTTGATGAAGTAAGTGTCGTGATTTTAATGTCAATGAAACAGCTGTGGGAATCATTATTGCGCTGTAAGCAATGTATGGTTGAGAATTTTGCAGAGTAAAAATGAAAATGAAAGAAAAAAATGAAAATTTCAAGAAGTAAAGGTATTTGCAAGGCCAAGGGTAAGATTAAATACCAAAAAATAGAAAGGGAAAATCATTCCTTTCAGTGCGTTTTGTCACGCTAGGGGGGGGGCATGGATGGGAGGGAGAGGGAGCAACGTTACCGTGAAGTATGTAATGTTGTCATGTTAGACAGGCAGATGTATGATAACTCGAGGCTGTATGTAATCGTGTGTGCTTGCGTCGCGTGATAATGGATGTTAAGCCCATTTCGCCCGTCATGCTGGCCGTATTTATATGCAGGTGCTGCAATCTAGTGGCCGGTGCAATGCGTAACTTTCATCAGAAAAAAAGAAAGAAAACAAAATGGATAAACAGCTTGGTTAAACCGGAGGGTCTGATCCCCAGGAGATCTTGTGACCATGATATGATTCGGAAATTAGATCCTCGTGAAAATCTTGCGAACTTCAGATAACTTAGGGACCCAAACCAACTGAAACAGTTGACAGAATTTGAAAGAAAAACTAAAACCCATCCTTTGTAATGATAATAATTGTTAACTAACCCCGTGTATAAGGTAAACAC
>NC_051408.1:19002211-19002522 GCF_015228065.2 Penaeus monodon
CTAGATGAAAAATCTCGTTAAAATGAAAGACGAACAGACAAAACCTTACTGAAGGAAGGGCTCCAGACTCGCCCCTGTAGCAGGAGTGGATTAAAGGCCGTTTATGGCCGACGAAGGAGAGGGGTACTCTCGCGTGCTGCTTCAACGAGGGAAACGAGCCCATTGGTTGTGCAATGCGGTGGCCGGCCATTAGGAGCAGAGAACGAAACGAAGCTTCCCCCTTTTTGGGTTATGTTTGGAGGTAGCTATTTCTGCAAGAGGAGACGAGGAGACAAGTCGGGTTTCGCTGTTTGCTTCTTAAAAACGGTTAT
>NC_051408.1:19003192-19003446 GCF_015228065.2 Penaeus monodon
AGTGCGATTGATGTCATGCTGTAACTCCATACAAGAGTATTCTTCCTCATCTGATTTGTCAGCTCCTTGCCATCTGATGGTTTCACAAGAAAAAACATTTCTCTTCGTTTCTCTCTTTCTCTCTTTCTTTCTCATCTCTCTTCTCTCTTTCATTTATTCTTTCTCTCTGCTCTTCTCTCTGCTTTCCTCTCTCTCTTCTATCTCACGATCTCTATCTTCTTCACTTAATCTCATCTTCTCTCTTTTTCCTTTTT
>NC_051408.1:19004072-19004163 GCF_015228065.2 Penaeus monodon
GCCTCCGTTCAGTCCATTCTGTTTCGTGCTGGTACACATTCACCCAGACAGATTACCGTGACGCGGATAAGACCTTTGTTGGTTTATTGCT
>NC_051408.1:19004549-19004811 GCF_015228065.2 Penaeus monodon
CGAATTTCAAGGCGACAACACGAATTTGTCAACCAGTGTCAAGGCTTAGGGCAACGGAGCTGTCAGGCTGTATTTCAAAGGTTACAAAATAGGAGCATAAAGCTGTCATGTTAAGTCGTGGCTTCTTACCTTAACCTCTCCATGTTCCACGAAACGTATTGAGGACATATATTAAAATGTGGTTGTAGGCTCCGTAGATTTATACCCAGGTCTTATTTGTACTCTTACCTTTATCGGTGCCATTTATTATTGTTGTTGTTGT
>NC_051408.1:19005436-19005631 GCF_015228065.2 Penaeus monodon
GAAGTCTGTCCTTCGGTTCAACCTTGTAAGAGAATCCTTGAGGCCAATATAACCGCATTGAAAGTGACATTTCTGTTTTCTTTCGACTTTTTTCTTTTGTTTAGTTTTATTTTTCTTATTCACTGTTTTCATTCGATCTAGTCTTTACATTTACTTCCATTTCTTTTATGTTAAATCTTTCGTACTACGCTGCCG
>NC_051408.1:19005796-19006024 GCF_015228065.2 Penaeus monodon
TGCAACAATATCCGTTTGTTGCACACTCAAGACGCATGACTCAGCAACTCCCCATGCTTTGCTAATCTTCCCTTCTTTAATTGCAATCTTTTTTTACTTTGTTGCAATCTCATCACCGAAGATTATTGAGCTATTGTCTGTTTTTTGCTCGTTAGCTCCTTCTTCGCTATTATTTTTTTCTATATCAAGTGAAGGAGTAATTATCTCATTCACTTGAACAACTGTTTT
>NC_051408.1:19006165-19006469 GCF_015228065.2 Penaeus monodon
TCGTTTTGGATATAACTGAAAACGGGCGCCAGAATATTGAAAACGACAAAAGCCTTATTTGAAAGTTCAGAGAAAACGGGAATTTCTCTCTTTTTGCCGCGAAATTCGGAGAAAATACGACCGGCGAATTAGGACTAATATCTGAGATTATTACGGAAAGGGATAATCTTGCTTGTTATTTTTGGCATTTGTACCTAAGTACACCTCTGTCCCAAATTAGATAGATGGATATCGTTAAGTAGCTACAAGAATGTTTGGTGATGGTGTAATGGGAAGAAAACGGGGGAGGTTGGAATAGCTCATG
>NC_051408.1:19007257-19007526 GCF_015228065.2 Penaeus monodon
TTTTTTTATTGTTTTTATTGACAAAAAGAGAGAGAAAGAGTTCGGTTTTTGTTTCTAGCAACTGTATCTTACGTTTTTGTGTTATGGTGGCCCTTTCAAATCCCTGACATGTGTTTAGTGTGTTTTGGGGCATGTGTGTGTGAAGGCAGGAAGAAAAATCAAAAAAGTTTTTGAATAGTTTCCGAGTTTCAGTGAAAAATGTTGTTGGTTTTTGTTATGTGTAATTGCGTAATGGTTGTTTTTGTGTGTTGTGTATGAGTATGAGTTGT
>NC_051408.1:19007728-19007830 GCF_015228065.2 Penaeus monodon
TATATTACAAAGAAGAGAAAGAGTTCGTGTGTGTTTGCTAGCAACTGTATCTGTACGTGTGTTTGTGTTTATGTGTGGCCCGTTACAAATCCACCATGGACA
>NC_051408.1:19008184-19008355 GCF_015228065.2 Penaeus monodon
ATTGTAATACAAGAGAGAGAGAGAGAAAGGTTCGTGTGTTTTTAGCACTGTATCGTACTGTGTTTTTGGGTTTTGTTGGGCCCTTACAAATCCACCATGGACATTGTGTATTGTGTGTGGCCCATGGGGTGGACAGGGGAAAAATCGTGTCCCAACAAATAACCTTTAAAA
>NC_051408.1:19008474-19009100 GCF_015228065.2 Penaeus monodon
TGTTATTCCCCCTACTCTTAAAATTAATTTTCCATCAACTTCAGTGTACTCTCTATTTATTATATTCCATTATTGACTCTCTTTACACTTCCCAGTTACATTTTCTTTTTCCTTCCATTTCTCCACATTATTCCTCCCACTTATTTTATACCCTATATTTATTCTTTTCACAAACCCTTTAAATGAAACTAAAAAGAATGTAAGCGCCAATTAGAGCATTCTTTAATACTTTTTCATTCTTTGTTAACTTCCGGATAATTTATCATTATTCTCTTTTTAATTAATCTTGCCCCGTACTGGTGGCAGCAGCGCTATTTTGGTTATTATTGCATTGATTACATCTTTTTATTATTACAAAAGAACTAAATATATGAGGAAAAAAAACATTATATTAATGATAATAGTAATATTTCATCACTACTTTTTTATACTTAAAATATAATTGGCCTATTTTTTTATCCTTTAAACTTATATAAACAGTAATATTAATATGACGATATTAGATATGATGGGAAGAGAAAAAAGGAATTCCTAAAGAATTGGATAGATAAGGAAGAGGGAATATTCTCTTTTTGAGCAGCCCTTAGTGTTGCGACGTAAATAGAAGGCTCTTTGTCACGGCATCG
>NC_051408.1:19009154-19009260 GCF_015228065.2 Penaeus monodon
CTCAGTGCTCCGGCCTGTGTATGGGGCCCCTGCCAGTCTTCATTATGTGTCAGTAATGTATTATTACCTTGTAATTTGCCCCCCCTCCCCTCCTGTTTGACGCATT
>NC_051408.1:19009879-19010006 GCF_015228065.2 Penaeus monodon
GAAAAAAGTGAAAGAGCTGTTATAACAAAAATGAACTGAAGAAACGATCTAAAAAGAAATTCTTGGAATCGAACAATGTGCGCGTTAACTTATGTTGGGGAGGAGAGGGGGGGGGGGAGGGTGACGG
>NC_051408.1:19010094-19010172 GCF_015228065.2 Penaeus monodon
CGGTATTGTTGCGTGGACGGTACCTGCCGAGGTCGTTCTTGTAGAGGAGGTCGTGGGGAGGGGGTCGTCCTGTTGTGG
>NC_051408.1:19010209-19010350 GCF_015228065.2 Penaeus monodon
AAAAAAAGAAGCATACAAAAAAAAGGAAAAGAACAGGTAGTAGTTTCATTTCTATGATTTTTACGGACCACTTATGATAATGGTATTCATTATGATTCATGTCATTAGTCGTAATGCTAGTAGTAGCAGCAGTTATTATAG
>NC_051408.1:19010385-19011350 GCF_015228065.2 Penaeus monodon
GTTACAAAACGGGAACCAGCATTACATGAATAATGATGGGAGTTTATGAGGTACAGTAAAAACAGAAATAGGCCTACACTATATGGCGGGAGACATCCTGCTGGAGTCGGACCTTTTCACTCTCCCAGTTTTTATGCTGTCTGTGTTTCCGTCTGTTTGTCCTCTTTAAGTGTTGATTGAAAAACTGTTGAATCGATCATAATAAATTGATATGATGGAATAAGTTAAAAAGGAGAGAAACATTAAGTATCTATTTGTTTCGATAAACAATCACTTGTGAAGATGGATCTCAGTATGCAGATGAATCCATTTAGCTACATTTATTCAAAGACTTTATCAGTGTTAGTAAGTGGCCGTTTGTACAGCGCAAAGCCTTTTGTAGTGCAGAGTGCTGAAGAGGCTTAATTTAGTCTAGACACGCAGTTATTAAAGATTTATATGACTTATTAAGTGGGCACAGTACAGTACTATTACGTGCCCTTAAAATGCATAATAAACTGGTACTTGGGAGCACGTAACCCCTTTTTTTTTTTTTTACTCTTATGTCGTGGAAGGTAAGCAGTAAATAACAATAACAAAACCAATATCAGTAATAGTGTGTTGTCCTTGATGAGAGTACGACCAAAAATAAAATTGTAGTAGTCACAACAGCCCGAAGAGATGACGTAGGGCATATAAACCTATAAATATTTGTTCAAGAAATTGACGTTACACACGCACAATAGCGTGTATTGGCCGAAGACATAACGCACATTTACTCGTATAGTAACCCCGTAGAATTAGTGAATCGAAACCGCCATGACGTCACAAGGAGGGAGGAGGAAAGATGAAGGGGAGGCGCTGAGAGGGGGGGGGGTTGGCGTGACTCCGTGTTTGGTGATTCAAGCTTGTGTTTCTCTGTAATTGCCTTTCTGGCTCTCGTTCTTCTCTCGTTGGGTGTTTCGTTGTCTTTCTCCAAGTCTCGG
>NC_051408.1:19011579-19011860 GCF_015228065.2 Penaeus monodon
TTTCTGGTCTCCCCTCGCATTCTTTCAGTTCATTGTTTTTCTTTTTCCTCGCTCACTCTTTTTCGTCTAAACTTCTAATTGCTGCTTTTGAATCAAGCATTTAACGATATTTTTTCCAAACTTTTGGTTGTGTCACACTTTTTTATTTCGTTTCTCAAGGGTTGAAAATTTCTATTTTTCCTCATTTATAACTTTTATCTTCTCCGTTTCCCCTATTTAATCAATTATCACATTCCTTCGTGTTCCTCCACTTTCTCCTCCCAGCTCCTTTTTTATGCATT
>NC_051408.1:19011963-19012074 GCF_015228065.2 Penaeus monodon
GTCAAAGATGAACATGAAGACACACAAAGTAGACACGCCATTCTTCTTCTCATTATATTTATTACAAGATTTCAACAGCCTACTAATGACTTTATGAGTGTGTATGTCTGG
>NC_051408.1:19012277-19012494 GCF_015228065.2 Penaeus monodon
ATCGGCGAGTGCAAACACATAAATTCAATTTCCTAATGATTAAGTAAATGTCGTGTGTATATACGGTGTTTCTTGAACCTACATGGTATTGTCGTTAATATTAATCATTTTGTTGTTGCAAATCATAACTATCACTGGGATTAATAGTAAAGTAGGATTTTGAAACACTCAGGCAATTGTATTGATGTAATTTGCGAAGGTGAATGTATACCATATG
>NC_051408.1:19012684-19012827 GCF_015228065.2 Penaeus monodon
ACCATACAATGCGTCATTATGCGGAGTCTGTGGCACCCTCCCCGACGGCTCCAGACCCGGGTCGCAGGGCGCGTGCGGGCGCCGACGGATCCGGAGAATGGTGTTTGTCGAGCGGGTCGTTTGGTGCTCGGGGGGCCAAGGGG
>NC_051408.1:19014357-19014462 GCF_015228065.2 Penaeus monodon
TCTCCTCATAAAGGACTACTATTTTCGTTTCTCTTCCTCTCCTGCAATGCCATTCATCTCTCCCTGCATGCACCATTGCACCCTCACTCACTCACTTGCCGGCCT
>NC_051408.1:19014518-19014683 GCF_015228065.2 Penaeus monodon
ACCCCCCCCTCCCCCCTCAACTCACGTGACCCAAACTTCTTAGAAAGACCGATTTTTCGACCGATTTTTCCTTGAAAATTCAAAGAGGGAGAAAATAATAGCCTTTCGTGCATTTGTTTGTTTGTTTTGTTTATCCGGCTTAGAGCATTCTATCAGTAATATTCC
>NC_051408.1:19014950-19015156 GCF_015228065.2 Penaeus monodon
TGTCTGATGATCCCCCCCCCCCCCTCGCCCTCTCTGTCAGCGTAAGTTAACAAAGAATGCAATATTCATTCCCAGAATACAACGAAAAATATTCGCCTGAAATATGAACCTTATTTACTTTCTGTTAAATAACTGATAGAGCTTCGCGTAGGACGGACCCGCCTCGCGAGACTTGGTTCTCCGTGGGTCTGTTTTCTCTTTAAAAG
>NC_051408.1:19017865-19017988 GCF_015228065.2 Penaeus monodon
TTTTATTGTATATAATAATTTTATTTTAATTTTTATATATTTTTAAAATATAATATATATTAATATAATAATATTATTAATGTACCAGTGTATATATATATTTTAATACATCCCAATACCCCA
>NC_051408.1:19018077-19018390 GCF_015228065.2 Penaeus monodon
TAATATATATATATTAATATATATATTATATTATATTAATTTTATTTATTAAAATATATTATGCTATCAAAGTATTCCCAGTATTACCGCGGGCGCCGACCATAAAAAAGCCTCATGATAGCGACAAACCCCCCCCATCCCCCATCATCAGGGCGCCCAAAAGGGCCCCGCAGCTCAGCGGTTTTTCATGCCCGTTGGCTACGTTAAAGGTTCCGGCCCCCGCGCCCTGGAGTTTTCGGGAAACTCCGTAGAGGGGGAAAAGGAGGCGAAGAGAGGGCACAGGAAGTGGGCGAAAACCTTTCATATTCTAAAA
>NC_051408.1:19018601-19019327 GCF_015228065.2 Penaeus monodon
AACTCCCCTTTTTTTAAAATCCTGTTTCCTTGCTTCCTCTTTTTCCTCAACTTCTTCCTCCTCTTTCTCATCCTTCTTTTCCTAATCTTCCTTTTCCTTCTCTTATCCCTGTTTTTTCTTTCACTATTTACCATACCTTCCCCCTCTTCTTGGCGCTTTTTCCTCTTTCTTCCTCCATTTGTCTTCCCCGTCCTTTTCCCCTCCACCTCTTTTCCTTTTTCCCACTTCTATCTCTACCTTTCCACCTTTTCCTTTATTTCTTTTTCCATTTCGAAATTCATCTTTCCCCCCCACATTTTTTTTTCCACATGACTCTCATTCTTCCCTTTCCTTCAATATCCTTCTTCCCCCTTTATCTAATCCTTACCTCTCCTTTTTCATATCCCCCTTTTTCCCCCTTTTCCCCTTTTTTCCCCCTTCTTTAGCACCCTTCTCCCCCTCTCTTATCTCAAACCCCCTTGTCACTTCTTTCTCCCTTTTTTTTTCCATCTCTTCCTCCCCTCCCCTTCTTTTTTCCAAACCCCCTTTCCCACCCTTATCTCTATCCCCCTTTTTTTCCTTTTTTCTTATCTCCATTTTTCTCCCCCCCTTTATCTCTCTGCTCCCCCCCCTTCCTTCTCCCCCCTTTTCTCTGCGCCTCTTCCTCCTTTTAAAACTCTCTGCTTTCCCCTTCCCCATTTTTTTCCCTTTTCCCGCCTCTTTCTTGCGCCTCTTCCCCCCCTTTTA
>NC_051408.1:19019645-19019815 GCF_015228065.2 Penaeus monodon
CGCTTCCCCTTCCCTTCTCCCCCGCCCTTTTCCCCCCTTCTCTTTCCCCTCTTATCCCCCCCCCTCCCCTTCCTTCTCCGCCCCCCTTATCCTTCTCCCCTCCTCTTATCCCGCCCCTTCCCTTTCCCCTTTTCCCCCCCCATCTCTGCGCCCCTTTCCTCCCCTTATCT
>NC_051408.1:19019847-19020139 GCF_015228065.2 Penaeus monodon
TTTCTTTTACTGGTTTTCTTTTCTTTCCCCCCCCTTATTGGCCTTTTTTTCCTTTACCCTATTCCCCCCTTGCCGTTAAACCCTTTTTTCGGGTTTTTTTCTGATTGGGTTTTTTTTTTCCTGGTTGTCTGCTGCTCGTTTTTTTTTTGGGAATTTTTTTACATCGCTGGCTTTTGTTTTAATTGGGGAAAATCTTTTTCCCTTTACCCCCCCCCTATGCCTTTTAAAATTCCTTTTAACCGCCAACCCTTCCCCCCTTTCCTCCTTTCGCCCCCATTTTAAATTAACCCCC
>NC_051408.1:19020170-19020367 GCF_015228065.2 Penaeus monodon
GAAAAAGGGGGTTAAATCAACATCTTTTTTGGGGGGAAAACACCCGGGGCCGGGAAGGTTTTAAGGGAAAGAGATTTTTTCCTCCCTTTCCTTTCAAGGGGACCCAAAAATTTATGGCTTGGGTTTCTTTTAACCTTCTTTCATTTTTGATTTTAAACTGTTTTTGAATTTCCACCTTTTCCCTTCCTGCTTTCCAG
>NC_051408.1:19020413-19021546 GCF_015228065.2 Penaeus monodon
ATTTCCGCCACCGGCTTTTTTACGTTCCAATTTAATTTAAAAAAAATCCCCCCCAATCCCGCAATGCATCCAGAAAAAAAGCAGAAAGGAGGGGAGGGTGGAAAAAGAAGGGAAGGGGGAGAGGGGGTTTGGGAAAAAAAGGGGGGGGAAGGGAAAAGAAAAGGAGAGAAAAAAGGGGGAAAAAAAAGAAGGGCTAAAGGGGGGGAAGGGAAGGGTTTTAATGGGACAAATTAAATTTTTTTTATAATAATATAGTCCTATGCCTCAAAAAATGTTTATTTTAAAAAGATTTTCAAGGACATTAATAAAATAGTTATCTTGCAATAAAATTATGGGCACTGGTGTTTTCGTATGTTTTCTGATTTACCATTGCAATATCATCTCACTGACATTGCCCACTAGAGGAGGCTATGCAACTGGCGCCATGTATCTATTCACTGTTTTCGTTGCATCACCAAAGTTTACACAAAATATTGATGGATCGTACTGAATAATTATAATTGAGATTTTTTTGTGATCCAGAAGCCCGCTTGGGTAGATTAACAAGTTCATGAGTAAATTATGGTAGATAGAAGGCTGTTTGGAATAGACAGAAAGTTAATGAGGGTAGATGAAGAAAGATTTTAATATAGTTGACTTGTTACGTAGTGTTTTCTAGTTACGTTGCTCTCAATAGCAGTTGCTATGAGTACCAGAATTTTCACCTGTTGTTATAATTTTATCGTGACGTCTTAACTCCTGCGAGTAGAGGAGGTAATGTTATTTCCTGCACTTACTGATTGGTTCATTTGTTGTGTTTTAGTTTATTTTATTCAGTACAATAATGTAAATCTTAATGACGCATTATGAAAGAAATCCACGACCCTGAAACTAATTTTACGGCAATTTTTTATATGCTAAAAGGCTTCCCCAAAAAACTGACAGTTTTTCGCCCGAGTGATCATCGTAGAGAGTTGGGTTGCGGAGAATTTATTTTTTTTAAAACCCCCCCCGATAAGACGAATGTGTTTAGGGGCGGTTTGCACTCTCAAGAGCTTTTTCAACAATGTTTTTTCAACTATGATTCTTTGATTTCTATGAAATTTTTTTAAAGCGGTTTTATACTCTAACAAAAAAAATTTATTTCTGTAGGC
>NC_051408.1:19022071-19023321 GCF_015228065.2 Penaeus monodon
TCGTGGATCCGAATTTATGAATGCCATTATATTACAGCTGTACATCAGGTAAAGCGTGTTCCCCTTTATTGAAAGTTACGTAATATTTAGTCGGTGACTGAGAAAGTTTTGCTGCTTTTATGTATAAAAGTTAGAAAATAATGTAATGAAGCGAAAAAGAAAAGACGGGAGAAAGTGAGGCAGAAACTAGCGGACAAACCAAAAGGATAGCGTACGTGTCTGTTTCTATGGGTTCATTCAAAAGCACAAACATACGCAAGGAATACAAGCGAGCGCCCTCTCGCAGCCGCTGTGCAGACCCTGGTGTGCAGACCTCCACTGGATATGCGTTGCTGCACTGGATTATATGCACTAGTAAACAAATACACTTTTGTACATACAGATACGTAGGACCATAAAAAGATATACGTAAACAGACTTGTACCGAACAAACAGACATGCATCAGTACGCGCGCACACACACACGAGCGTTGCGTGTGAGGGGCTGTGGGTCGCACTGGTCTACATTGATTTAGTTGTGATCCTCACGACATAGCGCCTGCATGCTCGCACGTGCTCCTATATCTCCCAGATGCACTCCATTTGACCTTCTGGCGGCCTCTTGTGCCTGCTTGATGCTTCTCTCTTATCCTCTGTGAATTTGGGTTTATTTGAAGCCACTGGCCTTGTAGTGAAGGCTATGGTTTCCATTAGGCCAGTTGCTTTTGCGTCAGCCTGCTGAACTTTTCTTGTTGGTTGTTCACTGCAAATCGCATATACATCTGCCTGGTGCATTTGATTTTATAAGCCAGACAGTCCCACTTGTAATGTAATTATATAACAGCGGAATTGATTTTCCAATCCGTATTTCCCTTTAGAACATTTATTTGTTCCTTTCCATTTTCCTCTCACTTTTCCTTCTTCCCCTGACCCCCCCCCCTTCCACCTTCTCCTATCTTCGCCATCGATCAATCACGTGTTTCTCTCTCCTCTTCTCTTTACACAGTGTTCCGCTCATTCCATTATTTTTCCCATTTACACTCTGCTCATTTAACCTACGATGTTCCTTACGCTAAACGTGCAACATACGCCTATTTTTCTTCTTCTAAAGACTAAACCTAAATTAACAAATGAAACATATATAACAAAAAAGAAAACACGAGGAAGAGATACCCTGTGTGCGCAGGTGTGAGTTTGCGTTCCAGCTGATTGATTGATGGGGTCAGGGGTCACGTGGCCTCGCGAAAGGGAGAGTTCATATAAGAAACATA
>NC_051408.1:19024970-19025073 GCF_015228065.2 Penaeus monodon
TAAGGGCGTTGAAAGTGTGTGCGTGTGTTCATTTTGTATCCAATAAGTAATTTTCAGTCCCCCCCAACCCCGTCCCCTTCTTGTAGGGGTCATGGATGGATGG
>NC_051408.1:19025162-19025319 GCF_015228065.2 Penaeus monodon
TTTTGGGGTCCTAGACGGAGCCCTAATCCCCTGCTCCTTTCAGAAGGCTTTGGGACTCACGAAAAAAAGATGAAGAAAAGCTTTTTCGTGCTACTTATCTCTTTTTTTCTTTTTTTTTAGAAGGGAGGAGACTTACATCACTCAAGGGGGTGTGGTA
>NC_051408.1:19025676-19026135 GCF_015228065.2 Penaeus monodon
GAAAATTAAAAGCAGATTGCGTTTGTCCACCCCTCGCCCCCCCCCCCCACTTCCACGGCCGATGATTCACGTGTGACCTTCTTTTGCTAATGACCTCCCCTTAATCCCCCCCCCCCACCCGTCCCCTCTTTTGCCTCACTCTCTCTCTCGCCACAACTTCCACCTCCCCCCCCCCTACCTCTCCCCAGTATCTCTTCCCCCATCTCACCCCCATGACCCCCCATCTCACCCCCATGACCCCCTATTAAACCCCCATACCCCCATGACCCCCATCCCCCCATCTCACCCCCATGACCCCCCATCTCACCCGCATGACCCCCTCCCCACCCTCTCTCCCCTGTTACCCCCTTTCTATATACCCACGCCTTAGCTACTCCGGTCTATAATTCTTATTCCTGAAAACTTTGGAGAGAAGCGAAATTATTTTGAATATGCAAAGCAAGCACCGTTTATACGTCC
>NC_051408.1:19026408-19026832 GCF_015228065.2 Penaeus monodon
CAATGGGAAATCACCAATAAAGCTGACGTACGGAGCTTCCTTGTCCTTATCCTCAGTTTTCTCCTGATTTCCTTCGCCCTTCCTTCCTTTGTGTCTCTTGCTTCGCCCTTCATTTGGCATTTTTCTGACTCTATTCAGGCCTTTTCTCTCTTTCTTCTCTTCTGTCTTATTCTTCGTCTCTGTCGGTTTCTTCTGCTTTTATTAAATCCTTTTCGTCCACCTTTATTGTTGCTCGCGTTTTGTATTTATTGCTTTATTCGTTACATTCTCCATCTCTCCCTTATTTCTTCTCTGATAAGATGATCGTCTTTGGTTGCGCGTGTTCTTCTGTCTTGTGTTCTTCTCCTGTTCCTTCTTCGCGGCAGTCCTTGCAGCAATAACCATGAAAAATGTTTATTTCTCGGGGCTATTTTTAGCTCCCAAA
>NC_051408.1:19027069-19027173 GCF_015228065.2 Penaeus monodon
TACGAAGAAGGAAGAGATAATTACTTGATAATGGCGATTACCGGTGGACGTTTAAGGTGAAAATTATTATACCTTTATCCCCCTCTTCCTGTCCTTCCGTAGGT
>NC_051408.1:19027233-19027576 GCF_015228065.2 Penaeus monodon
GAAGTTATTTTCCCAATTTTCTTATCATTTGATATGCTTACGAGTGTGATTAGCTGCGCATTTTAGTTGTTAGTGTCAAGGCCAGCTACATAAGGAGAATATAAGTACGGTTAAAATAGTTCCCCCTTTGAAAGTTATTCATAGGAGGAGGATTATTTATCTTTCTTTATCGTGCACTTTTTTCAAATAAATTTCGACTCTCTGTCTTAAGAGGAGAAAATAAAAAAGAAGAAACGTCAGGGTACAATGTAATGAAAGGCTCATTAATGATAATAACGCGCTAAAGTGTAAAATTGGTTCGTTTGAGATTGCCTTGATTTAGTTCTTTCTTGAACTGTTACCT
>NC_051408.1:19027613-19027876 GCF_015228065.2 Penaeus monodon
GTGTCTTTTTGCCGCCAAATAAGCAACAATAACCTGTAACATATTTTATTCATACTTCTCTCTTAGTGTAGTTTATGCAAAATCACCTTGTTTATTTGGCTAATTTCTTCAATTTGCTCTTTTCCCTTCGTTCGCTTCATTGCGTCCGAATCTTTTCTCGAGGCTTAGTTAGGTTTCACATTTTTACATAATTCCTGGTAATTTTTGATGAGTCGGTAATAAAATCATAAATAACATAAATTACTGTATAAAGCTATAAAGAG
>NC_051408.1:19027913-19028043 GCF_015228065.2 Penaeus monodon
GCTGGCAGCAGCATAAAGCATAAATTTCCGAGGTTGTTGCATTTATCAAAAGTGTCCTTGCTACTACACATGCGGACACTGTAATGTGGTCTGATCTTTGGTCTAAAAATACGAATGATTTAGAATGACC
>NC_051408.1:19028691-19028855 GCF_015228065.2 Penaeus monodon
ACCATCCCAAGTCCTCTTTACGACATTGCATGACAGTCGCGCGACGTTCCATGCTTACTCTCGTGGCCGTGAAATATTTTTGGGTAGAATTTATTCATAATATGCGTGTGCATGAAGCATGACCGTGGGTGGGGATGGGAGGCAGTGATACCGGTTGCATAGGA
>NC_051408.1:19029399-19029672 GCF_015228065.2 Penaeus monodon
CCCTCTGAAGTCGTGTTTTTATAGGGAGAAAAAGAGGCAGGGGAAAAAAAAAATCTTGTGACCGACTGCCTTGAAAACCGAAAGTATTAAAAAGAAAATGGTGGCGATGAATTCAGAAATTTTCAAAAAGTTACTTGGAGTTCCTTTGAAGAATGGTGTTACGGCGGGCTTACGTTTTATATTCTTTTATTTATATTCTATCGAGAATTGCCTAAGTCTCCCCCAGTTTTTTGTCTTTTTTTGCATTTTTCAAACTTATTTTTGGATCACCTG
>NC_051408.1:19029694-19029809 GCF_015228065.2 Penaeus monodon
CGCTTCTTGGAAATATTATCTTTGCTGTTAATCTTTCTAATGGCCACTTGTATCCTCATTATTATCAAAATAGCTTATTTCCATCAATTGAATATCTGTCCATTACGTGAAAGAA
>NC_051408.1:19029928-19030444 GCF_015228065.2 Penaeus monodon
ACGGACGCGTGGTGTGCCTGCGGCGACGCCTCGGCTTCCGTGCCAAGTACTTGACGCTGCGTGCGTCGCCTTCATCGGGTTGGGTCAGCGGCGTAATACAAGGCCTGCTTGTCCTTGTCTGCTCTTTGCTTTTCACTCTTTCTTTTTTATGGGGGGCGGAGGGGACTCTTTCATCGTTGGGACTCTCTCGTCGTGGTAGGTTTTCTCTCATGATTTTATTTGTTATTATTTGCGTGTGGTATTGATTGCGACTGTTATTGGTATTGTTTTTCTCTATTTTCTTTCCATTTCTTCTAGCCACGGTTATATTAGCTGCATTTGCTATTAGTCTTACTGCCACTCCTAACGCTGGTTCTACAACCTTTACTGCAAATATTTCTACTAATACCACTGTTACCTAGTGATAATAATGATGAGATAAAGATGGCACTGCCCTCGCAAGGACAGTGACGGCGCCTTCTTTCAAAGGACTTTTTTTGTGGCACAAGGAGACCGTTAGCGCGAGTGCCGCCCTTC
>NC_051408.1:19030814-19031185 GCF_015228065.2 Penaeus monodon
CCCACTCTCTCCTTGTTCCATTTTTTCCCACATTTTCATCCTTTTTTCTGGTGACCTTGGCTGGAGCAATAAAACCTTCGACCAGAGTTGACCCCGTTTGGTGCAGAGGCCTTGCAGGTCACGTGCCCCCCCCCCCCTTCCCTCCCTATATACCCTCCTTCTCTTTGCAATTTTTTCTTCTTCTTTTACTTTATTTTTGCCTAGTTTCACACTGGATAACGTTTCTCTTGCCAGTTATTTATTGGTACCCGCTTCCATTTACCCCCATTTTCTTCTATGGGAAGGAGAGAAAATGGGTTGATGGAGCGGGGCTAAAACCCGCGAATATTTGTACAACAATCGACCTGTCACGGTGGATTGTGCAGGAGAAC
>NC_051408.1:19031371-19031716 GCF_015228065.2 Penaeus monodon
CTTATACATTTCCCGGCAGGTGGCCACGCACAGAGGAGGTTAACGATTTGTTTTGCCTTTCCTTTGTGTCCGCGCGGGGCCTCGTGGCATCACACGAAATTTCATGATACGATCTGATTTAACGTTAGCCGGCGCGCCATGTTAAGCTTTATAACCAAGTGAACATAATATAATTTATCATTACTTTCATTTTCGTGTTAAGAGCGAGAGGGAAGGATAAAGGAAGTGAGGGAGAGAGAAGAGGAGATGGGGACCGGAAGAGAGTGAAAAGGAGGAAGAAAATAAAGGGCATAAGGAGAGAAGGCGCATAAGAAAAACCGGAGAGCAAAAGAGACAGAGGCAGAG
>NC_051408.1:19031778-19032226 GCF_015228065.2 Penaeus monodon
TAAGACGAAGGAAACGAAATTACCCATTACGTCAGTGGGTAGACTCAATGGCCGACTCAGTCCCATCGCCACCAAGTATAGATTGACCTTGACGACGATGTTGTGTGAGGCGATCTGTAGTCGCACCTGCAATCAAGCCGAGATTGCGTAAATAATCCCGCCATGGCATTATAGCGCGCAGGTGTAATGAAAGCGAGGGAGGGAGGGGATTATCCGCGCCTCGCCCGCCATTATGCCGTAGGTCGTGACGTGTGTGTGACGTCACTGTCTCCTTTTTGGGGGCGCGAGGTTGCCTATCATTTATTCCCTTTTTCTTTGTCTCGCCTTTTTTTAGTTTTTTTATGGAGAGTAAGAATTTCGTCTTGTGTGATTTATTTGGGATTTGTTTGCTGATGTATTATTTGTTTCATCCTTGGTCTTCTTCATCACTCTTTTTCTTTTTCGGTCA
>NC_051408.1:19032931-19033380 GCF_015228065.2 Penaeus monodon
CTTCTATCACTACCTGATCCTGGAATTCATCAGCCTATAATAACCACATCAAAGTTCTTAGAATTCCTCTCCATTCCATTCATAGCATGTGAATATTTTTTCTCCCTCTGTAAAATATGAACAAGAAATATTAAAACACACAAGAAATGACGTATTTCGAAGAAAAATAGACGAAAACAATCATCCATCTCTGGTTTGGCGTGACCTTTCCCTCCCTTTATGGCTTGTGGGTCAATGCAGCGGCGGGTTCGATCGTCACTTGTCTTCCAGGAGGGAAAATATCGCCCGAATATTCCGGAATTTCGAGAGAAAATCCTCGCTGCTTTTGGGTGTGTTGCGCGCGCGTTTGCGTGCTTGGGACTGGAAGGAATGTTGATTTGGAGTCAGACTTTGATTCACATGTAGATAATGTGTATCAGATTAAAGTATGTCCACACGCAAAATTGGAC
>NC_051408.1:19033552-19033674 GCF_015228065.2 Penaeus monodon
CCCAAGCACCGCCAACAGAAAAGCGAGGCGTCCTGTAGCGGAAAACCTGAGAGCATTTTGCGCGGTCAGACGAGGTCGTGAGAGCGCGGGCGGGCCGGCGTCGTTAGCAGGTCGTCGTGTGA
>NC_051408.1:19033713-19033905 GCF_015228065.2 Penaeus monodon
GAAAAGAGGGGACTTCCCTTCGTTTCCTTCCTCTGCTTTTCATAAGATTATCTTCTTTTTTCGGTCCTTTTTATTGTCTTCATTGTCTTGTTTCATATGAATTGTTTCAAATGTAAGCTGTATGATATTTGCTTGTTTCGTGTGTAGTGCCTGCTTTATTCTATAATTTATGTATGTGCTGTACATCGTAAT
>NC_051408.1:19034026-19034922 GCF_015228065.2 Penaeus monodon
CTGCACATGAATGTATCGATTTTATCTCATATTTTCATGCTTTGCCTTACCTGCGGAATGTCACATCAACATACCTCCCGTAAATCCTGATTTAAGTAACAAAACACGGCGTACACCTCCGTAGATTTCGGGTACGCCAGGCTATTGAGTGTAAAGGACAACAGGTCAGATTCGGTGAATAACCTGACCTTTAAGAAAAGGATTTTTTTTTTTTTTAGGTCGAAGTAAACCGCTATTTTTATGATTTTGAGACAGTGGTTTGCTGACAAATCTCGTTGTATTACTTTTTGTTGATTTAAAATATGTCTTCTTTTTTTTTATTATTTTTTTAAGTAGTGTAGTTGGTGATTTTTTTCTTTCTACATCTTTGCAATTAATACGGCATTTTAAACTCGATTTTCTGCCTTATACTGCCTTAATAAGATGTAATTGTTCGTCTACTCATGATTATGGCCACATACTGAATACTAAGGTGAAATGTGGCCCTCGGGCTAAATGAGTTTGACAGCCCTAATTTAGGGCGTGAAGTTATTTCAAGATTCATCCTTATATAAGTGTGTATTAGTGTTACATACGTCCATTGCATGCCCCCGCCCCTCACCCAGCCTAACCCCGCCCTCTGTGTAGTACTACATACACCGCACCCCCCCCCCTTATACCCTTCCCCACCTTTTGTACTTCAAACAACTAACCCATGACCCCCCCTCCCGCTCCCCCTTCCCCGTTATTAGTACTACATACACCGCATACCCCCTTCGCCCCCCCCCCCCCCGCGACCATATCTGTTTCGGCCTCTTTGTTACGATAGCATTATGTCTGTTCGATGATAGACAGCCGGCGGATCGATCCACTGGCCGACATGATGTACGATAACCCTTTTTTATTATTATTTATTG
>NC_051408.1:19035198-19035312 GCF_015228065.2 Penaeus monodon
CACAGCGTGTTGGCGTGCCTTTAGAATGATTAATTTCCCTTACATTATATTAATGAACTCATTCCGACCGGTATATAACATTTTTTTTTATACACGCTCTGCCTCCTCATCGCC
>NC_051408.1:19035438-19035786 GCF_015228065.2 Penaeus monodon
CTTCCAACCCCCTTTTCTTCTCCCCTCTCCTAGCCTTTTCGCTTTTCAACCCTCTCCCGCCCCCACTTGCTTAACCCCGCCCCGCTCACCCCCACCACTCCCCCCATAGCACCCCCTCTCCCCCCCATTTCACCCCCTATTACCCCCCCATTTCACCCCATATCCCCCCCGGCATTTCACCCCCTACCCCCCACCCTTTCCCCACCCCTTATCGCGCGAAAGGTGGTCATGCAAAAATCGTCCATCTTAGCGTGAGGACAAGATGACCTTGTGAAGGTCAATAAAGAGTGGGGGTGATTGTGGGACGGAGTGGGGGGGGGACGTATATGACCTTTACAATGTGCTCTT
>NC_051408.1:19035847-19036081 GCF_015228065.2 Penaeus monodon
GAATTGACGAAAAGAAAAAAAATAATAATGGGATGCACATGAGATGCAAAGGAAAGAAAATAACGAAGAAGATATTTGAAGAATGCAAACACTTGTAAGGATAAAGTTCTATAGTTCTTCAGACTGGTGGCGCGGCGGCAAGCACGACACACAAAGGAGGGCAAAGTAATTTCCAGAAGTTCTGAAGAAAGGGGATGGTCGAGAAAAAAAAACAAAATGTGGACGTATGAGTAT
>NC_051408.1:19036226-19036507 GCF_015228065.2 Penaeus monodon
TCAACATCATACAACTCACACATATAAAACATGATAACTAAATCGGAAGTGACAGTGGAATTATACAGACATTTAAATATTGCCATTTGGAAGTCAACATTTATACATACTCACACAAAAAAAAATAAAATGCGGAAGGACAAGGAAGAAGCCAAGGAAATCTGCGTAAAGGAAAATTGAATATTTAGAACAGATAATAAAAGATAATTATCTGACGTAGGAGAATCAGCAAATGGCTAATTAGAATAAAACCAACCCAAGAAAGAGGTTAGGAAAGGGAA
>NC_051408.1:19036672-19037009 GCF_015228065.2 Penaeus monodon
TCGTGTACATGATTGCTATAACCACTCATTTATCACAGAAGACAGACAGCCTTTTATGCCTCGACATTTGGCGTGGAAGGCAAATAAGAGAAATCTGTTTAGGAGAATTTTCAGCTTCTTTTGTCTTTCGTTCCAAATTAAAGCCTTGCGCTGCATAGGCTCTGTGGGGATTGGTTAGCGCGCATAATTGGGTTATGAATCAATTAGTGGTTTTATCTTTATATGATTTTCTTTTTCTTTGAAAGTATGCTCTCTGATGTGAAAAAAAACAGTCAATGTCCAATGTACCTTTCGTTAGTTCCTCACTCTCAAAAACGGGATTTTAAAAGATGATAAT
>NC_051408.1:19037049-19037221 GCF_015228065.2 Penaeus monodon
CAAGATCAAGAGAGAATTTTTAGAAATAGTATTAATTCGTCAGCGGCTTTGGCACACGTTCTCAGCCGCCACGGCGCCGGAATTAGCGCGGGAAATTCAAAGGACCGGAATCTAGTCTCGACGCCAAACATAATGTTGACTTTGTGATAGCGGAAGGGAGCGTTCTGATAGC
>NC_051408.1:19037300-19037394 GCF_015228065.2 Penaeus monodon
GTTTAGGGGCGGGGCAGAGTAGTTTCAGAGGAAACGGAATTAAGGTTGTTCGCATATTGGCCTAAATAAAGGCCTTAGGAAATACAGAAATATA
>NC_051408.1:19037694-19037888 GCF_015228065.2 Penaeus monodon
CTTTTTTTTCCTTTTTCCGATTACGTGATCCCAGTCTAGTTATTTTTCTTTTTCATGTTCTTCATTGTTCTCTGATTCGTTGCATTTTGGGTAATTTCGGCCATTAGCGTTTTATGAGACATTTTACTACGTCATAATGGACAGGGGATGATAGTTTAGATTCTTTTGCTTTGCTTTTCATTCTTTCATTTCTT
>NC_051408.1:19038334-19038532 GCF_015228065.2 Penaeus monodon
ATCCACCAATCTCCGTCTCCTTCTAATCGGCGTCTGTCTCCCCCCCCCAGGGATGGATTCCTCAGCCAGAACGAATTCGCCGCCCTCTGCCGCGCCCTCTTCAGGAACGACCGCGGGAAGCCCTACCCCGTGGAGTCCTCGATGCTCAACACCATCTTCACCATCTTCGATACGAATAAGGTAAAAGGGGTGGGGGTT
>NC_051408.1:19038853-19039032 GCF_015228065.2 Penaeus monodon
CGTAAATATTCACGCGATGTTTGCTTCAAAACCGACACTGCTTTTTCCTTATTAGCAGGTACCAGTGTTGGTATTTTCATAACAGATACTTGCCAGTCTTACTGCTCACCTTATTGTTATCAGGAACAGTTTTAAGGAATACAAGTACACAATAAATCCGATTCTCCGTTGACCCCCTC
>NC_051408.1:19039209-19039479 GCF_015228065.2 Penaeus monodon
TAAATAAAAGGAAGATAAAAAGAAATAGATGACAAGCCAACGTGCAAACAAGGACGTGGCTTAATGACACTTAACAAGGTCGCGAACAAGCACAGATATAAGAACGCCGTCAGACAGGTTCTCTCGCTCTCGATGCCCCGAGGCCGAGCGCGGAACAGGTTCTCTGGAAAAGCAGCAGATGTGGGTTTTTTAAAAGGTGGATGGGTGCGTACGGTGTGGAGAAAGAGGTGGAAGTTTGTCGGAAAAAACAAAATGGAAGCGCGCGCGCAT
>NC_051408.1:19039633-19039999 GCF_015228065.2 Penaeus monodon
CATCGAATGACAGACAGACTCCATTTTCTCTCTGGTAATTTTTATCTTGTCGCTAATCCGTTTTCAATCCATCATTTTTTCTATATTTCTTTATTATTATTACATAAATGAGAATTCGCATGCGGGTGTGCATGACTCACCCGCGCAACGTCACTGCAGGAGGAGGGGAGGGGTGAGGAGAAGGGGAGGGGAGGGGGTGAGGACAAGGGGAGGGAAGGGGGAGGAGAAAGGGAGGGGAAGGGGTGAGGACAAGGGGAGGGAAGGGGGTGAGGAGAAAGGGAGGGGAAGGGGTGAGGACAAGGGAGGAAGGGGTGAGGAAAAAAGGTAGGAAGGTACACTGGGACGGGAAGGGGGTGATAGAAAGGG
>NC_051408.1:19040050-19040568 GCF_015228065.2 Penaeus monodon
TGAAGAGACGAAGTGAGTGTAGGTTAAGACTTGAAGAATATGTGAAAAGAAGAATGTGATGGGAATGGAATAAGTGGATTGAATCGGGACGGAGATTTATTGTATTTATGGCAGGAGTGAGAGAGGGAAGGATAGGGGCGCGCAATTCTCTTGCAGGAGGCGCAGACGAAGGTGAGAGAAAGAGGGAGGGGGAGGCAAGCCAGTTAATCTATTCCACCAAACACGTTCTGTACATGTCACACATATATACCAATTCACCTGCTTTGTTTTGATTTTTTTCTCTCTCCCAATTGTTTGTTTTATTTCATCTCCCCTTCCCTCGCTCTCCCCCTCTTAACCTACCTCTCTATCTTTTTCCTCCCCCTCTTCTTCCTCTATTCCTCGTATTTATGGTCGTATAAAAAGTGGCAAAAACACAGTGATGGGCGGTATTACAGGGCGGAAGGGAGGAACCTGCGGGCGCTCGGCCATAAGGAGTAAGCTTCCGGGGACCTTACTTATACGTGTAGTGTGTGTAC
>NC_051408.1:19041218-19041656 GCF_015228065.2 Penaeus monodon
CACACGGACAAAATATATCATACCCAGCCCAAATTTCCCCTCCGGTTGCAACCATCAGGCGGCGATAAATCTGCTTTTCCTCTGGTGCATTGCAGGCCATTCCCGGCCCGCGGTGCGCTGCTTCCCAATTAATCTGGATCCGTTGATTAATCTCGCTCGTGTGGCGGAGGTAGGAAGGAGGGAAGGAGGGAAGGAGGGAGGGAAGGAAGGAGGGAAGGAAGGAGGGAACGGTGGAGGGATGGTAGGAAGGGTGGAAGGATGCAAGGAGGGAAGGATGGTAGGAGGGAAGGATGGCAGGATGGAAGGAAGGGTTAAGTGGAAGACAGGGTAGGGGACGGGGTGGATAAGGAAGAGGAGATGATGATTTCTAATTACACATAAAACGCCATTGCATGATAGTAAGAAAATATACATAAAAAACTGATTTGCAGCATGCAC
>NC_051408.1:19041699-19042752 GCF_015228065.2 Penaeus monodon
TACCCGTTACATAACCAATCCCCGGGGCCTTCATCACGGCAAGGTAATCAATGTTGTCGTAAAAGGCAATTAAAAGGCCAATCTCAAGGCTCGGTCCAAAGTAATTAAGATTTCTACTTCAGTCACGAGAAATGCGCGAGGGCGGGGAGCTGTCGATCCGCGGAGGGGAGGGCGGAGATAAGAGGAGGAAGAGGCGCAGAGATAAGAGGCGGGAGAAGGAAGGGGAGGGCGGAGATAAGAGGAGGAAGAGGCGCAGAGATAAGAGGCGGGAGAAGGAAGGGGAGGGCGGAGATAAGAGGAGGAAGAGGCGCAGAGATAAGAGGCGGGAGAAGGAAGGGGAGGGCGGAGATAAGAGGAGGAAGAGGCGCAGAGATAAGAGGCGGGAGAAGGAAGGGGAGGGAGCAGAGAGATAAGAGGAGGAAGAGGCGCAGAGATAAGAGGCGGGAGAAGGAAGGGGAGGGAGCAGAGAGATAAAAGGCGGGAGAAAAATGGAGATAAGAAAAAAGGAAGAGGGATAGAGATAAGAGGTGGGAAAAGGGTGTACAAAGAAGGGGAGGGAGGAGAGAGATGGAAGAAAGGAGGAGATAAGAAGTGGACGAAGGGTTGAGATAAGAGATGGGAGAAGGGTGCATAAAGAAGGGAAAGAAGGAGAAGTGGAAGAAGGAGATATGAAAAAGGAGAGGTAAGGATATATGATGAAGGGGAAGAAGGATATATGAAGAAAGGGAAGAATGAAGAGTCATATGGTGATAAGAAGTGGGAGAAAGATGAATTACGAAATGGAAGAAGGATATATGGAAAAGGTGAAGAAAGGTAGAGATAAGAAGTGGAAGAAGGAAAAGAGGTGGAGGAGGAAAAGGACGAGGAAGACTAAATGGAGGAAGAAAGAGTAAAAAGCGCCAAGAAGAGGGAGAAGGATATAGGTAAATAGTGAAAGAAAGACAGGGATAAGAGAAGGAAGAGGAAGATTAGGAAGAGAAGGATGAGAAAGAGGAGGAAGAAGTTGAGAGTAAGAAAGAGGAAGCAAGGAGGAACAGGATTAAAAGGAGAGTT
>NC_051408.1:19042914-19043109 GCF_015228065.2 Penaeus monodon
TCCCCAAACAGGAAAAAAAAAACAATATCAGAATATGAAAGGCTTATCGCCCACTCTCCTGTGTCCTCTCTTCGCCTCCTTCCGCCTCTACGGGAGTTCGCTGATCTCCAGGGCGCTGGCCGGAAGCGCGTCAGCGTAGCCAACGGAGCAGTGAAATCCGCTTAGTCTGCTGGCCGTTAGTGGCGCCCTGATGAT
>NC_051408.1:19044811-19045868 GCF_015228065.2 Penaeus monodon
GCTATAAAGTATTACCATATACCGGGGGCCCCGCCCATAAAAGCCGTCAATAGCGATTTCCCGCCCACCCCCCATCACAGGGCGCCCCCAACGGCCAGCAACTCAGCGGATTTCACTGCTCCTTGGCTACGCTGACGCGCTTCCGGCCCCCGCCCCCTGGAGATAGCAAAACCCCGTAAGGGAAGGAGGCAAAAGAGAGGGCACAGGAGAGTGGGCGAAAGCCTTTCATTTTCTGTATTGTTTTTTTTTTTTTGTTTGGGGATTTCTCTTTTTTTCGTTTCTTATTTGTCTTTGTTTTCTCTTCTTCTTTCTTTTTTTTAGATTTTTGAAGGGAGTTTGTTTTTTTGTTTGTTTTTTCTTTTTTCCCCCCGACTTTTTTTTTTTTTATTTTTTTATTCTTATTTTTTTTTATTCTTGTGTATTTCTCTTAACTTCCTTTTTAAACCTGTTCCTCCTTGCTTTCCCTTTTTTTACTCTCAACTTCTTCCTCCCCTTTCTCATCCTTCTTTCCCAATCTTCCTTTTTCTCTTATCCCTGTTTTCTTTTTACTATTTCCTATATCCTTCTCCCTTTCTTGGCGCTTTTTTTTCTTTTTCCTCCCTTTTCTTCCTCGTCCTTTTCCTCCTCCACCCTTTCCCTTTTTCCCTTTTTTACCTACCTTTTTCCCTTTTCCTATTCCTTCTTCCATTTCGTAATTCATCTTTCTCCCCCATTTTATTACCACAGATTTTATTTTTCCCTTTTTTATATATCCTTCTTTCCCCTTTATCATATACCCTTTCCTCTCCTTTTTTTATATTTCCTTCTTTCCCCCTTCTCCTTCTTTCCCTTCTTTATCCCCTTCTCCCATTTTCTTATCTCAACCCTTTGTCCACTTTTTTTCCTCCTTTCTTCCATCTCCTCCTCCCCCCCCTTCTTTGTACACCCTTTTCCACCTCTTATCTCTATCCCTTTCCTTTTTTTTTATCTCCATTTTTCTCCCGCCCATCTTTCTCTTGCTCCCTACCCCCTTTCCCTCCCGCCCCTTTCTGCGCCCCCCCTTTTTTTTCCCCTTCCC
>NC_051408.1:19045981-19046090 GCF_015228065.2 Penaeus monodon
TTTGTCCCCCCTTTTTTCCCCTTCGTTTTTCCCCCTTTTTTTATTTTCTGGCCCCTTTCCCCTTTTTTTCTCCGCCCCCCTTCCCCTACCCTTTCCTTTTTCCCCCTCT
>NC_051408.1:19046323-19046405 GCF_015228065.2 Penaeus monodon
ACCCTTATATTTTTATAATTATAATATATTTATATTATAAAATATATATAAAATTTGTGTGTGTTTCCCCCTTTTTTTAAAA
>NC_051408.1:19047428-19047543 GCF_015228065.2 Penaeus monodon
AAGTTTATAAAACATATATGTAAAATTAAAACCCCCTTTCAAAGATATTTATAGAAAAAGATAGACAAAACCGTTTTTATGATTTGATAGGTAGGGAGGGGCCCGTTATGAAAAA
>NC_051408.1:19047758-19047990 GCF_015228065.2 Penaeus monodon
GAGACACAGTAATGTGTATGCAGACAAATATTTACGCAAATGGCTTTCTGCTTTGCACCCAATTCTCTCTCATCCTTATTTTGCTCCTTTCCTCCCTCCCTCGAGCAGCCGGCAATAGGCGACGGCTGCCCAGGAGGAGCCATTAAGCACAAAGAAAACGCGACGATCATTAAGTACAAATGAGTTTATGATTAGGTGGTAATTTGACCGCAATTTCGTTGCAGGCTGTAAA
>NC_051408.1:19048370-19048478 GCF_015228065.2 Penaeus monodon
TACTCCTCTACCAAGGCATGCAGTGTCATATAAATAAGAACGTTGTGGAGCATTTATTGGCCTTCTAGTCCGGCATAATGTCGAGGAGGCTATTATAGAAAGGAGACC
>NC_051408.1:19048527-19048909 GCF_015228065.2 Penaeus monodon
GTTAGAAATGTTTTCCTTGTATTTTTTTCTAAAACAAGCAGATATTTGAGAAACACTGCCAAGGAGATTTATATACCAACCAGCAGACTTACAAAGAGAAGAACTTTTATACACTGGTAACAAATGAATGAGAGGCAGTAATTGGCAGATAAGGTAATGGACAAATAAGAAAACATATAGGCAAAGGTAAACAGAAACCGACAGCCGATAGGTCGAAAATAAACAAGCGTTAACCAGCAGTTATAAGAAAGTAAATAGGTTAATAGGCTAACTAAAATGGAATCGGCAGACTAACAAGCAGACGAGAAGCTAGACCAGCAGGCAGATTAACAGTCCGACTAGCAGGTAAACATTTCGCCGATAGGCAGACAAGCACGTTAAA
>NC_051408.1:19048960-19049149 GCF_015228065.2 Penaeus monodon
TAAAGTGAGCCTGCATGACGATGTCCCCAATTAACGTCGTCTGACGCGAACTCACGGCATCCCATCGATCTCGCGTGTTGCCTCGCCACGCTCACCAGGCGTCGTGTCAGCTTTTTCTTCGGGTTGGTGAGCGAAGTGAGCTCAGTCCGTTTCTAGGGCGCTGCGAGCCTATCTAAGAGGGTTTTTTTT
>NC_051408.1:19049769-19049978 GCF_015228065.2 Penaeus monodon
TATACCCTTTCTACCCATCACTAAATCCCTATTCTACGCATTTAGTCTGGATAATAGCACATTCGGTACGGAGATTTAAAAAATAAATAAAAAGATTTAAAAAAAAAAGAATTTCCATCCGGTAATTAGAGTCCATAAAAATAATAATAAAAAAAAGTCCGGAATTTTGGAGTCTATCAAGATCAGGGATGTTTTTAGTCCGTGATTGC
>NC_051408.1:19050747-19050919 GCF_015228065.2 Penaeus monodon
GCCCCGTTGTCCTTGGTGCAAGAAGGAAATCAATAGGCGCGCCATCGATACATGCAATAATGTCCAGCCCTTTTAGCGGCCTTTTATGGAACAAGCCATCGGTTTAATTGCTAATTTACAACACGTCAGTTAGAAAATGGCAATGAGGGTCGCTTAGTATGAAGGCCATGTG
>NC_051408.1:19050957-19051083 GCF_015228065.2 Penaeus monodon
GGGGGGGTGTTTTTGTTGCTTATGGTAAAGTGGGGGGGGGGCCGGGTTAATCCCTGTCATTAATAATCTTCTCTCTCCCTCTCTCTCAATTCTAATTTGTCCATTAAATCTCTCGCTCCCCCCCCC
>NC_051408.1:19051285-19051512 GCF_015228065.2 Penaeus monodon
ACCAAGTTCATGATACATAAAGAATTAATGTGCTGAGAAAACAGTGTATATTTCAGGCAATTGCATTAGTTCCCCATTAAATTCGTATAACCTTTCTCTTCATGGTTGATTGGCTAATAGAAGACCATTTTTCGCTGCGAATTAGCAGTTTATGTGCAACGACCCTAATACTTTTGTTTGTTTTGGAAACGCGTAACTGCGTTGTTGTTTTATGTCATCATCGAAAA
>NC_051408.1:19052522-19053125 GCF_015228065.2 Penaeus monodon
CTTTTATTCTTGGTACATCAGTTTACAGTGGATGAATGAGGAGATTTTATATCTATTTTCATATTTGGGTCAAGGGAAGAAATTTCGTTTTCTTCCATTTTCGTATTCGGCCGAAGATGGACGAGTGCGTTTCCTTTGCCTTGTCGTTTTAGTAATCACATCTGCGTGCATACTAGCGAAGGAAAACTGTATATTAGTAAACGCGAGCAATTGGTGTAAAGACTATTTAAATTCAGACAATTCCTCATCTTTCGTTTTTTCTTACTCCATCATGAAAAGGGGGACGCGAAGAGAAGCCGGGAGTCGTGAACGAGTTCGAACGCCCCAACTTTAGCCTGGCCTTCTCCCTTTGTTTTGATTGACGCATGCGAATTCCTGCAGGGCATGGCGTAGATTTTGGCAATTTACTCTACCGCCTTTCTTTCATATTATCCTGCAGCAAATCCTCGTAATAGTGACTGCTAATGCCTTTAAATTACTTTTTCATTGTCACGCGCATTACATTGTGCACGAAGCGTACTCGAGAGACTTTTGAACTTAACCGCTCTTCGTGTATCACTGAAAATTTTGTTTTGACATTCGTGTACCGCAATACTATGTCGA
>NC_051408.1:19053200-19053430 GCF_015228065.2 Penaeus monodon
CCCTATTATCAGTATAACATTTTGTGGGCGATCCATGTCATTAGGCTTTTCATCAGTCGTTTGTATTTTTTATTAGCCAATTATTTTTATATCAGCCATAGAGTTTTATATTATACCTCAGCATCGTATTTTACATTGTGGTTAAAGGGGTTTGAATAATAGTAATATCTTTTTCTGCTTCGTTGCAATATATTTGATTTGCTATTATGGAAATTAATTTAGATTCATGT
>NC_051408.1:19053879-19054046 GCF_015228065.2 Penaeus monodon
CGCACGCGCCGCCGCCAGGAGGCCGCTGTCCACCACCACTAACCAGGCGCCCATTGCAGGTGGTGCGGCCTGTGTCGGCGCTCATCGTGGTCGACGTCCAGAACGACTTCATCTCCGGCTCGCTCGCCCTCATCAACTGCCCCGCCGGACACCACGGCGAGGAGGTA
>NC_051408.1:19054590-19055540 GCF_015228065.2 Penaeus monodon
TTGGAAATAAGAGAGGGCAAAATTCATTAGTTCATGAAAAAATAATTAGACTGACTGACTGACTGATTAATGAACAAATGGGAGCAAATGAATAGAGATACTTGGTTTAAAGCTGCGGGGGATTATATTATGATATGTTTGTAAGGTTCGTAGAAATGACAATTATAAGGAAATATTTATGGTAGCGATACTTTCTCTTTTTCTATAATGAAGTATAAAGTTGTATAAGCTCTACAACGCACAAAGATTGCGTATTATATGAACTTTTGTCATCGATTTGATCACATTTATGCAATTTCCTTTGAAAATACACTAATATCTGATATTCATTACACAGCATTTTGACCAACAGGCATAAAATACGACCAGTAATGATAAATATAACAAGCTCTTTTATACTACCTATATGGTAGTATAAAACCGGAAATTCCATTGAGAATCTAATGACTGATTGCATACGGTTCAGATATTTCCAGTAAAGATTAAATACAGTAGAGAAAGCTTATACATGTTCGATTCCTCTAAGAATCTAACCAGACTACTTTTCTCAGCCAACCCAAAGTTCCCAACTCTCCCGGAAACCTCCCCCTGTTACTAATTCTTTTGCGGCTCTTATCCGACCCCCTTCCCCACCAGGTCATCCCTCCTATCAACCGCCTCCTGAGTGAAGTGAAGTTCGACATGGTGGTTTACTCCCTGGACTGGCACCCTGAGGACCACGTGTCTTTTATCGATAACGTGAAGGATAGACCGATTCACCACACTAGTGAGGTACATTTAGATACATTTTGGTGTGTTCTTGCTGCTTCAGTTTATGATCCTTAACATAGGGGATTTTTTACTGGTTACTTGTCTCTAATATCAGTGTCATTATTATAATTTTATACACTCACGGTCTTTGTCGGCTTTATGCAATGTATGTAGAATGAATATGAAACAAATGTAGGAGG
>NC_051408.1:19055619-19055859 GCF_015228065.2 Penaeus monodon
TCACAGTTCACCAAATTCATAATTAACCAGAATCCTTAGTTACACCCACCCGATTGCAACTTCAGATATCGAGCGAAGAGGCGCAGGTGAATGACACTGTAATCTTCGACGTGAATAACGACGGGGTCCCGATGGTGCAGAGGCTGTGGCCGAGACACTGCGTGCAGAAGTCGTGGGGCGCTCAGCTGCACGACGAACTCAAGGTGCGTCGGACTGGGGGCCGTTCACGGTGTAAGAGAT
>NC_051408.1:19055983-19058690 GCF_015228065.2 Penaeus monodon
ATTTTTCTGTGATTATGTGTGTCTGTATACGATTGGCGTCTGCAAGTAAACAAGCGGAAGTATTTATAATTTACTCTTCCCTGGAATCCCGCTAACCCTTCCCCCTCCCTCAGATCGTCGAGGACTCCGTGCTCGTGTACAAGGGCACGGATCCCGATACGGACTCCTACAGCGTCTTCTGGGACAACAACAAGAAGAGCCAGACTTCCCTCAACGAAGAACTGCAAAAGAGGAACATTACCGATGTTTACATTTGCGGCATCGCCTATGACGTCTGCGTTTGTGAGTTGTTATTTTCTTCTAATTGCTACTGTTTTGGACATTTTTATCACGAACGTCCATAAGTTTTCTTTAACTTTTACTGTTTTAACGCCTAACAAACCCGACATTTCCAAGGGCAGGACCACCTTTAACACACACACACCCTTTCTCCCTGCAGCCGCCACGACCGCGCACGCCATAGAGGAGGGTTACCGCGCCCTCCTCATCGACGACGGCTGCCGCGGCGTTTGCGACGCAGACATCCAGGCCACGAAAGACAGAACCACGGCCAACAACGGCATCGTCATACATTCGTCGCAGGTGAGCGTAAGAGGAGTGTGAAGCTATGTGGCAGCCTTTCCAGGTCCATGTAATCACACCTGGTGACTATCATTTCTCGATGATTACAATGACCACGGAAACTTAATGCAATGTGAAGAAATAGGATTTTCAACCACTCTTCACTCTTTTTATATAGTATAATGTAGTTAAAAAAAAAACTATAACCGCATCTGCACAAAGTAAATATTTCACAAAATACATTGTTCGATAATCTTGGCGCGAACTTGTTTCTATGCTGGCAATAATTTGGATAATGTTAGACTCACCCTACCACTCGGTTACTCCGTTAACAACTCACTTGATCACGCAAACATCTTACTGATTACATAAATATTTCATAACTTAATATACACATTAGGAGACACTATATAGGAAAACATTAATAGTAATCTGAGTATTATCTAGTTTAATTTAATTTCTTTTCTCAGGTCAAAAGTTTGGTGAATGGGAGAGACAGGCCTCCCGTGCTGGCTTACAAACTTGCTCTCGAAATCGCCAAGAAAATGAAGAAGAAATAATGGAACAAGATCCTGGATAACAACAAGAAAATCGGAGAAATAAATAATTGAATTGCATGAAAAATATCAACAAAGGGATGTAAAATGCTCTATATGTGACAATACAGCGAGATACAGATGCATTGTATGCCATTCGTAATTGTATTGCAAATGTTGAATTCGATCTATCCATGATTTTTCTTCCTTTCTGTTTCTTTTTAATGTCTTTTTTTATATTTTGCCTTTTTTGGGGGTAAATATTTTCAACCAAGAAATTCATCGTCTTATTTGTCTTCCTGTTTCCGAGTTAATCTAATTATCTGCCTGCTTCTCTGTCTTACGGGAAAAAATTAATAACTTCGGATTAATATCAAAATGTAACTGATTCTGCACTCTCGGTCTTTCAATAAAAGTATGTTCCTTTACTTCGTTTGTAAATTCTATTATTGTGTAAGAGCTACGCGTCTATTTACATTTCGGTAGACCATCCTTGTGATCTCTCTCCAGCTACTGAAAATAATGTTCTCGTATGTCAATAAGGATGATAACTATAAAGCAAACACTAAATTTGTAAGAAAACATATACGAAATATGAATTTTAAAATTCTTTTTTCCATAAACCATATATCTGCAACAATATCTAATTCAGATATTGAAAATGAACATTTCTTTGTTTTTCTATATATCAAGAGATACTAAAAAATTATTTTACTCATTGACTATTTCCTTCCTAATAGATGTTACTAAACTATGAATAACGATATAACATAAGTAAATTTTTGCTGAAATCACACATTTCTGTACATATTCATCAGAGTTCAAACCTTCCATACGATCCGAACGATTAGAAAAGTTTTCTACGATATGACAAAAACCTCAAATAATCTAAATCATAAGGAATTATCACGTAGAATGGTTGACGATAGAAGCGGAAAAATAAAGTGGATTAAATAAAAAGGCATAATATGATAGGTTATTAGATCATGCTAAAAGAAATCTATTCACTCAGCCTGCTTGTACTGCAGCACGGTAATTCGAATCGCCAAAGGAAAATTCTAAAAAGGGCATTTGCTTCTTCGCAAAAGACAAGGTAGATGTTGAGCAAGGCGGGTTCGTGACGTCATTAAAATGGCGGGAAAATCTTTCAAAACGCAGACGTTGTCCCGCGTAGTATTAAGCAGTACCGATAATTAAAAAAAAAAAGCCTTGTAGTTAAGTACAATACACATGTAGGGAAATAGTTGTTAGATATTTTATTTTGTCACAATATTTCTTTTAATCAAATTAGCGACCTTACATCGTAAGTCCTTAAAAAAACGTTCTCCGTAACCCGTCAAAACCACAAATTTCGAGTCTGGATTCTCGTCTTTATATCGAATAATTGCATACTAAATATCATGCAGTTGGTTATGTTTGCCTCTGCATTGTATTACCCCAAAATTATTGTTGTAATATTGTTAGCGACTCCCTGTTGCTTGATTATGAAATGAATGTCATGTTTATTTTATGATTTCCGTTTAATAAAGTATCTGGTATTTCGACGATAGAATCTTTATTATAATCTTGCACGGCCGTCCAGTACAAGATAATGATATATGTTTGTGCAT
>NC_051408.1:19058818-19058882 GCF_015228065.2 Penaeus monodon
AGCAAAATTATGTACAAAATGACAATATTGATGTTGTTTAGAGTATACGGAGGGGATAAAATAT
>NC_051408.1:19058911-19059458 GCF_015228065.2 Penaeus monodon
ACAACATTTGTACCATAAACTCTGTGGCCTTTTCTAAAAGATATATATAAATGTATAAATACCTATTTGATTACCGAAGGCTGTGCATGTAGCCTTTTCGTTTCCAAACTGTGTGACTTTTACTACTTGTTTGGGGTAACTTCTGAGGACGTCATTTTTAAGGGTCCCTGGGTGATTCCAAGATAATGGAAATAATCGACGTATGATAAGTTGTTTTATCTATTTGGGGGTTTAAATTCCTTGACCTAGAAGGTGATGGTAATGGTGTTTTTTTATTAACGTTGATTTTTTTTTATGTATTACGAATTCAAATCATTCCAAAATATTTTTGTTTTGTTGTTGTGTTCTTTCAATAACTGTCTTTCCCTTGTATGTGGCTGTTTCACCTCAGAAGGCAACAGCAGTTCCATCTGAAGTGAAGCGGTCCAGAGTTTGGTTTGATTCGGGAACTTTGTCAATGACTTATTTTGATTGTGAAGAAAGTGTATGACGGGGGTAAAAGGGTTATGAATTTCTTGCAGGAACCCAGTGCTTGTGAATTATGTTA
>NC_051408.1:19059842-19060001 GCF_015228065.2 Penaeus monodon
GATGAATAAATGCTCTTTGATATATAACGTTCATTTCAGTTCAGTCCTTTCGCACATCTGCAGTCGGTTTATGAAGAACATGTGTATAAAATGAATGATCTAAAACCATAGCATAAAAAGAGACAGAGTATAGGAAATTCGGCCGTACGTGTTATAATA
>NC_051408.1:19061815-19061907 GCF_015228065.2 Penaeus monodon
TGTGGGTGACACCTACAGTAGACGTTGCCGAGCGCAAGACCACTGGATGCGGTCCACTACTCTAACAAAACAAAACCTAAACATGCCATCAT
>NC_051408.1:19062217-19064740 GCF_015228065.2 Penaeus monodon
AAATTCATAAGGAAGGGGCAAATTTTCCTAACTGAAGATAACAATGGACAGACTGGGGGTCAAAGCCCCCAAGCCACTATGCTAAAAAGCGCCTGAGCAGACAGAATGGAATGGCTCCCTGCCCTGTTTAGGAAGCTTATACCTGAGAGATTATTCTCTGCTGTCAATCCCCTGCTTATATAATTTGACCCATTTGCACCATTACTCGTAACAGATTGGCGACATTCCTTTTGTGCTAAGATTACTGTAGGTTGTAAGTGGTTTCTGGGGTGGACTAATGAAAATCCCTAGAGAGATGTTGTTCGCTACATGGTCATATATGATTATATTATGATTTTTTATGATAATTGTTATGATTCTCTACATTTATTTGACCATCTGATAAATAAAATTATAAATACAATATCCAGAAATATATAAAAAATATTTTATTTTGTATCCTCGCAAGGTACAACTGTTAGACAACACATGATTGGCTCTCGTCGTTCCCACGCCGTCCAATCACAGGCCGTCTTTCACTACAGTTTGTTTACTCCAGCTGAGCCGCATGGAGGATCAGCTGAGTGGGTCTTTTTTGGTTGTATTTTTCATACCTTTCCTTTCCAGTCGTAGTTATTTCACAGTCAGAATCACTTGTACGTGGATTTATACTGCGTGAAAGATGGAAGATTATGCGGATGTGGAAGACGTTTGATAGTTTATTGGAGTGGAGTATTGCTTGGTAGAAAAGGCTTTTGCTTTGTAAGTTCATTATTTATATATCAACTGTTATTCCTTGAGGTGCCACTTTATAGTCGTTTTTATCAGAAGTTACGAACTGATAACAATATCACATTAGCTAACAGTAAGTAAAGAACTCTTGGTTTTCCATCGAGGCTGCAGGTAACCCCCACCAGATTGCAAAGGTAGCCCTGTCACCTCAGCTGTTTTTAGTAATTTTTTAGAGGACGCCAGCAGCGGTTTTCAAAATGACTAATAATTATATTGGCTGTGTTCTATGACAGTTGATCTTCAATCTAAAGTCCAACACTATACAGAAGGGTCACAATGTCAAGCAAATGCAACAGACTCAGTGCTTCAGCAAAGGTCGACAAATCTCCCCAAATATATTCTAGCAAATTACAGCTTTGATAATGGTGTAAATTAGTATGGCACAGCATCAAGCCTTCATGGCTTGTTTTTTTTGCAATAAATGTCAACAAGTCTCCACTATACATTAAGCCAAAATAAAGTTTGTTCACTTTCCTATTGATTGATTGTCAAATAAGGTATGAGGCCAAATTCTACCTTGCCAGTTTATATGTAGTTGAGGTTTGTTTGCCTTTGCTTGAGAATCCTGCATATTTAAACCACAGTAACTGATAGAACCATGAAGGAGAAATGTCATTTTTGTCATGATCTGTGTGATATTAGTCCAGTTGGTTTATATTTATATCAGTATTTGTCCTGTAGATGTTGTGCACAGCCCTTTTATTATATTTGTTTTCCTTATTTGGTATTAAATCATTTGAAAACAAATATCCAGAGGGCCAGTAGATGCAGGGCCACATCAAGCAAAACAGGGCCTTTAGTGGATGTGCAGAGTGATGTAAGGATATATAATATGATAATGGTATAATATATGTTTAAGCATATGCAAAGTAGTTAGTATGATGTATACAGTGCAGCCTTGAATTTAATTATAATAAATGGGCATTTTGTGTTGACACAATGATACAGGCCAGATCCATAGTGTGAGGGAAGAACAGGTCATCCAAACCACTAAGCAACTAGCACTTGAAAGAGAGGGTGTTTATTTAGTTTAAGGTCTGTATACTCCTCTTGACCTTGTTTAATGTTAATTTCTTTGATCCTTATTTAGTTTTCTTTATCACACAGCTATGTCCTACTTTTCAGGGGGAAACTAGTACTGAATTAGACAGTGAAGCATCCATCGGCAAGACACATCTAGCCACTTCTTACTGAACTTGCTCAAGAGGACTGGTTGATTTCTAGAAGCCAAGGTATGAAATTGATTGATAAGATTATTTTGTTAGTAAGTTGTGATATATGAAGTAATTCATAGCATTGTGTGAATATTTTAAAAATGATATACAAAACTGATGTTATAATAATTGTAATTCTCTGGAAAGGGGCCTACCCGAAATTTAAACTGCACCCATAATTTAATCAGATCTGAAGTAGTAATTAATATTGCTAAAATAACTGAAGTGATAAAGTTGATCATTTATTGTTACTGTTGATAAAATTAAGAAACATATGCAGTTGGTTTTCTTCTTTGTTTTTATTACAGAAAAAGACTCAGCTTCATAAGAATTAACAGAATGATAAAACATTATACAATGTGTAAAGTGATAGATAAACCAGCTATAGGCAAAATAGGTTTACTGTAAGATGAGACAAGAGTTTTGAAATCCCCCTGAATTTTATCATTAGGCCTGAAGAAGTAGAGGAGAGGGAGAAGCAACACAGTACAAGAAAAACAAAAACAAAGGCAGGGCAGGTCATGTTAGGCAGTATTCT
>NC_051408.1:19064865-19064940 GCF_015228065.2 Penaeus monodon
GCAAAGTTTGTGGAACATGTATGTCACTGTGTAGCTTCTGATGATGGCAACGTATTAGTGGTCCTTAAATTTTGG
>NC_051408.1:19065543-19066427 GCF_015228065.2 Penaeus monodon
TTTACTGTCTTCTTCCAGACCCTTGGACCTGACCTAATCTGCCTTTCACTTCACTGCCTCACTTGTCCTTCCTGTACCATGTTGCACCTCCCTTCCATTCTCATAACTCTTCCTCTCTACCACTTTGTTGATTTTGATACTGTTGTCCCATTATTTAGTATATAATGATAATAGTATATAACTATATATCTTTTTACTTTTAAAGTACTTTACCAGAAGTATTTTTCCTTCCTTTCCAGTTTTAAGTGTAATTGTTTTTTCCAATATTTTCAGGCAATTTTTACAGACAGCATGTCTCTAGAGCAAACAGCATGTGAAGGTAAGTCACAGAATTAGTATAAATGTTCTCTGTAAGCTCTTTATTTTTTAGGCATTAACTTTTTTCTCTTCTTTTATGCATAATATTTGCATTATGATAATGTAATATAAAAAGAGTTAGGGTTTGTTTTATGGTAGTTTTCTTTATTGTCAAAATCGATCAACCAACATTTCATGTAGCCAACATGGAGCTGTTATATAGATTTGGCCTTTATAGTCTCCATTGCCATATAAAATGCATTCTTACATTATTTGAAGGGATATATATATACTTTTGTCCTGAATGGAGTATGTTATGGAAGTTCCTACTTTAACATTTTCCCATTTTTTCATTATTTTACTATTGGTCAATTGATTTAAATTTACTGAGAATTACAAATTCAGAGTATTTTATTTCTTTCAGATTTAAAAGCCTTTGAGCGACGTTTGACAGAAGTCATTGCTAGACTACAGCCGGCCACCACAAGATGGAGAAGTAAGTTTCAATGTATTTATTATTGTTGGTATTTTCTTTATAGATAAGATACTATAGTCAGTCTATAATAGGATGGCAATAGTGTTATGCT
>NC_051408.1:19066469-19067210 GCF_015228065.2 Penaeus monodon
GATTGTCCTCTCATATGGCTGTAATTTCCTTCCTCAGTTTTCCCTTGCCCAGTTGAACTGTTTATAGTGACCTAATTATGATTTTTATTTGTGTGCACTTAGTAAATTATATTTTACAGTGGTTCTAGTGATAATGGCAGCAAGCACAGCCTTGGGGGCATACCTCTGGCTCACAGATCCCATCACACAAGAAGTGACATTCGTTCAGTCGCTCCTCAACCACCTCTTCTTCACTTTTGCTGCCATTACTCTAAGTAAGTATGGAAAAGAGAATATTGAGATGTGTAGACACAGCAGAAAATGTATATTTCATAGTATCAGAGTTTGAAAAAATTACCCCTTAAATATGAGTGAAAAACATTACATTTACAAAACAAAAATAATATCTTTAGTAACTCCTCCATACCAGGAGACAACAGTTAGAAGGGAGAATAGGACCTAGGGAAAGGGGGCAGGGGATGGGATGGGGATGTAGTAGCCTCTGAAGGCTTGGAAGGTGTATAAAGAGAGGGATGTTTTTGTTATACATATTATACATAGTCATATTCACTGTAATCTTTATTATTAGGCAAAAAGCAGGTTTACTGACATCCTTATATGCTTGCTTCTTTTACTATGTTTCCCTTTAGTTTTTAGGGGCTGGTAGCAAATAGCAACAAGAAAAAAAAGCAGTATATTCTAGGCCACTGATTCCCAACTAGGGTTCAGTGAATGCATCTCAGGGGTGCTGGGGAGAATTGT
>NC_051408.1:19067277-19067797 GCF_015228065.2 Penaeus monodon
CTCTCATTAACAGCAAAAACAAGCTCCAGTATGACATTGAAGCTTAATCTTAAATTTTCTGATGTGCTTCCATTTTATACAAGTAGAGATTCTGCATGAATGGAAAATGCTTCAGTGAGTTCTACCAAAGTGGAAAGGTTGGGAACACTGCACGAGATGGTTGAATCATGTCCTGATTACAGAATAGAGAAGGTCAATATTTTTTAAAGTTTAGAAATTAGTATTTATCTATTAAATTGTGTGCAGTATGTATATTCATCTATATATGAAATGATTCATTCTTTATTTTTCAGTCTTGCTCTTTATGATGGGCATCCACAAGAAAGTGGTTTCACCATCAATAATCACTTCTCGAACACGCACTGTCCTTTCTGACTTCAACATGTCCTGTGACGACACCGGTAAGCTTATTCTGAAGCCAAGACCTACGACCACATGAGAGTATTAGTTCTTAGGAGATTTGTGTATAAATATGTGACTGTTACTTATGCCAATATGTATATTTTGTCTCAACCTGCAT
>NC_051408.1:19068185-19068884 GCF_015228065.2 Penaeus monodon
TATGTACGAGTACAAAAATACACACATTTATCATCCAGTCTTGAAACTGCAGAAGTGTGCATATATGACATGTATTTAAGTTAAAACTTGTAACAAGGGACTTGTTTGTGCTGCTGAGTTAATTTTTATGGTAGGAAGGCAAGTAAAAGAGAAATTCTGGAGTATACAAATTGACAGGCAAGAGAAGGTCAATGTTACTGTTTTTTTTTATTATCTGTGTTTATAGGCATATCATGTCAATTGATTTTTGTCAGATTTTCCCAAAGCTGCAGTTTTTAATGATTCATAGCAAAAATACTGTTCATGCTTTATCTCATGAAATCAGTATCTAGCAATAGTTCCATATGATAGGTAATGATGCTATAAATACAAATTTGTTGCTCCTGTTGTTTAAGCTGCAAGGTGTTCCTTATAGTTTTATTCTCATAATTTATTGAAAATTATCCAGATAGGAAAATGAAATTGTGGAGTTTGATTGACAAGCCTACCTGTTTGCTTCTGATTTTAAACCTTGTCTGTGAAGTAGCACCTGATATTCCAAATGACTATCCAGTTGAGTTCCAGTTCCAGAATAGCCAATTTGATTGAAAAAATTGATTTGTTATGAATTTTAGTATTTGTCAATACAGATTGATAGAACGTGAAATACTCTAATAAAATATTTTTTTTATATATATTGTAGTTATAACATTATGAAAA
>NC_051408.1:19068951-19069362 GCF_015228065.2 Penaeus monodon
CTTGCCTTAAAGAGCAAACCTACAGGTGTTATGCAGACCAAGAAATGGAAAGAGTTCACTGATTTGACTACGATTGTCTCTTGGTAATCTTAGTGGTAGTCCTGCATCTCTCCCAGATGTTGCCATTTCAGGACGACTGCTTAGGTAGTGAAAGCCCTGCTTAATTTTTTTTGCTCTTTCTCTGCCATGTCTTCAGCAGTTGTTTGGTACTCATCCATTGTGCTTATTTTCAGAAATAGTTTTTATAGTAAATAAAATAAAGTGAGTAATGTGTCATTGTTGCTTAGAGATGCCACCATCATCATGCATGACTTTTTCTATTTTGCTTGTTCCATAAGCTAATCATTTTAGCAATATAGAGTATAAATATTATGATATCATACAACTTTTTTTTTAATATAGAATGCTTAT
>NC_051408.1:19069437-19069649 GCF_015228065.2 Penaeus monodon
TTAGAACATGAGGGATATAGAGTCAGCCAATATGTAATAAGGGACACATGATTTGCCATGTGTATGCGGATTGTATTATGGTCATTTCTACCACCTCCAATTACCTAAGAGCTAAGAATCATATGATGATTCTGGCTTTGGACCATTTAAGAAGAAATTCCTTTAATGTATAAAAAGGACAATCCATAGAGGCTGATTATGCCACAGTCAAG
>NC_051408.1:19069752-19070222 GCF_015228065.2 Penaeus monodon
GTGACTGCTATAGTGGGTACAACACATACTACGTAGCATAAACTCTCAGGCAGTGAGTTTCACAGAAATGCCATGGCAGCAGAGTCAGCTGGTTGAGGGAAAAACTAAATTACAGAAAACAAAAATGATGCAGCTCTCTATGCTCTTGGCTGCAATATAAATGATGTTTTCAATAAAAAGGCTAAACAAGGCTTTAAGCCTACTTTTGAGGGGCTCTTTATCCTGCAGCCAGGACAATTATTGTGCACAACTGTTTAACATGCACAACCTAGAGCAGGCTTGATTGCATATGATGTGAAGAGATTATCCCAGCATGAGGGGTGGTCTACCATCATCTACATCATCTTGGTATGAATGGGTTAAACAGCAAAGCATACAAAGACTTTCAGAATAATTATATGTTTTTACAGCCTTCCCTTTAATGTTTTTACAACGTGCTCAGCATAAATCTGTCATAAAATACTTTGTAA
>NC_051408.1:19070308-19070818 GCF_015228065.2 Penaeus monodon
GCAATAATTATCTTGTCACTGTACTAGATATGTACATATAATGTACATAGCTTGGGGGTTAGATGAATTTGTCATTAAAATTTTTACCTTTGTGCCAAAAACTGTAAATACAAAACATGTATTCGCTCAAGGCAATAGGTGTTGAACTAATTTCAGTATCATCTAAAGCTCACTATTTTCATGCAATATTAATTTATCAATATAATAACTACTAAAAGCATTGCATCCAGTATGATACTAGCTTCTGTACAAGTAGCCTTGGCATATGGACAAAATATTGTGTACAAAATATGTATTGATTAATGAGCAAATGATATATTTAAGTGGGGTTATATATACAAGCTTCTTATATTACAAATTAGTGAACATAAAAACTGTTATGATATTTTATGCTGTAAAGATGCAAGTGATAGACAAAATTTACTTATAACAGCTACTATAAAATGTGTTAATCCTAAAGAAAGGTTTCATTTCTCCCAGATAGTTGCAGCATCTAAATATTTGGATGTG
>NC_051408.1:19071095-19071839 GCF_015228065.2 Penaeus monodon
TCTGCTGGAACTTATAATTATTTTAATTATGTATGTATACATATTTTGTACAAAAATTAATAAACTATGGTATCATTTTCTCTTCTTCTTTTGCCCCCCAACCCACCTTATAAAAGATCCTGCACATACCCTGGGACTAGTTTGTCCTGGTAAGTGTGAATATTGAAAGCAGCATGAATATCATAGCACAATACCATTACACAGTTTTCAAATCTTGATTTCTTACCCAATTTTTACTGTATTTTATGAATAGATTTTCAATAAGTTTACAACTTGTTGGTCATGAGATATTTTTGTTCCAAAAGAAAGAAAGAACTGCTTTTTTTTTTTTTTTCTGGGAACTTCATATTGTATGTGCTTCATCTGTCCTTAACTCCATAGGAAGATCCTGATTTTGTATTCTTAGGGTCAGCTATTAAAATATCAGTTACATGGAGATCTATTTAGGACCTAAATGATATACAAAGGCAAGGTTGACATTTAGATTTCTTAGACATTTGGTCATGTGCAGAAAGCAGAGAAGCATCCATAGAATTCTCTGATGGCACCTGGATCGATGATCTGTTTTATAAATCATTCCAATACTTGTATAATTAACTTATTTTTCTCATTATTTTTGAATATGTACAGAACAAACAATAAAAAATCAGATCAAAGGCATAAGTCATTGTCACTGAAATTATTAGCATAAGTGAGAAGCAGAACAGATAATAATGGAATTTCTCTAATGAAAATCAAAATATG
>NC_051408.1:19074135-19074206 GCF_015228065.2 Penaeus monodon
TATGAAAATTTAAGGGACAGGAATGAGGTCCATTTCTTGAATTATTAGAGAAAAATTTGTTTGTTTTTTTC
>NC_051408.1:19074381-19074554 GCF_015228065.2 Penaeus monodon
GGGGCTAATTGATGATTAAATGTACTACATGTCAAAAACCATATAGCAGCTCAGAATAGTATGGTGTTGGGTAAAGAGAGGTGGGGGTAAATTGAATAAATTGTCCATACGGTAAGATAGGAAGCAAAAAGAAAAAGGAGTTTAGGGCAATTAGATCAGTTTCGGGAAAAAAG
>NC_051408.1:19077141-19077420 GCF_015228065.2 Penaeus monodon
AAATCTACAATCAAGGATAAATAAAGGCAAGAATAACTAAGAGGTTTGTATTCAGACATTATAATATATACACAAAGTGTTTTTACAATTACTTCTTGGAAGGTTTCAGCACATTGTAGGCAATAATGAGACCAAGAACTGCATATGTCGCCTTTGCCACCTGAAAACAAAAATTACTTTAGTAATTATCAAAAATATTACTTAAATTTACTCAGCAACAAAAAAGGTTAATAAATGTTTAACTGAAATGTCATTTATAATACACAAACACATGGCAAG
>NC_051408.1:19077654-19078552 GCF_015228065.2 Penaeus monodon
ATAAAATAAATAATAAAACAATACATGAAGTAACCTGTTGCACATTTCCACAAACCACTATTTTGCTATACCTTCATATTTCAAGAGCAAGAATGCCCATACATACAGTACAAGCAAATAATATCCAAACAATTTCACACATCATGGAAATGGCACCGTGAGACTGACATCCATTGAATGATAGTTTTGGCAGACAGAGTGGAAGTTTCCCTACAATCAGACCCCTATTTCCTGCTCAGCGCACATTTGACTTTCATGAGCAACTGACCCTTATGCTTGAACTCATCCACCATGCATATGAATTGTACAGGTGTCTGACCATTTGTAATTAAGGTATACGTGCTACCATGGGGAAGAACATTCTGATGATACAAAAGTATTCAACTTCAAGCAGAAAGAAAACCCTACAGATACACAAGACTTGGCTAAAAGTACTGTGGCATCATGGGTGAAGCCAAGTGGGGGAAAAAAAACTTAGTTCCCACACACTTTCAAGTTTACCCAGACAGCTAGGGGTCTTGAAACAAATTATCAGTCTGACTCATCAATTTCAGGAGCCCATTTAAAGCAGGAACCCCAGTAGCATTTCTAAAAGGTATCCAATCATAGGATTCAACAACAGCACCAGAAAGATTTCGGCCTTCATACTTGCCTCCCTGCACATGCATCCCTAATTACAACTGAGATATGAAGAAGTCAATCTTAAACCGTTTCCCAAACATGAAAACAACCATTCGTCAACCAAGAAGGAACATCGGGTAACTCACATGGACCACTTGCACTGCCAATTGTGTGATCCCACTTTTACCAGTTCCTCCCACCACCCTTCCAAAAGCCTCTGCATTCATACCTTCTTTGTGGGCACTATTTATCATTCAGTAAGAGCTCATTAGCATCT
>NC_051408.1:19079159-19079507 GCF_015228065.2 Penaeus monodon
CCAATGGGTTATTAATTAATCTTAATAATTTCTTCTATGGGCTATGAGAAAATATGATATAAAATAATTATTTCAAAATGCATGTGATTCCACAATGTCCTTTCCTAAAACATTTTTTCAAACTATAAAATTCTGGGTTGAAATTATAATTTTCCTTATCACAATGAATATACAATCATTCCTAACTAGACTCATTCCATATTGGAATTTCTAAGAATTCATTAATTCTTAAATGGAAATATCTTCTGTTTGGAAAGGCAACTTGCAAAGGCCACCAGTCTTCCTTTCTGTATTACTTCATCCTGCATCTTCACCAACTCTTAAAGGATTTTAACTGCTGCACAAATG
>NC_051408.1:19079604-19080264 GCF_015228065.2 Penaeus monodon
TGTTATGAGTCACAAAACAACACAAAAAACAGTCACGTAGAAATCACTCCTATTCTTCCCTTCCCATTGCCCTACAAGCAAACGGAGCCAAGGTTGGTTTGCCATGATGTACTACGATACTGCTATTGCCATATTACAATATATGTGCTTGATTCTCGTCACTGGGATAAGATAAAGCCATATGTGAAAAACATGCCCCCCTACTGGGACCTTTTCTCTCCCCTCCCCTCCCCCCCTCCTTAACAGTTAAAAGTTCCTTACATTTGCTCTTCCAGTCATGGTGCTGGAGTTGAAGTAACGAGCCAGTCCCTTGAACTGGGAGCTATCTGCACCTGCATCACCAGCCATTCTGAATCTGTAAAAAAAGAAATCAATTAGGTGCTTGTATTACAATTTTATTATAATGAAGACAAAGAAAAAAGATGCATCTCACTGCTCACTTTACTGTTTACAAGACAAATATTTTGGGGGCACCACTGTAAGAGATTAATGACAGACAGAGGATCAGGTCAGGCTTAAAATTCCTTAATACATTCTAAAAAGACTTTTCTAAAAGTTTATACATCACCATTATCAAACTTTACCCACAACACTGTGTCAAGTCATTCTCACAGTAAATGTTATCAAGTAACAATTTTCAGACTTTCTTCAATCTCTAGT
>NC_051408.1:19080677-19080962 GCF_015228065.2 Penaeus monodon
CCAGTTTACTGCGCAGCATGGATTGGCCCAAGCGTAGATCACTTTACAAATTGAGCATCCTAATAGATCTATCAATTAAAATTAACCATACTAGGTTGTGCTATCAATAACAACCCATATTAGTGTAGAAATGATGTATAAATAATGTATCATCCAACATTACATAATGTAAAACAATAGTTGTGCAACAACAAACCACCATTTTTTTGACGAGCGGAAAATTTAACTGCGTTACTTGCAACTTTTGAAAATAACTTGCCTGCACATGTGAGGTTACCAGTCTGG
>NC_051408.1:19081059-19081511 GCF_015228065.2 Penaeus monodon
TGCAGATTTCCAGTTTCATCCAGCCACCAACTTTTGAAACAATTCTTTTTGGAATGGAAGCTTCCTTCGTAGTTTAACGAAAGCTATGCTGTTGTTTTCCATCACATTTGACTCGTTGCTGAGAGGCGGAACTTGTATTCCCCAGTGGCAAAGTTGATAAAATGTGTAAGTCCGACTGCACTGTATTTTGAGAAGGAATTAGCACAATTTACACACCAGAAAACCGGACAAAAACAAAAACTTTAAATCGGATTTGATGAAACTCTACAGGGGCATGGAGCTATGTAAAATTATGGTATACAATTCTGCGGTTAAATCTGGGATTACTTTTTGCTTGATTGATGCTCAATACAAATGCATTAAATAATTTTTAGAAAATGCATTTCAAAAGTTTCCTGATGACCGTATCAAATTTATGTGTTATTGATCGATTGCGTTAACAAATAGTTGTA
>NC_051408.1:19081539-19082214 GCF_015228065.2 Penaeus monodon
CTACTGACAGTTTCCTGTCGTGTAATCATTGAGGCACACAGAGTCTAAGTGGATGCTATTCTCAAACAACAAACTCTGAACACATTTTAGTAACAAAGCTGGGAAACCTTAGTGATTGTCTTCAAATATGGTAACAGTTCAATACTTAGTGGTTTTAAAATGTAAGATGAAATTTATTAACCTTTGCCCGAGCCCAAAATGCTTCGGAGGCTGTGGTGGTACTTATTTCCCGATTTGTAAAACTAGGCCAGCTTTCAATATAATATGTTACGATTGGTCAGAAAAGACGAAGTTTTCATTTGCTAGGATTTGTTGTTGTTTGCTAAACACTATAATCAGTTAAGGATATTGAAGATGATGGGAAATTGTGGTGGTAGTGCTCAACACTTCTTGCGTGGTAGACATGCTAATCACCTAATAAATTAAATTAACCAAAATCCATCATAGCAAGAACTGATGCTAACCGCACATTAAAGGCTCATGGGTATTCTCACCATTTGATAAGCCTGTAGATTCATACTCAAAAAATGAAAACTTCTGTAAGGAGTGGTTGAAGCAGCTGATATATGTGAGCTACATTTATATAATTTCTGGCAAGAGGATAAGAGTTTACAAAAAATAACCTGAAATAACGATAATATATGCTTAATAAATGAAAATTAAGAAATGGACAGG
>NC_051408.1:19082445-19082660 GCF_015228065.2 Penaeus monodon
AGACAATTAAATCGCCTGCGCTCTCTCTTGCTGTTATAATGGTGGTGTATCTTATGAAATCTGCATGTGTTACTTCCAAATAAGAAATGCTATAATCAGATTGATGGTTATGAATATTGCATGTATAATATAAACAGTAAAATGTTTTAAAATCACTGACACAAATTCCTGCAGTAGCATTCAACATTTTAAAATTCCCATTCCCCCCCCCCCCC
>NC_051408.1:19083828-19084537 GCF_015228065.2 Penaeus monodon
TTATTTTCTATATAGAGGATGGCTGTGTGAAACCCATTAACCTTCCGCATAATACAAAGCGAGTAAATGAAACAAGGACTACTACCTGCAAGGTTGGGTGGCTGTGTGAAACTAGTTATCCTTTTTATAATAAAAATTATGCAATTCCCATCACCACACAACCTGCTAAGCCGATCAACAGTTTCGTCACCTTTCATAAACAATAAAGCTTTCCTTCCATTTGAAAATCTCAATTGGTTAATGGTACTCTTAATATATTGATATAAAACTCTAAACGCTGGCCCATCGCCATTTATTCAATTAATTCGCGATAAAATTCAGTAACAAACGAAGTCAGAAATTCTTTCACAAGGATAAGTCATCACGAATTTCCTTCTTGTTTCCAGACCCTTTCTAACAACCAAATAGGGAGAAAAATGCCCAGAGAGGAGCACGAACCTGTGGGCTGTTCCGGTCGTCTGCGAAGAAATCAGCTGTGGGGAGAGAATAACACACGCTATGAGACGAGGCTTCTGATTGGTCGAGGTTTTACGACGGACCAATCAGGAGTACGGTTACATAATAGGCAGATACCTACCGGTGAATGGCTTGTTGGTTCTTTTCTGCGGATTATTTTACATTTTAGCAAATGCTCAGGTTTAATGTATCTACCAAATATAAAAGCTGGTGCCGTCTTTCTATTTTCTTATCATGTTGATATTTTTCTGTT
>NC_051408.1:19084950-19085074 GCF_015228065.2 Penaeus monodon
GGGTGGCATGTATTTGTATCTAGTTCTTCAGACCCACCCAGACACTCAGGTCATTAAAATTTACATCATAATGATAAAGGATGACGGTAAACTATCCATCTTATATTTTGTACCTATAACATTT
>NC_051408.1:19085925-19086085 GCF_015228065.2 Penaeus monodon
TGTACCCAACCACTGACTGTAGAGTAGGGAGAGCAGATAAGGGAAGAGGGAGCATGATGAGAGAAGTTAGGGGGGGCCGACGAGTTTAGGCATGGGGTGGGCTTCTCTCCCCCAGATTGCGCAAAAAGAGAAGCATAGTGATCTTCGAGAAAGTAATCTC
>NC_051408.1:19086725-19086938 GCF_015228065.2 Penaeus monodon
ACCACCGGGGGCCCGAAAAGAGAAATAAAATATAAAAAATATAGATAAATATGGTAGCGTATGTCTGTGGATGACAGTGATGACAGTAGGGAGTGCGATGCGATTGTTTAGTGTCTTCGCACCGATAGGTGAGTTAAATTTGACATCTGATGATAAAGGTGACGTAAACTATCATCTTTATGTTTGTACTATATTTGTGCTGTGGTGTGAGTG
>NC_051408.1:19096009-19096108 GCF_015228065.2 Penaeus monodon
AGTTATTGTTTGTGCGATGGATCATGCATCCCTCATATATATTTTTACTTAAATGTGGATATTTTGTATCAAGTTGTTGATTGACATGTATTGGTATCG
>NC_051408.1:19096925-19097590 GCF_015228065.2 Penaeus monodon
ATGATAGTTCACTTTAATTATCCATTAAGAATCGATGTAACGAAATCGCTTTAACCAATTTTCAAGTGTCGGTGTATCGGTATCGCTTTAGACATAAGTATCGATGCCCATCACAGGCTGTATCGCACAGTTATCGTGAGGGAATCGTGAAAAGGGGACTTTTGATCAGCATTCTCTTCACGTCAAAGCAGCCTTACTCAGGATTACTAGTTAGAGCTTTTCTCATTTCAAGGAAGATTTGCCTTAAGACTGGCCAGTGGAAATCAAATTTTCTATCCTCATTTTTTCTTGTAGTAGTACCAAACCAGATTCGGCATTGTAGTTTGCGCAAAAAGAATAAAAACGAATTGGTAGGTAATTTTGGTCAGAACCTCGAGTAACGTCGGAGGCAATCCGATTACCCTCCACGTTCCAGCCAGGATTAATTTATCAGTGCCGGAATCTAATGACTAACCTGCGTATACTATGGAATGCAAATTCATTGATTGCATGCTGATACATCTTCCACCAGACCAGGTCGACACTTAAATACTATGGTACAAGACTATATTTCTTAATTAGTAGACTCCTTTTGAAAAAAGCCTCATTCAGTGAAGGAACAGTTTTTTTCATTCGTTATTTCCACTGCCATTTACCAGAGGATTATTCCCCATAATTCAAAGCGA
>NC_051408.1:19098319-19098802 GCF_015228065.2 Penaeus monodon
GGCTAGATTAAATTACATTATTGAACAAATTCGAAACAAGCTCTCCCCTTGCCATCCCCAATATCTACCACTACCAAGTCAAAATATTTTTCCCTTCTGCATACAACCTGACCAGTTTTTTTCTTCTTTCTTTTTAGTCGTGAATTCTGTTGTCAATCTGGGGTTCTTTCTGATTCCGATTCAATAAGTCCATATCGGAAATTTCTCGGAGCAAAATAAGCCAGATAAAAAGCTTAAAACTGGTTAAATCGCAAGATGAATTTTTCCCAATAAGTCAAGGTAATCTGGTACAATCATGCAAGTATCTGAAACAAGAACTTTTCACATATTCAGTTTCTTATCGCAGACGCAGCTGTTTCCAGATTTCGGTTGGTCAAATAAAAGCAAAATGCCAGTAGAATGTAGAATTCTGTAGTAGTTTACATTTTATTGTAATTTTGGATGTGTGGGGTGCGACTTTTGTTAATAGTTCTTCACAACCTG
>NC_051408.1:19099647-19102622 GCF_015228065.2 Penaeus monodon
CCCAGTAGATTAGCATTTATTTATATAGAAATTATCCATCTTCATTTCATTTATCTACAAAGTTCTTACAGGACTCAATGGAACTCCTGTTTGGTTCATTTCACGTTTTCAGTGTGACCTATCACAAATCATTATGTACCAATTTTATTAACCACAATGTAAAATGCCCAGGATGAATAAATACACCATGTATTCTCAAAAGTTTCATTACGAACATGCATATAATTAAGCTTCCTGACTCATTTGATGCCAGTATATCGTAGAAAAAAATCAGCTGATGTCTGCACTTCAGTTATGCGTTTGGGTGATATTAAGACAATCCTCACTCGTTCATCTTAACATTTCCATTTGCAGGTGTGTTATTACTCATTCAAATGTACTTTTGAGCTACAGTAAATTACAAACTTCACTGTAATTGTGAAAAAATGCATGATGCCAAATGTGTACTCGCGACTTGACACTTGTGACCACACTGACCTTATCACTATTCATTGGACTGGGTACAAACACGCTGAGGGAGCATCACATGCCACTTTTGAGTATTCTGGTTACAATATAAAACTCCTTCATTATTTGCACACAGTAGGAACATTGCCATTGCTTTTTCTTTTTATTTCATGTAACAGTAGCCAAGATGCCATTTCAATCTTTCAAAAGACAAAAGGTAAGAAATTCACTCACTACACATCAATAAACACTATGGCATTCCTTTAATTAAATATATGTATCCTGCCAAGAACTACCATAATGATGTTTAAGAAAATGAAAATCAAAATTAAACAGAAAACATTCATGCACTGGTGGTATCTGGGATGCTAAAAGGTAATGATGCACCCTCAAACATTAGGAAAAAAAGGTTATTATTACTTTTCTGTACTGAGTGTGCAAAGATTATGACGGTTCATGACTGTGAGACTTCCTGACCAAAAAAAAGTATTCTTGGGTTAGCATATCCACAACAATATCTTATCAAATGACAAGGCAACATCACAAAGTATTTTTAATGGGTCTACAAAATTATCACATACACAAATTTCCCAAAGGTACAAATCCTTTCACACTGTGGTAGCATCTCCCTAGTACTTGAATGAGGGGATAAAACAAGCAATATAATCTGAGTATATCCATTTATAATATGTTTGTGGCTAAAAGGGAGGAAAAGCGGATGGGTCAGTGGCATGAACCCAATCCATATTTGTGTGTTCATGTTTGCGTGCAAATGTGATAGCTGCACATATGCACATATTTTCTAATGTTTGAGCTAATTCATGAGAACTGCCATAATACTAGTCTTTGAAAGTAATGCAAACAAACACCATGAACCTGTAAGCTACCTTGTTTAGGGCGTCATGTATTATTAAGTTTGAAGGGGTTGTTCTGACTGGTAGCGAGTGACAATAGCTAGATGAAACAACTGACCTAACATACTGCAATCAAAGGATGACCCAAATTGAGCATACATAACCTTATAAAGCTTTCTACCAGAGCAGCTGACTTTCAACTCTCATCAACTCTCAAAAGAATAATGGGAATGGAGGGAGGAAGGGAAAATGAGAAAGGGAGGATATGAATAAAAATAAAATGTACAAAAGTGACTTTACACTTAGATATTCATTATTGCGAAATTTGTTTTGCAAATAAAGTATAAAATATTTAGAAAAAAATCAACAAGTTAAGTCTCTTGTTTATGCAACTATTCTATCCTCTGCCAGCATTCACCATCAAGCTATACATGAAGGGAAGGAGGCTGAACATAGTGGTAAAAAATATTGACATTATTAATCACAAGTTTTGAATGGCATTATATCCTAGTCTTCAAATCGTACAAAACCACACTCCTTGTAATATACAGTAGCATCTTATCTTACCAAATTAAACCTATAATATCAATTAGCTCTATACACACACACAGGCCTGAAGAAACCTTACCATTAGTTCCCAATACAACCTTTAAAATAAAAATGGTGAAAAAAGGCCAGGAATTCTCAAAACTTGAATGGTGTTACAATTATGCACCTTATATATAAAAGGAAACTGACCAGGTTGTCAGCTAAGCCATAACCTGTAATATTGCACCATGCAAAAGACTGATTGTACTGGTCTCAATGGCAAGGCCTCATTAGGGAATCCTTTCGTTCTTTTAGGTGTGACAACAAATGCCGCAGGCACTTTTAATTTGTTACTTTTTTATTCATTCATTATTTTTCTGTAGCAGTGAGGCTGACAATATCTGAGCATCCTGAAAAGGTCTATGCTCTGCCATGCTCCCATAACTACAAGCTGGAGAACCATATTGCAGAAAATAGTTTTTGCTTTCCTTTTTTGGTCCTTGACCCATTCATTACCTCTCAACACAGTTCCTTGACAATTTTCAAAAAAAATGGGACCACACAGTTTCTCCCTTTAAATGATAATTTGGTGCCTATTACCAGTTAGGGTAGCATAGAGAGCATCCAGTGTGGCCAAAGACACCTGGTGTGTGCACACACATTAAGACACATAGCTGGAACTATAAGGTATAATTTCAGTGGCACAATTTAATGATTTACAATTTTGTTTTGTAAGTTCTTAATGAATTTTGCTTTTGCAATTAGGCTGTGGTTTGGAGTTTTTAATCTTACTTTTTATACCTTAACAAATAATTGTTTATATTATTAAAAAATACATTTCATTTTTTCCTATGCCACAAAAAGCTACCTCTACATTGGACTTGATAAATAAAATATTGTGTATATATGCCATTACATAGTAAATATTGTCCAAAAATAATTTTCACTTTAACTGTAATCAATAATTTACATAGAAAAAGTATTTTAATGGTTCATGAAATAACTTCATGATAAAAGAACTTGTATTATGTGGGCTTATTTGTAAAACCAAATTGCACACTTTTAAATTTTACGCTTGACTACCCACATTTGCTTTGAACAAATCAAAAACTGTGGCTAAGCCCATCTCTAGCTTTATGGCAAGGT
>NC_051408.1:19102665-19103630 GCF_015228065.2 Penaeus monodon
CTTATCCCTTATATAGTTAGACTGCCTCAGTGGTTATGAGAATCTGAAGAAAACCACCTCTTTTCATTGGTCCTTAATAGTATGTACATCAAATTTCATTTTCCTTCAATCCATTCTAAATGCACCTAAGACTGCATGTATCTGCATGATACAATCCCATATTTCTTGTAAACCTTAACTAATCCAGGCAGGAATGTAGTAAATCTTGTTACAGGATCTGGCAAAACCCTATTCTAACTTGTGTCAATCAAGAGCTGAAACACTCCACACTCACTTATACTTCCCCCCCACTTTGCTGCCAACTGCGTAGAGATCTGCCTTTTGCTGTACCTGAGATTACTGATAATGTTTCCTTCAAATGAACTGCTGGCATGTAGCCCTATTTTTTCTTTAATGATTTGATAAATCTATTAAATGTTCAATATTTTTCCATGCAACCACATCTTTTATGGCAATCTGGAATCAATAAGCAAAACATGAATACATATTTTTTCTAGTTCTATATCTTTTCATTATTTTATTTGGAGTTGCATAAAGAGAGAGCAAACACAGTTTGCCAATCCCAAAAGCCTGTTTAGCTATCAAGTGTGTTGCAGTCCACTAAAGTAAATGATAAAACATGACAACATGTCTATACAAAGATTTACAAATTTACAAAAATGGCCTCATGTTTTCCAAAGATTAAAAAGTGAGCTTTTTAACTTAGAAGTAAAGAAAGAGGTAAAAGATATCATGAAGGCAATAAAGATCCAGCATGATATCAGCCAGCTGCTACAAAAAGGACTATGCTTCTAACCGGAACTCAAAAAGATGTCCATGTTTATTGCTGAGGCTGATAAACACATACCCATTTACAGCTCACTTATAAGGAGTCTTTTGGAGTGATTAGAAATGAATGCATGAGAAGGAGAATACTGAGGAATAAACATGATGTGAGAAATTAGTAGAGGGTATATTCATTGTTC
>NC_051408.1:19103949-19104159 GCF_015228065.2 Penaeus monodon
ATCTGATATGTGCTTCAAGTAGAAATTGAATTGATATAAGATTGTGAAAGACAATAAAACTAGATGAGAAAGTGAAATGGAAAGAAATCTGGTTCATCAATCCAAGAAAAAGAAAGAAAGTATGCATAACAATCATGCAATCTTCTGAGTATTACAAGTTATTAATAAATATTCAAAAGGCAGTTTGAGAAAAAAATAACAATATCTACA
>NC_051408.1:19104362-19105247 GCF_015228065.2 Penaeus monodon
AACTGAGAGAAAAAGAATTAATTCACCAGTACGAGCATAATGGTAAAGAACCAACACATAACACTTTCTATCATATACAAGTTCCAAGTTGAGCATGAGGTGAAACAATACACACTGCACTTACAAGTGTATGCTTTCTCCAACACTTTTTTTCTGTTTGTTAAAACAAATTTCCTCTCTCTCTATCTCAGCATATCTTTGGTGCAAACTCCAAGTGTCTGTAAATGCCATAAATAGGAAACACTCCATTTTGTAACACAAAATCTCCTAGAAGGCAGTTCGTTTATCTAATTATTTTTCATGTCCTCTTTTGAAGCTCCTTCCGTCAATCCACATGCACTTCCATGAGAAAAGAAAGGACCAGCATTATAAGCATAAAAGTATATTACCACGTCATAAAATTTATCTTACAATGGGACTGCATTGGCAATAATCTACAAGAAGCATGTCTATTACTGAAGGTTGGGGGAGGATTTGCATATGGAAAAGTCACTGCTTAACACCTGGCAGAAAGGAAAACTGAGAACATTTTCCTCTTCTCAGAAAATTTCATGTATAAACACAAATACAGCCACAGTATCAGCCATACAAAGTAACTATCACCATTTATCATGTCTCTTTCTCACAAAAATATGTCTGCACGCGGCAGGAGAAACACTTCCAATGACTTTTGCCTTTCTATGATTTCAGCTTCGGTAATTTCTTTTCCCTGAATATCATGTATAAATCCTACTTTGGTCACAGACACTACATCTGTTTATAATCCCTAATTGCGTACCATAATATATATATATATAGAAAAAAAAAAAATCAGGGCAATTGTACCCTGTTTTAAAATTTGCAAATATAAAAGTAGTATCTTACACATCTCTTGACCAAGATTAA
>NC_051408.1:19105321-19106540 GCF_015228065.2 Penaeus monodon
TGTTTCATATGAGCTTCTTTGCAATTTATATCTTAATCCTTCAGAACACACAAATATCTAGTCTGAATACTGTATTCATGCATTATCACCACTGAGTAAATTTCAAGTCACATTCAGTAACAAGAACTTCTTGTATGTTTATACTTCCATTCATTTGTCCTTCTTTGTTACTAAATGTCATGACCGTTTTTTAAATAGATGTTGGTTGGCTATTTGCATTTCCACCAAGAAAGTGAATAGATGTTATGACTGCTATAATCACAATCAACTAACCCACATGAGCCTACTGAACAACAAGTCCATTTAAATATAATACCGATTTCCTGTGAAGGTTTTCTACAAGTCTACACTCAGCGGTCATTGAGGGTTAAGTAGCTTCCAGGCACAGAAGCTTAGTCCTTGACCTAACGTTAGTGTAGGTCAGTCAGTGTAGAACTTTTCAATTCCTACATCAACATACAGAATACTTAAGAGAATGCAGGATAAAGTTCCATGTCATTAGAGGCAGCCGACCTGGGCTTCATTATTGAGGGTCAGTAAGCCACAGCGGCTTCCTTGTACTCCGATCCCTCCAGGGTAAAGAAGTCTTCCAACTTCCACTGAAGGGTCTCAAAGGTTGGTCTCTTCATGGGGTCCTTGTGCCAACATTCAACCATGATGTCATAGAGAGCTGGTGGACAGCCAGGTGGTGGAGGCATTCGGTACCCATGCTCCACTTGGTGTAGCACCTCTGCATTTGTCATACCTGGAAAGATATCATGAATGAATGATAAATTAGTCCAGGATATATTAACTAAAATGAAAGGTTAATTTCCATCAACTTAAAATAACTAGCAAAACTTGTGAGGAGAATTTCTGTGGAAACGCACCTGGATATGGTATGCGGCCATATGTTATTAGCTCTGTGAGAAGGATACCAAATGACCAGACATCACTCTTGATGGAGAACTTGGAGTAGTTTGCTGCTTCAGGGGCTGTCCACTTGATGGGGAAGCGTGCACCCACTCTTGCCTCATATTCATCCTCCTGGTGACCCAACAGAGACAGATTTAATATGGGTTTTAGCAATGTTGGGTGAGCATTTTCTACATCAATCACTGCTACAAATATTCAAGTTCTTTTTTACTAATTGGCAGTTTTTTTATTTTATTTTTTTACTCATACTTTTTATACAGCTATTTTGTTGGACACATTTTCTTCAAAATGGCTTGCCATATAG
>NC_051408.1:19106669-19106803 GCF_015228065.2 Penaeus monodon
CTGATTATATATATATATGACTGCAAGTATGATTCAATATGTATGCATTAATAATAGCATAATGTAATACTGCACAGAACATGTATAGTACAAAAGAGACATACACAGATGGACATCCAGAAAAACAAAGACAG
>NC_051408.1:19107003-19107184 GCF_015228065.2 Penaeus monodon
TCAATGCCAGTAAATCTAATATGGAAGTAAAATAAAGAAAAAAATCATATCAGTCACAGAACTGGACAATATATTACATTTGCCTTCCACTATCAATGCATGAAGCTCATGGCACATAACTAAATCATATCTACATTTCCTTCCATTAAGGAATGTATATACTAAAATGCATATATTAACT
>NC_051408.1:19107225-19107636 GCF_015228065.2 Penaeus monodon
GTAAATTCAAGCTATGCCATTGCCAATACCATTATCAAATCTGGGCAATATTTTCAAATAATCTGACCTCACATTTTAAAGCAATCTAATAACAATGACACTGCACAATAGAATACTGCTATACATATAAAATACAAGAAAACGTGGCCAACATCTGTGCACAAAAGTTCTAAAACAATAGTGATCTTTGAGTTCATGAATAGTTCACTTGAGAAGAAATATAATAAAGGTGTCAATAACAATGAAAAGACTTTGGAAAAAAAGGTGTCAATAACAATGAAAAGACTTTGGAAAAAAGTCATAATAAAGATAAACAAAATAAACTGATGACAAAGCTGGCAGCATATAACAACAGAAGTGCAATACACATTTAAATTCCACTTTCCCAATTATTAACTACATTATATCAAC
>NC_051408.1:19108058-19108167 GCF_015228065.2 Penaeus monodon
TATCTAATGACATTTACTCCTCCTGCCTTAGTCCATAAGTCTACTTTATCCCACATCCCCTAAATATAAGCATTCCAGTGCTTCAGCCAATATGATTTTAAGCAAATCT
>NC_051408.1:19108339-19109078 GCF_015228065.2 Penaeus monodon
TCCATTCAGCAGCCACCATGCAGCCAGCCCTTCCCGTGACCTCTGACCACATAAGAGCATCCATGAGCCTTCCTGGAGGGTTGGATCCCCATAGTGGCATCTGAGCAGTGTTCCTCAGGTCTTATGCCGAGGTTTAGAGGACTTTATCAAGAAGAAATGATGACACTACATTACAAACATGCACAAAGTAGTTCACCCCAGGTTGCTTTACACGTTTCTCTTCTAGATTTCTCTGACGTGAATATCTAATTTAGTTACTGACATTCTATATTCCACAATTACTACAGTACGGAATTCTTATAAATAAAACATGAAGAAAGGCTACAAAATTAAATACAAGATTCTATTATTTAGGGGTTATCTGATATTACAATAAAGAAAATGCTAATTTCTTGAAATTGACAGAATTATTCCATAATACACATTTCATGCTTTTTAAGAATGCCGTCAAGAACAGAAACATGCAAACCAGAAACCCACAAGAGAACTACATGTGACCAACAATCACAGGAGAAGGAGACATTATCTGTTCAATAATGAAAAGAGAACACTGGTTGTTTTTCCACAGATCCATTCAATCTCATCTCAACAACAAATGGGGCCCACACACATAAATCAGGGGTATTTTAAGAAAATTTTGGAGTTTTTAGTATTTCCCAAGAGATTGTTCAATCTTGGGTTAGCAGACTGCAAGGTTATTACACGCTGTCTTTACCTTCTTCCAGTGATGTAATAATTG
>NC_051408.1:19110889-19111718 GCF_015228065.2 Penaeus monodon
GTTTGGGTGAGGGACAGGGAATCTCAAACTGTCTTACCTTATTCTTAAAAGATAGAAGAATAGAAAGAAGAATGGGTTACTGCATGGACTTTGAAAAAAAAATAATAGTAAAATGCAATGTTTTACTGTTGGCTATGCTTTGACTCCCAGGAAATTCTCTGCTGGACTGTTTTCTTATCATTTATATAACTATTGGTATTTCAGCATTAAAAAACAGGTCCAAACAGATATATCACCAGCTTGTCAATGAGATTACAATTAGGGGAGACATATGAATGGAATTTGTTTACCACACCACTAGCTTCATGGAAATGTAACAGCCAAACTCATTACTTTGCTTAACATTGAAATAAACAACATAAATTAACTATTTCCTCCCTTAATTGTTCCTCTTTCTCTCTGGCTTCATTACACTCAAACCACTACATATCATTCACATATCACTACTTGACACTGTAAAGACCAAAACTCAATTCACAAAATGGGTCTTACATTCTTTTTCTCATGCAAAGAGCCAGTCTCTTAAGTTATTTCAATTTCAGACATTTTTGACTCATCTTCTAACTACAAAGTCAAAGACCTTTTTACCTCAAGCATTTCTTTACATTCTGACAGAAATCATCATGTCTAATATTGGAGAGACTAAAAAGTTACAGACCCTAATATCATTCACGAAAACACCAAGGTCTCCTTTGTTAAAAAAGAGGCTATCCTTTAGCTCTAAGCAACATTAATCAAAATCGAGTCAGCAGGATATCTCAGCCAATTTGTAGCTCTTGCGTATATGGAGGAAATGGCTTTCAAATGATCTACTCAAGATATAGAAGAT
>NC_051408.1:19111814-19112035 GCF_015228065.2 Penaeus monodon
AATCACAATGCAAAAACTAGTTGTATATTGCAATTTTGGTATAGCTGATGCAATTATCATACCCTAAAGAAAAAATAAGACATTTCCAAATGTATACCCTGACAATCTAAGCCGGACACACCATACTAAAATTATTCCCAATATCAAATTAATCACTGTTGCCCCTCTCATCATTCACTATATTCTGAATCCCCCCCCCCCATACCCTTCATTCCTTCAGA
>NC_051408.1:19112172-19113384 GCF_015228065.2 Penaeus monodon
TAATATCACTTTCAAATATTTCTGTCCACTCATTCCTTTACCTAGAAAAACTAAAGGTAAACATGATACCAGACTATAAAGAATATTTCAACTTCTCAAAAAAGAGGTGAAAGCACAAATTTCCTCCTACACTCTCCCTGCTTTCCCACTCTCCTTTCACCCCAAGTCCCAGATGTAATCTCGCTTGCTGGTGACTGTGGTCCTTCCCTCCTCCACATACGAAGACGTGACATTTGAAGCAAAGTAGAAATTAACTAGTTGATATTTGTACTAGTTCATTTACCAAGTAAAATATTTCATAGTATTTATCAAATCCTACTTTTGCAATGCAAAATATATCCCATGCTGGAATGTCAGTCAAATGCAACTTGCAATTTTAATCTAACTTCATAATATCAAATAAATTTAAAGGTTTTACTCAATCCTTTGTTACATCTATAGAGTAGTAAGATCTATATTTCTTCTATGATGCACAAAAGGATAAATTTCACTGCAGTGGTTTGCCTGCAAGCTTTGACTCTTTAAATCTTTTGGTAGCTTTTGTAAGTAGCCTCAGCATAAGAAAGTATAAATGAAGCTTAGAGCAAAATATTCATATCTAACTCAACAAATTTCTGTCCCACCCACCTTGATTAGTCGAGCCAGACCAAAATCTGCAATTTTGACGATGTTGCTATCCCCTACAAGTACATTCCTAGCAGCCAAGTCACGGTGGATATAATTCTGTGACTCTAAGTAGGCCATACCTGCAGCAATCTGTGCTGCCATATCAATGAGGTTGTTTAGCTTCAACCCTCTTCCTTTACCTGTAAAAGAAATCCATCACTAAAACCTTGTGAAGATTAAAATATTCAAGAAACTCAACAATCTACCCTATTTGGCACTATACACCTTAGTATAAAATCTCTAGCCTCAATTGTGGAAAGAGACACTTAATTTGAGTTTACGTTAGCAATGACTGCAAATTAGAACTAGAAGAATCTCCTATATGTACTCACCCTGAAGATACTCAAGGAGAGACCCATTCTTCATAAGTTCTGTAATAATATAAATTGGTTCTTCTAGAGTGCATACTGCATACAGTTGGATCAACTTCTGATGACGCAATTTCTTCATTATTTGGGCTTCTGACAAAAAGTCCTTAGGATCCATTGTACCTGAAGAAGGAAAGTACCATTGAAAATAAAACTTAACACATTCATTACTTAAAAC
>NC_051408.1:19113468-19113583 GCF_015228065.2 Penaeus monodon
AATCAGTAAAGATCCATGGCAAACCAATTATTCAAGTTAATATTGTCCTCCTTCCATAATCATAATAATATTTTAGGTGTGAACAGGACAGTGTAAGCAAATTCCTCAAAGTCCT
>NC_051408.1:19113617-19113930 GCF_015228065.2 Penaeus monodon
GGGTACTGCAAGCAACTAACAATAATCATATTCATTACATTTAATATGATGTTGTTAACTAATGTGAAATTGTACTTCTAAGAGAATAAATAAAAAAACAACAATTTACCAGGCTTGAGGGTTTTGATAGCCACAGGGGTTGTGTTGTTCCAGAGGCCTTCCCAAACCTCTCCAAACTGTCCATGTCCCAACTTGCGGACAAACTTGAGAGATGAGCGGTCGATCTCCCACTGATCTCTGGTGTTGTGAGACAGTCCTGCAGTAACTGGCTTCTCAATCTGTAATTTGGAAGGCTGTTTATGAATCTGCTCTT
>NC_051408.1:19113963-19114080 GCF_015228065.2 Penaeus monodon
GAGTTAGGAAGGAAATTTACTCTGTACATACTTCTTTTACATAGTGAAGAAATAAAACTAATATGCAGAATGTCAACTTCACTTAAAAATTATTGGAAAGAAAAGAAAAGAAAAAAA
>NC_051408.1:19114131-19114577 GCF_015228065.2 Penaeus monodon
AAAGATATCAAACTACCAAAACTGTTCTAAAATCACTGGAGTACAGAGGAAATTAACAATACAGTTCATAACTTATTCCCTATTTGCAAGTTCAGTCCTGTCAAATATAGAGACAATGTGATCACATCTGAGAATAGTCAAACTAAATATTGCTAGGTATTATCAGTATCTAAAAATCAATTTGAAGACTAATATAAAATGTATATAAGCTGGTGTTTAACTGCATGAATTCACTAGTTAAGCAATGTAGCATGTAATATATACATGTTCAGATGTCAATACATCACTCAAAGCATGAGCTTCAATGCATGGATATAGCTTATGCATATTATTAAAAGTAAAGCTTGAAGTACTAGGTTAAAAGTCTTTATTGTCAAATCACCTTATGCTAATTTAAGACATTCTAAAATGCTGGCTAGCTTATGTAACCATATGCAACTTTGAAA
>NC_051408.1:19114613-19114956 GCF_015228065.2 Penaeus monodon
GCACTATCAACATAGCAAAATCAGAGAGTAATTGGCAATACACCTTTTTATAACAGTACAAGACAAGTTTACCACACATGTAGTAGGCTACATGAAAAAAGTTAAATTATCATTCAATAAAAACTAATCCTCTATTTAGCCCACTCAATATTGTTCATCACCATTCTTTACAATCATACATGAACTACTGACTGAAGAATTTAAAGAGAAAATGTTCCAGGTGCAGTTGCACACGACCAAACTGCAACTGCTTTTGATCACAGTCTACCCCCATCTGAAATTTTGGTGTAACAGCAACAGGCAGTGGTAAACATTAAGGCAATGACACGGGAAACAGGAAAGT
>NC_051408.1:19115005-19115146 GCF_015228065.2 Penaeus monodon
TGCGTGCAAATACTGTCACAGGACCCTCTTGCACCTGTGCATACACATGCTTGGTTGAGGGTAAAGGCAGCTAGCTTACACCAATCTCTCTGTATAGCTTTGTCAATGCAGGGAACAGATAACACTATGCATATTTCTAGT
>NC_051408.1:19115211-19116449 GCF_015228065.2 Penaeus monodon
GGGACCATGCAAGGGGTTAAGAAAACCAATATCCTTCAACTTACAGCCTGCTTTTCCATTTGATGTTAGGAGGGGGGACAGATGAAAGAGAGGAAAGCATTTAGAAATTTCTAAATAAAAAAATCATAACAATAAATGAAAAAAAATTGAACAGATACAATGAAAACTGTTACACAACCAAATTAATACTTGCGGTAAAGGCATATCAGTGTCCTTACTGGCACTCAAAGGTTTGCCAAATGCTGAAGATTGAAATGACTGGTAATGTATTTCAGGTTTAGTACTAAATTTGGTGCAACAACAAAAAATTATGAGTTTTCAAAACAAAACTAAACAGATGATGCATTCCAACTACTGATCAAAACACAGAAATGTAATAAAAGACTCCATTACATGTCAACTAATTCACATCAAACAAAAGCAATGAAATATTATTGAATGCTTCCTACTTATGTAACTCAAAATACAAATAAAAATACATAACACAAATACTTATATACATCTATGAGATTTTACATTACTGAAAAGACAACTGAGAAAAAAAAAAGACTAAATCAACCATTAAAAAACTTCCAAGTATACATAACATTACTCTTCCTTCCCTTCTCAAAAAATTAACACAAAAACAAAGCCATTCAGACACGTGAATCAACACTGCACATTTGGAACATACTGCGGGTTTCATACATGTGTCTTCATACTCAAAATGAAAGTAAACAGACACAGACACACAGCTCACACAGCAAAATGAAGCTTGACAGTAAAGATAATAGAATGAAGAGGAAAAAAATATTCAAAGCTCATAGCTCCATTCACAATAATCATTCCACTTTGTACTGTAATTTTGTGAACTTTCATATAGATTGAAAAAATGAGGTCCTAAAAATATAAACCAACTATATATCATTGTAGCTACTTCTTTGCATACTACTTTCAACACTTCATCCAATTCATATCAAAGGTAATAAAAATCTCCTTTTATTGAAATAAATATTTCTAAAATTACAAATCCTACTTACATAATTCACTGTCTTCATATATTTTCTTCTTCTTTTACAATATAACAGATATTTGGTAACTTGAGTCAAACATTAGCTCTATCACAACAATTTCATCAATTTGGAAGGACTAAAAAAGTGACTGAGAACCATCAGCTTACACTTAGGTAAAAAAAATGACTGGATTAATAGTGATATAATATCATAACCAAAGAACTCACCTTACTCACTAATTAATAA
>NC_051408.1:19116496-19117129 GCF_015228065.2 Penaeus monodon
CTCCATTACAACTTTCAACTCAATCATCTAAATCACTTTCAATCAGACTCATACTTGGTATTCTAGCAATCAGTTTATCTATTTTTTGCTCTTCTAGCTGTAAAGCTTTCTCCAAAGCTATGGTATATGAAAAAGGTGAATCATAATATCTAATCTAAAAAGCCAGCTTAAGGGTTTTACTCCAATCATAATTGGTATACTGTAGAAGGCAGGAGGATGGATGGAGAAAATATAATAAGAGAGCATTCCATACATATGACAAAAAAAAACAACAAATATACATGTCACTTACAAAAGATCCATAAATGAAGCCTCAAGATCATTAAAATTCATAATATAAAAAGGCATCTTCATACAAGCTTTCAATACAACCCCTAAAAGAATAGTAATCGGGACATAAAAAACAAAACAATGAATTCCCATTATGCTGACCTGAATGCATGGTTTGCGGAGGTTGACGCAGAGGCCATCAGCATCTTTACTGTAGTGCTCAACCAGCTCCTGGAGAGTTCGGAAAGTTGTCCTGCGGGCAATGAAGAAGCCACCCTCGTCTAGTTGTCGAATACGGTAGTGCTTGACTGTGTCACCATCTCGGACTAAAAACAAGAAAGGATTTAACAAATTTATTCAATT
>NC_051408.1:19117559-19118065 GCF_015228065.2 Penaeus monodon
CAATACTAGAATTTTCCAATCATAACACAATTTTTAAAAAAAAAGAAACAAATGAGATAATTTTTTAAAAAATATAAAAACAAAAGAGAGGAGGGGAAAAAATTTTAACAGATACAATGAAAAAACTGTTTCAAACCAAAAATTTAAAACTTTTTTGGAAAAAAATCGTGGTTTTCCTTTTCTGGCACTCAAAAGGGTTTTCCCAAAGGGTGAAGATTTAAAAAGACTGGGAATGTTTTTTAGGGGGTTTTGTACTAAATTTTTGGTGGGGAAAAACAAAAAAATTTGAGTTTTTAAAACAAAACTAAAAGATGATTTCCATTCCAATACTGATCAAAAACCAGAAATGAATTTAAAAAAACTCCCTTACATGGCAACTAATTTACATCAAACCCAAAAAACAATGAAATATTTTTGGGAAAGGGTTCCTATTTGAACTCAAAATACAAAATTAAAAAAAACATAACACCCAAAAATTTATATAAATTATGAGATTTTACATAATG
>NC_051408.1:19118106-19118312 GCF_015228065.2 Penaeus monodon
CCCTTAAAAAAATTCCAAGTAAGGTTTCAAACATTACCTTCCTTCCCCTTTTCAAAAAATTAACAAAAAACAAAGCCATTAGCCCCCGTGAATCAACACTTTCCCCATTTGGAACATACTGCGGGTTTCATACATGTGTTTATACTCAAAATGAAAAGTAAAAAGAAAAAGACACACAGTCACAAGCAAAATGAAAGCTTTACAGT
>NC_051408.1:19118354-19119125 GCF_015228065.2 Penaeus monodon
CTCATAGCTCCATTCACAATAATCATTCAAAATTTTTACGTAATTTTTTGAAATTCAATAAAATTGAAAAAAACGGGTCCTAAAAAAATAAACCCAAAAATATATCATTGTAGCTTCTTCTTTTTCAAAACTACTTTAAAAACTTTTATCCCAATTTATATTTAAAAAGGGAAATAAAAAAACCCCCTTTTATTGAAATAAAAATTTCTAAAAATTACAAATCCTACTTGATAATTCACTGTCTTTTATATATTTTTTTCTTTTTTTACAATATTAACAGAATTTGGTAAATTGAGTCAAAAAATTAAACTCTAAAACAACAATTTTATCAATTTTGGGAAAGGGCTTAAAAAAATGACTTTAGAAACCCTCAGCTTACACTTAGGTTAAAAAAAAAAACGGGGGGGTTTAAAAGTGATATAATATCATAACCAAAGCTTTTACCTTTTTTCTTTAACTAATTTTTTTAATCTTTTCTTTTTCTTTTTCACCCTTTATTTTTTCCCTTTTTTTCTCTCCATTACAACTTTTAACTCAATCATCTAAAAAACACTTTCCAAACAGACTCATACTTGGTATTCTAGCAATCAGTCTATCTATTTTTTTTTCTTCTAGCGTAAAAACTTTCCCCAAAGCTATGGTATATGAAAAAGGGGAATCATAAATCTAATCTAAAAAAGCCAGCTTTAAAGGGTTTTAAATCCAAACATAATTTGGTATTTCTGTTTGAAGGCCCGGGGGGATGGAGGAGAAAATAATAAGAGAGCATTC
>NC_051408.1:19119160-19119541 GCF_015228065.2 Penaeus monodon
TGTCCCCTTACAAAAAAACCAAAATGAAGCCTCAAATCATAAAAAATTAAAAATATAAAAAGGGGTCTTATACCCAAACTTTTTAATACAACCCCAAAAAAAAATAGTAATCGGGACATAAAAAAAAAAAAAAATGAATTCCCATTTGTGACCGAATGCCCTGGTTTGCGGAGGGGTTTAAGAGAGGCCACCCGATCTTTACTGTAGGCTCAAACCCGCCCTGGAGAGTTCGGAAAATTTTCTGGAGCAATGAAAAAAAAGCCCCCTCGTCAGTTGTGAAACGGTAGTGCTTTACTGTTCCCATTCGGGGCTTAAAAAAAAAAAGAAAGGATTTTAAAAAAAATTATTCAATTTAAAACATTGAAAATCTCGAGTAAAATT
>NC_051408.1:19121043-19121322 GCF_015228065.2 Penaeus monodon
CAATACTAGAATTTTTTTTTTTTCCCAATTTATAATCTATCAAAATTTCCCTTTTTTGACTTTAAGTAAACCATCTAAATGAAAAGCAAATATTGTTTCAAAATACATTCTTTTCAGGGACATTATAAAAACAAGAAGGGAGGGTGGGGACTTTGGGGGTTAAAATAGTTTTGAGTTTTCTGCACACAAGAAAAAAAAAAAAGAGACAGATAACGATTAAAAAGGGAAAGGAAAAAAACCCTTAAAATTTTCACATGCCCCTCCTCTCTCTTCTCTCTT
>NC_051408.1:19123149-19123351 GCF_015228065.2 Penaeus monodon
TTTGGCCCCCCCCGGCGTGTTGGTCATTAAAAAAAAAGGGGTAAAAAAAAAGGGGCCCCCTTAATGTTGTTCCAAAAATTTTGGTTTTTTTGCAGTGATTTGTTCTTGGTGTGGTGTTTTTGTTTTGTTGGGGGTTTGGGGGTTTTTGGTTTTCTTTGTTCATTTTTGGTTTTCCCGGGGGGCAATGGGGGGCCCTTTTTCA
>NC_051408.1:19123431-19123552 GCF_015228065.2 Penaeus monodon
CAGAAAAAAAAAATTTACTATTTAAGAAATGTAAAAAAGTTTTTTGGATTGAAAGCCCGGGTAAAGTTTTCCCCAACAAAAAAAACTCAAAAATTTTCCCTAAAAGAAAAAAAAGCCCCCC
>NC_051408.1:19123903-19124265 GCF_015228065.2 Penaeus monodon
TATAGGTATGCAGCTACATATAAATACTAACCCCAGTGTAAAAATGAAATGCAACACCCAATACATGTTTAAATACACAAAAATCTTCATATACTCTTTGCAGACTGCATTTGCCTTCTTGCAAGACACCAACCTGATAAAGAGTAGTCATTTCTTCTGCTTTCTGAATCTCGTATTAAGAAGGCGCCATGTTCATTCTCAGGTAAAAGTAATTTCTTCTCTGCTTCTATTCTCTTGATTTTACCAAAGTACCAACTGGAAAAAAGAAAGCAATGCATATTAGACATGCAAATCAGATATTACTATAAGATGTATAATGTGGATGAAAGCGGTAAGTTACCCCAACCATGACACTCATTGCT
>NC_051408.1:19125148-19126170 GCF_015228065.2 Penaeus monodon
ATAGCCCATTTGCAAATGCTTGTCTCATATGAGTGCTAAATATACAGCCATACTACATTTACCAAAATATATATCCTCAACATTCTGGAAGAAAACAGTTTTTTAAAGATAATCATAGTTGCTAGGAAAAATCTGACAGAAGTTAACATACAGAGAGCATATAGAAACTCATCAAAGGGAAGTTAGACATAAAAATTAAATGCCATTTACCATTATTATGGTAGATCCTATCTCTGATAATCTTTGCAAACAAGACATCCTTCCACCTTTTCTGATCATGAATGTGCAATATGTTTTTTCTAATATTGAAAATCTTTAGCCTATCATATAGTACCAAGGTTTAGCCCACACACCATAACAAACTGTTTGATATTCTTGGCTTGCAGTTTGAATGATGCTTGAATATTGCCCATCACTAAAAGCAATGAGGGTCCTTTTCTACTTTGGCACTGTTTTTTCCCTTCTCTTGAACTAAACATTGAGCCAAATTGGAAAAAAATCAACATTCACCTATTCTACTGATATTTCTTAGGGATTTATACTTATGTCTTACCAGTACATCTTAATGTCTGATGCAGACACATCCAAAAAAAATCCACATATTTACTCCCTAGACTGAAGTTCAAGAAAATGCTACAAGTGTCCTAAGCTTTCTTCTATGAGGCCCTGACACCCAACTATATCAAGGATCTTAAAACTATCAAGATATACCATAAAACCATTTTTTTTGTGCAAACCCTCATATTTAGAGCAGCTGCACTTCATCTATATGTACACTTTCATTCACCCTATTTTTCTGTATATACCTAGACTAATTAGATCTAGGGGCCTACATTCTCATATTCAACACTAAATTCTAAAAATAAAATTACATCAAACTATTTGACAACAGCATAAACAAATATAAAGAATGGGGATACTTCAAAAGAATATTAGCAACTGCCCATACATTTAACCCCATTTGGGCAGATTACCTTTCAACATGACATCTGTGTGAGACATCACAGATTTATTATTTTGAA
>NC_051408.1:19126224-19126339 GCF_015228065.2 Penaeus monodon
TGGTGCAACAGGTTACCCACTGACTTAGGCCTGTGCAATAAATGCAAGCACTTGCTAGGGGTTGCAAAGATGTGAGGGGCAATACTTTTTACAAAATAAGACTAATCACCCTTTC
>NC_051408.1:19126516-19126932 GCF_015228065.2 Penaeus monodon
TAATAAGCAAAAATTCTATGACCCATAAGTATTTATTACCATTATAATATAAATTGACGATAATAAACACCTGACACATCAGCAGAGTCTTTAATATATGTTTGTTTGTTTGTTTGTAGGAATATGTATATGTACTTTACATTTTACTAAAATTAAACATAAGGAAAGCAGGAAACTATAATAACAACAATAATAATAATATAGACATTTTACATATATCAAATCAAAAGTATACCTCAAATATAACCAATGCAATATTACAACAATTAAAACCAGACTAAATAATGACAACAATGAAAATTATAAGAGATAGATAAATGTATTTATATCAATAATGATATTAACAATAGGAATGGTTGTCAGAGCAACAGCAGCAGCATTATTATGGTAATTAATTTGATTAATTACAGCAGCAG
>NC_051408.1:19126981-19127054 GCF_015228065.2 Penaeus monodon
TACCTATTTTAGCACAGATATGGATGATTGTAAAAGAACTATGGCAACCATTAATACTAATAAAAATAACTTG
>NC_051408.1:19127336-19128009 GCF_015228065.2 Penaeus monodon
CAGTGTATAACAAAATCAGTATTTTTTATCCGCCACCCCGCAGCCCCCCCCCCCCCACCCCGCCCACCTCCACTTCCGGCGTGCGAGCGAGAAGGCGACAGGTGCCGCGCGAGAGGAAAGGGGAGGGAAGAGAGAGGAAAGGGGAGGGAGGAAAGAGGAAAGGGGAGGGAGGAAAGAGGAAAGGGGAGGGAGGAGAGAGGAAAGGGGAGGGAAGAGAGAGGAAAGGGGAGGGAGGAAAGAGGAAAGGGGAGGGAGGAAAGAGGAAAGGGGAGGGAGGAAAGAGGAAAGGGGAGGGAGGAAAGAGGAAAGGGGAGGGAGGAAAGAGGAAAGGCGAGGGGGAAGGCGGGAGGAGAGGGGAGGGGGGAGGAGAGAGGACATGGGTCGTTGGCAAGTGTCCAAGAGAGGCATTTATCCTGATTTCCAGTTCTTCCTTCCCCGTGTCCTTTTCTTTACGTTTTTCTTCCTCCAACTTTCTACTCTCTGCCTTTCCGATGTTAGTATTCGAAACAATAATTACAATACAATATCTAAAAGACGGGGAAATACGTCTATGTATACCAACAAGACAGTGCCATATAAATCATCAAACAAGCCGAAACGATCATGATGGTCAATGATAAAAAAATTAATGGTGGTTATGCTATCATGATATAATAGTAATAATAACAGTATT
>NC_051408.1:19128045-19128185 GCF_015228065.2 Penaeus monodon
AACAAAATAACAGTAAGATTAACACCAATAATACGTTAAGCATAAAAGCCTCATCATTAAAACGAACTAACAAAAATAAGGACGATGATGATAGCAAAAAACATAAAAATAACTACAACGTCAAAGGCAATGGTATCGAC
>NC_051408.1:19128393-19128516 GCF_015228065.2 Penaeus monodon
ATAGACAATTAATAATGATACTGATGATCTTTCTCACAATAATAACAACACAACCATCATCAATGTTAATTATCATCAGCGTAATAATAACTTCACTGGGAATTATTAAAATAACAGTTTATC
>NC_051408.1:19128629-19129025 GCF_015228065.2 Penaeus monodon
CAGACTCACTACCATCAGGCAGCCGATACTGATGGTATGACAACCACCGCAATATATATCGGAATAACAGATCCCCACGAACAGCAGCAGCAACGATACCAAATGCCAGCCCCCAAGACGGCCTATTCTCCCTTTCAGTTCTCATCAGCCCCACCCTCCTCGCGCCCCCCCGCCCCCCTCCCCCTCCATCTCCCACCCTCGTTCCCCACCGGACTCAACCCTACCCCGATCCACGCACACCTTCACAACTTTCACCTCAGGAAGGCAAGCGGCACTCGCGGGCATGGACGATCTCTTTCTTTCGCTCGCTCGCGCTTCCACACGTGCTTATGGCGGAAGGATGGGAGGGGAGGAGAAGGAAGGGGGGGTAGAAGATGAGGAAAGAGTGGGAAGGAA
>NC_051408.1:19129784-19130540 GCF_015228065.2 Penaeus monodon
CCTTACAGAGAGAGAGGAGAGAATGGATAGATTAATGTGGACAAAAGGATAACAAGAGATGGGAGTGATAAGGAGGAAAGGAAAGAAGAGGAGAAATAAAAACAAAAATGGGGAGATGGAATAAAAAGTAACGGATAGTGCAAGGAGAAACATAAAAAGGAAAAAGTTTGAATACACAAAGATCTCTACCTTGCAGCTCAATTTCAAATTTGAGTGACAGACTGACAGCTGTCAATTTGTGGTAAGAGATATAAAATGTATGTACATAAATATGACAAAATGGGGTCTCACAGACAAAAAGCACTGCCAAATTGCATTCAAAGTAAACTTCTTTGTAACAGGAATAAACACTAACAAACACACCCCTACACCTGCACCTCATAAATCAAATTTCCTCTCAAAACAACACAGTATTTGCAGGATTCAAAATTTAGGCTTAATTTTCCTCTCTACAACTCACACCCAAAGTGATATGCATGTTTTCCTAGTGAGGAGCAGATTTCAAAGCAAACAAGCAATTTTACATTTTCAATTTCCATATGCACAAGAACTTTTAAACTGAGATAATAAAAATATACACACAAACATCATAAAAAATAACTAGCTATTACAATAACTTCAAACTTTCACAACAGGAGAGTTCTCTGTACATTTTAAGCTAAGGACAATCTTCTTCATATATCAGATTTTTTGCTCTAATATGATCTGCACATCCTCATATATCATATCTTGGAATTATCAAATAGGGGAGGAGAG
>NC_051408.1:19130576-19131388 GCF_015228065.2 Penaeus monodon
TCAAGTCTAATATCAGTATTTCATGTGAAACCAACCAGAACTATCTAGTGTCTGAGCACACTTGATAAGTCACAGACACCATGATGTTATCTATGAAAGTGATCAGATGCCTAGATAATGATGGATGTAATTTGATCATAATGAATTGTGACCTTGTATGGCTTATGGCCTGTTAGATGCTAATGGTATATGGTAAAATCTGTTACTGATGAAGCATCTATGGAATGAATCTAGATCCTAAACACAAAGAAACTATCATGGGAAATATGAATAATGGAAACATAAATAATGGTGAGCTAATAATGGGTAACTGCCCCAAAACTTGAATTATAAATCTTATGGGGTTAATTCTATTCAAATTATATTTTCTTTGGGTAACTCACTGGCTTATGCACAACAGACATTTAAAGAATAGTATCAAAACATGAATAAACTGGGTAACCATATCTTTGTTTAAGAATCCTCACAACTGCTGGGCAACTATCAACTGGATTTCCTAATTCATTCTTCTGTTCAATAACAACAGTTCATTATTCCCCGATTAAGCAAAGACCCAAATTCCGTGGCTGGTATTGATAATGAAATGATAACGGTTTAGAGATGAGAAAAAAATATACAGCTTGGGATTTTATGAGCGAGATGAAATAAATCAGGGATTTTTTTTTTCCATGTAGTTACTTCTGTATGACTCTGCAGATGTGTTGTTTCCCTTCCATAAGGGTTGTTACAGTCAAAGAAGTCCTTTTGCATTCAACAAGAATAAAAAGAAATATATAGAGCAAATAGTCACAACTAATGAATGTTTATAGCCC
>NC_051408.1:19132667-19133179 GCF_015228065.2 Penaeus monodon
CAGTCTTTGTCGTGAACACTCACTTTAGCATAATGCTGTTGTTGGAATAATAACAACCATATTATGAGATAATCATAGGTATCTATCACAAAAATGAATATAGAAAAAAAAAAAAAAAGTCAACAAAAACAAGGCAAAATAATAACAGAGTAAAATAAATAGCATCATTACGGTTCACAATATGACGAAAGAAAAATTAACCCAAATAATAACAGAAGAAAATAAAAATCAATATGACAAGTCATCATACCAAAAACCTATTAAATATATATTTATTTGTGAAATTGGTTCTATGTAAAGTCAATCATGGGAAAGCAGACTAAACAAATGGCAAACACGTTAAACCTCTGAGCATAAAGTGAAGCCTAACAATCACAAGCTAATGTGATTTGTGTTGCAGCAGACGAGAGGAAAAACTTGTAATCAAGATGTATACCTTCTAAGGACAAAAAGACAAGATGAATGAAAGTTTAAACTTATTAAGCAAAAACAACAGTAGAGGTCTTCCTGAA
>NC_051408.1:19133716-19134045 GCF_015228065.2 Penaeus monodon
TTTTAACAAATACATTTATATGCGGGGGGAGGGGATGTCACAGCATTTCACAAACTGACATATATGACATATGATATCAATAATTTTTGCCAAAATCTTAAAATAAACACAAGGGAATAGAAAGAACAAAAGGTAAAAATCTTAATATCTGCAACTTCTGCATGAATGGCAATAAATTCTGCAGTAATAAAACATTTAAAGGGAGGGATTGGTGGAGACCAATGGACAACAAGCAAGCGTAATAGCTTCCCTAAAATTGAGACCAGTTGTAGGTTTTCCAGAAGGATCTTTAGCACTACATTTGACAAGACAGTGATAAAAGCACTAGG
>NC_051408.1:19134235-19134420 GCF_015228065.2 Penaeus monodon
CAACAATAATTCCAATCAACCAGTCATCTATCACAGAGAAGTGTGTAAACCCAGTGATTACAATAATGCAGAAAAATTGAGAAACTTTTCAAACAAAGGTGATCTTTATAATTCTATCAATCTTACCTCCAAAAGCAAAGTCATACTCTTATTCTTATGAATGTGGTTGCTATATTTTTTTTTCT
>NC_051408.1:19134604-19134864 GCF_015228065.2 Penaeus monodon
TGTTGGACAATGGCCCTACCACAGCAAATTCTATTGAAAATCATATTTTATTACTTAAGGTCATGCCCACTGGCTAATGTTCCCACACACATGCTAAAAGATCATCTACATCTGTTAATTCTTTACATTCAATTGATAGTATTTATACATCTACTTCTCAATATCGTTACACAAATATATTTCTTCAGAATTCTGCTAACAATTCAAATATAACTTTCAAATACTCTCACATTTATCCCCCCTAATACACAATTAACCCA
>NC_051408.1:19135256-19135479 GCF_015228065.2 Penaeus monodon
CAAACTAACCAATAAGAACTTGCCTATTGATGTTAGTATTTGTAAGGGCCATTTTCCCCCAAGATGATGTGGCTAGCAAAGTGACTGATTTTCAAGAAATAACAATCATCTTATATATACCTGTATCTAATCCAATGTCTAACTGAAAAAGACACAAGTAATAATAATCACTTGCTTAAACATTCTTCTTGCCGACTGCTTAAAGAGCAGGCTAAGGAGTATA
>NC_051408.1:19136057-19137054 GCF_015228065.2 Penaeus monodon
GTAATGTTCTTTAATTATATATAGTCTATAATCATTCTTGGTTTGGTTTTGAAAATGAAGAAAATGCCACCTTATATCATACTTTTTCTATATTCGTTGACAAAACAATGACAAACCTGAACAGTACTCAGTGCCTGACTGCATGTAAGATTTGCAAAGTCATTATTGTCCACTCTGTCTGGCAATCTTCCCTTGATCGTTTGCAGCTTTTACTCATGATTTTTTAAAACAATGACAAACAAATTTTCCACTTCCTTCATTTCTCTAACAGGAATATTGCTTTTCTGTAAGGAGACCCATCAATGAAAGGATTATATATGAGATTTATATAGGAATAAAAGTTTACTCTAAACACTTTAGTAAAAAATCTGACATTCTCTGAATCTAATCATAAATGATTTTCTAAAAGATTATTTTTAGAGAGAACAATGAACTTGAAAATATCTATTTTCTGTGCTTCTATATTTTCATGCATCTATAATCAACTTTTCTGGATGCTCTGCCAATATTATTTTATTAAATGGTTTCATCACTTCTGTTTTATGCTTTTCTATAAACTATTTATTTAATATGTTATCATTTTTCAAATGCTACAACTATACCAATTTTTTCTTTTTTATAGGAACCTTACTTCAGTTCAGCTCTGAAACCTTTTCAATATGATAGTTACTAAATTCAAAACTAAAACAATAGTAATGACAATGATATACAATCTTTAAAAAAAGTACTATTAGCAGTAAAACCTTCTAATACTAGAATCATTATCACTAATTACAATAACCTATCTGGTATCACAATAACAAATCTAAAAAGATATAACATACACTTTCTTTTCTATCGATATGAAAAAGACACACCCAACTGCTACTTCTTTAAGACCCAACTTGCAGATCATATTCTCCATCACAAATTTTACTTTTATCTCATCTTTGGTTGATAACAACCAATATGCCCACTCCCTCTTATCTTTAAATTTGAAACAAGATTTCATACTCAG
>NC_051408.1:19138485-19139399 GCF_015228065.2 Penaeus monodon
TTTGAACCAAGCAATAACAGACTGTTGGGGTACTTACGGTTCAGCTTCTATACTCTTGAGCTTAGCTACATAGTTTGAAGGGATGTAGCCCTCCTGCTTGGTAGCTTTTGATCTTGCGAACCACCAGTCACCTTGCGTGTCATTAAGGATTTCTAAATGCTCTCCCTTTTTAAAACTCAAGTCTTCATCTGTTCTTGCATCATAGTCATAAAGTGCGACAAATATTTTTGATAATGTTGCAGCTGTGCCCTCTGGGTCTGGCAGCGAAGGTAAGGTGGGATTGAGCCCATTCATAGGCCGTCCTCCCAAGGGATGACTGTCTGCAGGTCCTCGCACAGCCCCACTTGGGTCACTTATTGTTGGCCCAGTCATAGGTGGTGACTGCACCTGAAAAAGTAAATGCTTTGTTAGTTTTAATGCAGAACAATCAAGTCAGTAAGATATTTCATTTAGCAGAGAAATATCAGACTCAGTAATAGGGGCACTTATCAAACAACACTGTATATATTGCATAAATACTTCAAATACAAAACAAAAACTAAAAACATTGAAGTCCAGTTCTAAATTTCACTGCCACCATTAATGAAACTAATATGTAATAGCCATAAGCATCAGAATGGAGATAACCACACCCACAAGGATTCAATCACCACCAATCACTTTGGAAAGTGAGGCCTTGCACAACAGCTGTTACATTTAATAAAGGCCTGTCCAAACCATTACTCAAACACCATAAATAACATTAAAATGTACAAAACAATTACATTTCAAAGAAAACAATGTCTATTCCAAACCTATCTAGTGCAGCAAAGCAAGAAATCTGGTCACTTTATGAATATATTAAATAATCCACAATCATATTCTGAAATTTCATGCTTTTCATTACAACACCAAGCTAATAACAAAGGACAAAT
>NC_051408.1:19140056-19140792 GCF_015228065.2 Penaeus monodon
TGCCTGTTTTAACTTTCATGTCTTATACACAATGCTTGGTGAGAATACCTTAAAAACCCAGCTATTACAATATTAATACACAAGAAAAAGTTTTAAACCTCTAAAACTCCTGCAGCCCAGATCTTTCTTATCAGCTACATTATCTAATAAAGAAATTGATTTATCAGATATCTTGAGCATTATCTAATTGGTATACACTGAATCCTTTAATACAATACCCAAAGTACCCAGTAACCCCAACTCCTTGGAACCAACCAATCAAATTCCAAGCAGAAGTAACTGAACCTCCAAATAAAATTGACACAAATAAACCCAAACCGCATATTTTCCAAATAGCTATAGCTTTTCCTCAACAATGGTAAACAATGCCATCATTAGACAATATCCTATTGTACCCTTTCAAATCATTAAAAGAATGGCAGAAATTGCACGCCATGAAAGTATGTATTACAACTTCTACTGACCATTTCCATCACTCTATAAACATAACAGCAACATTTATCACCTGTCATCTTTTAAAATGAAACCTTATAAAATTAGACTAAAGACTATAATCATATTACACACATAACCATAGAACTAAAATGAGACCTAGTAAAATTAGACTAAAGACTATAATCATATTACACACACAACCATAGGACAACATTTATGGGACAACTTGCACCAATGATTACTTTTCCAACACTTGACACATTTAAATAGTATCTTATTACTTTACCCAATTTGCTTTAAA
>NC_051408.1:19142857-19143299 GCF_015228065.2 Penaeus monodon
ATCTACTTAAAGAAACATATTGTATTTATTTAAAACTGTAATATACAACACCTTGACACAGCAAAATGTAATCCCAGACATACAAATCATATATACTGTGCTATAGATCACAAGCTATACAACCTTTTTCTTTTTATTCAATACAGCCTGGCTTTGATGTAAACTCATCTTTTTAGACCAAATATACACCATGCTGAAGTTCACTCATAAACATTTTGATTAACTAGTTAATTTTTGTTAACCTGGCGTGTGTAACCTTGACCTGCCATTGGAACAGTACTGCCTATGTTACAAAAAATTAAAGGTTTCACTAACTATCCCATGAACTACATATACTAATACCAATAACCAACCATAAGTGTGGGTAATAGCATCTGGGCTTAATCTAACACAATGCCATGGCTGTCAATCACACCTTATGCAAAAACGGTTCAGGCTGCTG
>NC_051408.1:19143563-19145595 GCF_015228065.2 Penaeus monodon
TACTGTCTCTAGAAATTAAACCTAGATTCAAAGTCCATACATCTATTTTTACTAATATGACTTTTGGAAAAAGGATTTCAGTTCAATAGTTTTAATATATACTAATGAAGACTAAAAAAATTAAATCCAAAAAATATCTGTAATGTTAGCCAGAATATGCAAAATATATTAACTGCCCAGGTGTAGGCCTAAATACTGCAAATGCAATGTCAAAATCAAACAAGTTCATCTGTTCTTTTTCTTCAAATATAACCCAATATCTAAGACTTAGACATCTGCTCAACTGGCTGTTGTTTTTCACTACACAACTAAACCAGATTATCTAAGTTTTCAAAATCTACCACTGAACTTTTTTTAACAATTTTTTTAACAATAAAATTGAACTAACTACTGAGATTAATAGGTTACATTTTTTATGATGGATAAATTCTAAACTATTTTTATATGGCACACAATTGCTTTATGCATGGGATTTCTTGTAATTATACTATCTGCGTTTTACCAAGATGCCCTCAAAAGTTATGATCTGTGGCAGAAGACCTACACTTTTGAGTTCAGCCCAATAATAATTTCTCTTCAGGAATCACAGCAGTCACTTTGGATATAGTCACAAACCTCTTTTAAATAGATCGTAGGAAACAAAACTGATTCTTTCTTTGATTATAAGCTGCCAGTGAGGTATAGAGTTGTATATTTCCAGAATAATACAGGGTTGAACCCTGTTTTAAGTTTGAGTACTGAGAGTCACTAAGCCAACAGCAAAAGAGCATCTTCTAAAAATGTATAAATCTCATTACTTGACTAACTTCAGCGAGTGTATACACTTTGGCTCCGGAGTCAGCGTTGACTCACCACTGTCAAAGTTGTGGACCAACTTTCTGTGACAGATGCATCATAGGGTACATCATGTTTAGCAAAGCTGAATGGGCAAGTCATTATACTACGTCAGCCGCATCAAATCGTGCTGCACTGTGCGTGAGATAGGCCTGCGAACGAGTCAGTCAAGTAGGCCTATGTGCTCAGCTGTTCGGTCACACCCTTCACTCACGCTCCGTTACTCACACTTCCTAGGAAACAAGACGACCTCAGAGTATGATCGTCTCTATAGAAAACATACAAACCACAGTAAAATGAAAGAGACTCACCTGTTCCGTGAAAATGTTGTTGGGCGAGGCAATACTCCGACTGTCAGAAATGGTCGAGTCTTTTTTCCCCGTTCCCGAATTGCTACTAAAACAGTTCCCCATTTTGGCTGATCTTTTATTTTCTCTTTTCACACACTTATATCCTACTCCACACGCTCTCCGAAGAGCGGAATGGAAAGCACAGATTAAACACTTCACTCCACACCAACGCACATGACACTGGCAAAAGCTTGGAGGGGTTTATTTGGGAAAAATTCGCCGAACATGGTCTCCCGGCCGCACTACGCCTCCATCTTCTTCATTTTCACTTTCCCAGCACAACAACCGCGCAACGCACCCCCTTACCGTCTCCCTCCGCCAAGTAGTTCCTCTAGCAGCGCTGTGCATTGGGTGTTTTTAACTTTTCGTGGAAATGTCCTAAACAGTATCAGTGGGTTGATAAAAGTGTTGTAACTGCTAAATAAAGGCAATATTATAATAGTTTTGACATATATTTTTTCTTTTTGAAGGGGAGGGTTTTTCTCTCTGGGAGGGTTTATTGCCGGCGGAAGAATACCGCTCAAGAATGCGGGCGAGCATGATCGGTCATATACCAACAGGCGGTTAGCATGAGCTTTAATTATATTACGGTAAATTAAAGGAGACTGAAATATGAGTAGAGGAAGAGTATCATTTTAGTACATCCGATATCAATCAATTTATCCAATACTCCAACGCGGACATAAGCGGCAGTGCAAGCGAGACAAAAACATGTTTTCCTTGAGAATGAACGGTGACGAGGGTGCTGAAAACACGAGCGATTATCGCGAATTGGCAACTGAAATGGTGTGGTTATTATAGTTATCATTTGTTTATTTACGTGGCATGAACCTAACAGGTGCCTGCGT
>NC_051408.1:19145881-19146615 GCF_015228065.2 Penaeus monodon
CAAAAGATGTTGAAAAGTACTATCTGCATTCCTGAAATTGTCTTCGAGATTTGGAGGAAATATATTCTTACTTTACAAGAAGGAGTTCTCCCATTACGAAATATCCGCTCCAGTCACTGCCCTGTTGCAAGAAAATCGACTCAATCCCAAGAATTTCCGATACCTAACTGTTTAAGGCCGCACGCACTTGACCACGAAAATTATATGTATCCACATGCGAGAGAATCCTCGAAATGAATTTACGGTAAAATACAACAAACCGATCAATGAAAACTGATTCACAGCTCATTAACTAATCGCAGTAGAAAACTTATCAGTCGCCCTTTCAAGTGGATACTTCCTGTGTCGAACAACTGGTTCATTCCACTGAACAAAAGATCGGAAAGCCTATTACATTTCTGAGACGCTTAGTTCTTTTCCTGTTCATCAACATCCATCTATCGGCCAAGTTTGTTTGTCGATATCAGTCATATGGAAAGTGTGAATACTTACAAAACTACAAGCGCCGTTTTCCTCCTATTCAAAGAAAAAGAAGTCAGGTTTTAATGGAAGATACAGCGATGGAATAGAATTATACGTTGAAAAAACATAAAAAGAAATGTGAGAAATCTGAGAAAGGTGTAATAGGGAAAAATGAGTGCAAAGCCATTCCAAGTGACGTCATCAACAGTGAGAGGTCGACCCTGAGTGTTAGCCAGTTTTGAAGGGACCAGAATTCATATAGGCCGCCCTTA
>NC_051408.1:19146972-19148250 GCF_015228065.2 Penaeus monodon
GACAGAAAATGCTATATCTGCTTCTTATCAGTGTATACCTTCCCCTACTCTCCATTTACATCCCGCCGCACACGCGCACACCCTTTCCTTTTCTTGCGGCCTTTCTCTCATTCCGCCTTTATCTTCCTCCTTTCATGCTATTCACCCGCTTCTCACACTTTAACAGGAGAGATTGTAAGTAGGTGAGATGTAATTTAAATTTTGACAATAGCGCCGTAATCTGTATATCAGTTGGTCTTTACATAACGAGGTTATTATGCAAGCTAGTTATTTTGATATATAGTAATTTCACTTCTGTACACATTTTTTCATGCAAGGTAAATTGCTTTTCAATCTCCACTTTGTAAATTAATGAATGAGCAATGCTTTTATCTTGAACTAAAGGTAAGGTTAATGACAGCTACAATAACACTAGGTTTGATTATGTCAACGATGATGAAATTCAGTTATCATGGTAACATTATGGATATTACACCCGAATGATACTAATGATTATTTCACCTTTACAAAGTACCCTTCAATGTCTAAGGCTCATTTTGAATTAATTCTGGTCACTATCATTATTGCATCAATTGCATTTCACTCTGGTTTCCTTATATACGTAATTGTTAGCTTTTGTTAACGTTAATGATGTTATCATTGGTGCCTTTTCATCATCCGTTTGTGTTGTGTTCCTTTATTTTCATTAGCAGTTTTGTTAGTGCATTCACTGAGAATATAATGGCTTTATCTTCTTTATGGTAATTCAGTAGCACAATTTTATTAGCATTCAAATCTTTATTTTCGGTTCTCCATCAAATTCGTTTGGAAAGGACAAACCGACCTGAAGATGTCATTCATTAACGGACTAACGTAATAGATCGAAAACCCACATAACACAAATGCCCCGTGCGGAACCCAGCGGTTTAAACTGACTATCATGATCATCGTAATTAGATTTTCAATTCGAAAATATCATTGAAACAGATGACTGTCTTTTTATCAGTAGGGAATTTCCCCACTAATTTGACGCTTCCGCAAGTCTCACGTGTTATTTGTGTATTCTATGGATGTGTGCGATAGTAATTTAGTTGTTGTCTCTCGGTGATAAACAGACAGACTTGCATCTAAATGCAAAGAAAATATGTGTAATTATTACATGAAAAGTCCAAATAGCAATAGTTAATCCGTTTAAGTTTATATCTAATAACAGGTACAGCATTCACTGTAGCAATTAAATTCTCGAAATGGAATATTCAGTAATACAATACAGTACATACAGCCTGCCGTGGGCCAATG
>NC_051408.1:19148304-19148731 GCF_015228065.2 Penaeus monodon
GGCTTGAGAATTCCACCGTGCTCTTCTCGTAATGGCCCGCATGGCAAGCGCATCCCCACGCAAACAATTATTCAAAGGCTACCGAATAGTTCGAAGATTTTTTTTTACAACTGATGAGTTTATAAAGATTTTATTAACGAATGATTATGGTAATGTGTGCTACAAAATAATATATCAGCATTACGTGAAATTGAATAATGAAATAAATAAAAATCACGATAATACCTTACGAGTCCGGATGCGTTCGCATAAGCTTCGCTTCCACATCTGCATGGTGAATATCAAATCTCCATAATAGTTTAATATCTCTATGATCAATTTACGCTAAGCCAGGTATCGCAATGCTAGAACTGCCTACACAGAGATATAGTTATTTCAATGGGCAAGTCACGTTTAATCTATGCGTTCGAATATAGATTTGCTGCTC
>NC_051408.1:19149301-19150013 GCF_015228065.2 Penaeus monodon
CAATGCATCTTACTTCTGATTTGTTATAGCTCCTGTCTCATTCCCTGCCTCGGATAACGATGTCCGCGTAAAGTTTTATTAAAGCGAGGAGAATATGGCATTAACCTCCTCAAAGAACACGTGCCTCCGGTCAGTCCAAACCATTTTCTGTGAGCGACCCTGCCATACAGTTAAAATTGCCATCATTCCCAAAACGGCCCCGGTCAATTGCGAGGGTTACAAGGGGTTTCTCCACATCCCCAGGAAAGGCAAATGCTACCTCGCTGGTCTGTGAGTTTTTTTTTTTCATCTACTGTTTTCTACAGTGAATTCAACAAACGCAAAGATCGTAGCTGTAGAACCAAACTTTGTATAGCAATAGGGTCAGCCGCTATCGGGTAATATAGAGGCCTTATCATCGCGTCATAAACCGGGATATTTATGATTGTTTTCGAGAAGTCTTTGAGGTCCCTTTTGTGCGCGCCGTCGAAAAGGGTGAGACCACAGCGGGCGACGTTTCTTTGTTGTGTGTGTGTTTTCCAGTTCATTTTCCTCCCTCTTGTTTATCACTGAGACTGATTTTCTGTCTGTGGTGCTTGTTCATACGTAAAATTCGTTGCTTCTTTGTGTTTGTCGCCTTCTCCCGCATCACTCTCCCTTTGTCTTTCTCTCTCATCTGCGGCCCGATCTCTTTCTTCTCCCATGTTATTCCATCAAACACCCGCTATAAACG
>NC_051408.1:19150110-19150350 GCF_015228065.2 Penaeus monodon
ACCAATGCTGGCCTACCATACCCCCAGGGCTGGTTAGGGCACCATTCCATTCTAGGGAGGTATGCGTAAGACTCAGCTACTACATGCTTCCCGTGTTCTCTGAACTGCTTGTTTCTGTCCATCTCTGCTCCTCTCGCTTCTCCAGATGTCTTTCTTTACGCATCTCTCTTTGTTAGGTGTTACCATGCCTGCGTTACTGCGCCGCGGAGATACTTTTCTTTTTGACACCTGATCTTTAAA
>NC_051408.1:19150439-19150537 GCF_015228065.2 Penaeus monodon
ATAATCCTCCCCATTCTTTCTCATTCTCTTCTCATCCCCACAAAATTTTTACTTTCACGCGTATTTTCATGGAAACATTTATATCTCGAAATGCATTT
>NC_051408.1:19150636-19151127 GCF_015228065.2 Penaeus monodon
ATTATGTAGACATTCATTGATAAGTAGACAGATAGACTGGTAGACAATTTGCAAAGTATACGAAAAATATATACACAAAATCATATATTGCCTAAATTATTTACAAATAAACAAAAAAGATATAAACGCTAAAAATACATTTTATCATGGAAGGAATATATATCAGGGTAAAAGTTTTGCGTGGCATTGTCCCCGGAAATAGTTTTTGCTGCCGCGCCTTGCCGTGTGGTGGGAAAAGTATTTTTAATTTCTCGAATTGCGTCTCCCTGCACATAATCCCCGTTGAGGATGATGAGAGAAAATGAAGATAAAAAAGGAGAAAACGAGAATGGCGGCTGGGTAATGACATTAGAATGGTACGAAAATGACGAGGGAGAAAGATGATAAAGAGATGTAATAAGAAAATGAGGGTGCTAACAGGGTGATGATGCCAGAGTGGTGAAATTATATAAAAATGAGGTAAGGACGTTGATAAAATTAAGCGAGGAGAA
>NC_051408.1:19151186-19151281 GCF_015228065.2 Penaeus monodon
AAAACACTGGATCTTTTAAATGAGGATAGCAACTGTTTGAAGCTGCGATAATCTGATGCAAATAATGAGGGAAAATTATGAGAAAGCGAAACAAG
>NC_051408.1:19151364-19152213 GCF_015228065.2 Penaeus monodon
AAGGAAGTGAGGGTTTTCATGAGCATAATGGTGATAACAACACTTACGGTTAAGTTTAGTACAGATTAGAACTAAGTATAACAATCCTAGCGCAAACACCACAATTTTAATATTGACTCAGATATTAATCCTTGATCTTCGGAAATAGGTTCTAAAGCTGTGTCTGAACCGGGATTAGGTTTTGATTCTTTTAGAATTATGATAAGGTGCTGAGAAGATTTATTTCAGGGCTGCGTTCTTGTATAAAGCGTTTTGTCAAAGGGCAATATATCACTTGAACATATTTATGACTTTCTTCTATGGATAACTGACCTTGAATCCCATTGATAACTAATTTAAGTAATACAAATTTCCCGCCGTATTTATCATTTATTGTAGGATCATTTATTGATTTTTCATTCCAACGTATTACTCCCTCTGCAGGTGCTCAAGAACCAACTGCGTTGCACCAGCTGCCACCATCTTATCTTCTTATTTATCTGTTTGTGCACATAGATAAATCTTTTTTTCTAGTCCCCTGACCACACTACAACGACACATTTTGTTCACTCACGTAATCTCGTCATCACAGTGCTTTTTAGTATGCATTACACTGTTTACCTTCTGTTTTTGTTGAGTATTTCCCGACTTTCATCCTCTCAGTTAATTTGCGAGGTTAAAAATAAAGAGACAGCGAGGAACGGCAATGGCTGTGTCAGAAGTATCGCCTGTTGACATTTCCGCATCTTCGTCAACACATTTTTTTCAAGAACTATTTTGTAAGCAATCGCCCACTGATAGCTTATCTCACACGTTGCTGTGGTAGCCATTTTAAAAATAAAATGTGGGGAAAAGGGCAGTTACCTTCAA
>NC_051408.1:19152332-19152591 GCF_015228065.2 Penaeus monodon
TTCTTCTATTTCTTCTCCCCCTCCATTTCTCTCCTATATTATTAAATGCGTAGATCAAGGGACAACGAAAAATTTCAGAAATTAACTTTGACCTTTAGCGTTATCACACCAGGGAACTCATCCCCCATCATGGCCTGGAAAATCAAAATATACACATTATAAGCGCACGCAAGAGTCTGGGTACATATGCTATTAACGCAACACTTGCTCAGTCCCATGAACCGTTGTACCGTTGCACTTTCCCTTTCCTGTACCCTGC
>NC_051408.1:19153287-19154319 GCF_015228065.2 Penaeus monodon
AATACAAACTAATCAAGCCAAAAGTTAGTAACCCAATCATCCAACCGACAGCCTCACGGCCTGGTGTCACAACATGGTTCGAATGTATTTTGGTGTCATTCTCACGTGACACAACTCCCCTGCGACAGATCCTTTGCCACAGCCCTCTTGTGACACCGCCGTTGTATGCAGGCAAATGTTTGGTAACATCTGCGCCACGTCTCATTTCCGCGGAGACTTCTGTGTGAAGTTTTACAGTGGTGGCGATATCTACATTTAAATAAGGGCGAATGCTACGGATATCTAATCTCTGATCCATTGGTGAATGAGTTAAAAGATGTTTGAAATGTTTCTAAAGTTCCGGTCGATGCCAATAGCTTTTTGTACTGATAGTAAAAGCAATGTTAATTAAAATGGTATAAAAGATTTAAAAAATATAGAATATATTACAGAGAAGAATACAGTCATTCCAGGAAGATGACACTAATAACAGAAAAAAATAATGACATAAAAAAATACTAATTAGATGCATGGTGATGATGTAGATGAGAATGATACTGTATTATTAATTATCATAACATCAGCTATATAATACAGAAGAGGATGTGGATAGCAATGATGATACTGGCGCCGGAGGAGAGCAACGAGGGCTCGGGGAAAGAGCTGCAATCGGCGCGCGAGATCCAGCGGGCGGCGATGTCGGCGAGGCGGGAATGACACGCGTGGTGAGGGGGAAGGGGAGGGGGGGAAGGGGTAGATGCGGGGGAGAGGGCGGAGGAGAGTGGAGGGATGGTTGGGGGTGAAGGAGAGGGGGAGGTCTCGTTCAGCCAGCCCGCCCGTATCCGCTATGCGATGAGCGCCCGGCCGCCTCTGACACGGCCACCTTCGCTACCGCATCCCGCTTCCGGTCGGCGAACCGCGGTGCTGCTCGGCTCGCGATAATGGTAGTTATGCATACTTGTATGAAAGCAGACATGCGCTTGCAGTGTGCATGTATGAACGCACAGACCAAACAAAGGCAAACATTCAAATATGTGGGGGCTTAGAAAAAGC
>NC_051408.1:19154787-19155018 GCF_015228065.2 Penaeus monodon
TTGTATATACACTGGACACCTTATGGTCTTCAGGTAACTGGGTCTCGGACCAAAGGCATGCGGCCTGACTATGGACGAATGAAATTAAAACACGACATGATAAAGAATGATGACAGAAAAAATGATAATGACTAATAGAAAAAAGATGACAAAATAATTGAAAAGATAGGATGAAAAGGGGACATGAGTATCTGGAACCGAGCATTTAATGGATGAAAAGCCATTAGATAA
>NC_051408.1:19155433-19155759 GCF_015228065.2 Penaeus monodon
ACCCTCCCGGCCTCCTCTATGGGAACGCCCGCGCCAGCCTTCAACACATATGGATCTCCAGATGAATTAAATAACGTGACTTGGCAACTCCGTCCACAGTTACCGTTATGATATTTTAGATTGAGTAATTTTTTATATCGCGGTCATTTTCTCAAAATCTTTATTCTTATGCTCAGTTTTATTATTGTCACTGTCATCGCCGTTACTCTTTTATCGGCAGTTTAACAATTAATGTCCTTCCCATCAGTAGGTTTTATTGTCATCTTTAGTTTTTGCTTCTGTCATTGTGAGCATGTTGTTGGGATTAGAACTTTCTGTTAGTCAGA
>NC_051408.1:19156296-19156419 GCF_015228065.2 Penaeus monodon
TCCTCCCCCTTTCCCTCTAACCTTTTCCCCTTCCTCTCTCCCGATCGCCCTCGCAGCTGCCTGTAATCTTCAAGGCCTATAGGACCATGTGGATCGCTATCATAATTCCCGAACTGGTCACGG
>NC_051408.1:19156585-19156894 GCF_015228065.2 Penaeus monodon
GACCATACGACGAATATGTAGAATTTTTAAATAGATCATTCCAACAAATTTTGATGGATACCTGTTTTTTTTTCTCCGTTGATATTTTTTGCATAATTTTTTTTTTTCGCTGATCTATGATTATGTAGAAGAGGTTTTTGCCAGTGAGCTCAAATAACGCGTTGAAGTGCCTCTCTCCTCCATGCAAGCACAATTTATGTTTAACTAATAGTCCTCTTAAATCAGAAGGAGTTGAGTCAGATTACGCAATTGCCTCGGCATCTTTCCCTGTCCTTTTGCTGGCCGTTTGAATTGTTCTGTAAATAAAGT
>NC_051408.1:19157225-19157420 GCF_015228065.2 Penaeus monodon
TCGACACTTCCTTAAACCCACACAGATGGAAGCGCATAATACAAGTAAACAGATTGCACGCAAACACCCCACAGGACAACATCCACGCCATCCACAGCACGGAACACATACATGATCTGCATGTCTCCACAACATCCGAGTATGAGAGCGAGTGTGCGTGTGCGTCCTTTTGTCTCTCGTTTAATTATATCATGA
>NC_051408.1:19157490-19157743 GCF_015228065.2 Penaeus monodon
CTAAAACTGCAGTTTGTCACTCCACCTCTTTAGGTCACTGCGCATGGCGTGCTCCCTTCCCTCTTTGTGCGCGTTTTGGCTTCACTATTTTCTCTTGGATTTGCTTGTTATCAGACGTTTGTTAAGAAAATAATAATCGTGATTCACGACCTTTACCATGAGGATAAGCGAATTAACAGCCATTTAAAGAAAAGCCGAACACTTGAACTGAAACTAAAATATAAATAACAAACGATCATATATGATCTTACAA
>NC_051408.1:19158072-19158273 GCF_015228065.2 Penaeus monodon
GCAACGACTACCCGCCCCTACATACACGAGAACTACCACCAGGAGCGCTGGCGCGGAGAAAAGCACGCCGGCGGCACCAGCGACACATTCCCTCGGGCAGAAGTGCCAGCCCGCGGGACCTCTCGCGGCCTCTCGCGAGTCAGGCGGAGGGCAGGCGGCCCGCCCTCCGCCGCAGCCTCTGCCCGCGACATACACCGCTGC
>NC_051408.1:19158998-19159436 GCF_015228065.2 Penaeus monodon
GCGGAAGTGCTCATAAATGTTTGCTTTTAGCGTATAAATTGGAGAATTCGGAGATCACGGGAGGAGCACGAATCAGCAGAACTAACGCAAATAAAGTTTCATTAATGCACCGGAGAACAGATCATGAAGTTATGAGGTTAACTTTTTTCCATTATTAAACAGAGCAAAACAACCAAAACAAAGCAAAACATTTATAGCCGTAAAAGAGAAATTAAGGGAAATCTACAAACAGAATTACGGCTAAATATGGTTTATGAATGGAAGGGAAAACGTACAGTTGGACCAACAAAGCGAAATAACGGAAAAATAAGAAGAGGAGAAGAGGGTTGAGAGAGAGGGGCGACGGGCGACAAAGGTCATGGGAAACGGAGGCTGGTGAGGGGGTAAAGGGGGAGGGGAGGAACGGGAGTAATAAGGGCAATGGAAGTAAAGCGAAAC
>NC_051408.1:19159813-19159891 GCF_015228065.2 Penaeus monodon
TGAAATATGAAGAAAAGAGAAAGCGATGGGTTTAGAAAGGTACTCTTGCAACGCGTGTGTTAGGACGAGGAGCTGCGA
>NC_051408.1:19159946-19160282 GCF_015228065.2 Penaeus monodon
CAGTTATGAATGAGACCTGAAAGAACAAGTGAGTGAGTCGGGGGGAGTTTTTTGTATCTGGCGTACTAAGGGGAGACAGAGGAGGGAGAGGAAGGAAGGGGGGTGGAAGTGGGATGGGGGTGAAAGTGGTTATATGTAGCTAGGATGAGAGAGAAAGGGAGACGGGGCCGAAGTTGGCGGGGTACAGGAGTTTGCATTCTTGTGTATGATGCGCAAGGGGCAGGTGTGTTTGCGTGTGATTGAAGTAGAGAGAAAGGTAGAGAGGTCTATCTAAACGCGGCGACAGATAGACTGGCAGGTAGGGCAATATGTGGATGATTAAACAGAGCATATAAG
>NC_051408.1:19160306-19160969 GCF_015228065.2 Penaeus monodon
CATAAGGGAGGAGCGGGCATAGGGAAATCCTGGAGTCCTTTTTTACAATACATGAAAGAGATGCGTTGGATTTTTTTCTCGGTACATATTTACACTGCATTTGGAAGCAGAGATGAGCGTTAAGATGCGAGTCGAGGGAGAGGAGAAGGCAGCGAGAGCGGTGAAGACGGCGGTCTAGTGGCGTGTTTGGTGGTAGTTGATAGTTGCTAACATAAAGTCAAGTATGATCATTTCACTTTTACGTAGAAAATGTATGCGATTTACAAGGTACAGGTTGATATTAGTAAGGGGAGAGACTAGATGATACTAAAATCAGATCTAGGAACACTAGAATTTCTCTCCATAACTGTACAGCAACTTGAAAAAGAAGAAAAAAATACGCGCAGGTTTACATCCCGACGAGAGTTGAAAATTTAATTGACAAGAAGACAGCTTGGTCTTCACGGAGGCGGGAAAGTTAGATGAATTCAAAGCCACAGCAGACATTCCGGAATGCCACATGTCTTCGGACACACGAGAAAAAATATCTAGAGACATTTTAACTGTTATGATTTTTTCCCCGTTATGACGGCAAACCTTGAGAAGAATAGTAACACAAATATAAGTTCCGGAATATTAATTCTGGTACATCATCTATAATCTCACTGAACGCGCTCTTTGTAT
>NC_051408.1:19161631-19162315 GCF_015228065.2 Penaeus monodon
AGATGCCAACGGAGCACCCTGCTTTGGTATCTAGAGCGCGCCGAGGATGAAAGAATCCTATCTCTGCTAACCTCGCTGGATGTCTGAACACCTTTCACGTCTCATCACTTTCGAAATATACATTTGGAAGTACAGTAATCAGCCCCATCACGATGAAATATATCGTGATGCTTCACAAGCCTCGGCCTTTCCGTTTGCGGTCGCGTCTGAACAGGCTTTCCGACTGGGGAATGCGACACGCGTGATGGTCCCCCACGCATAACCTGCCAGAGGGCTGATGGACTCCAGGAACGGTGCCAATTGCCGTCCTTCCTGGAGTGGAGATGGGCACCGCCGAGACCCACCGCCGTCAAGATACTGTTGGTGTCACTGATAGGCAACAGCGGCACGACAGCCTTTGAGTATTTTAATTATCAAAGATCAATACTTGTTGTCTGTGCACGTGGGTGGCCAAGAGGGCATTTTTCAAATGTATAATGCTTCCTAAAGGTATATATACAAGGGATACAAAGTACTTATATATGTGATATTAGTTGCGATGACTAAGAAGCAAAGGTGTGAATCACGGTAATTTATTGTATCATGGCGTGAAATGATAAATGTGTATCAGATATATATTTTATATACTTATCGTCCCCCGTCCATGTAAAAAATATAATTTTAATGAGGAGATTAAGTTTGGAA
>NC_051408.1:19162750-19163020 GCF_015228065.2 Penaeus monodon
TGAGGCGTAACAGTACCTTGACCGAGTGTGGTCAGCAGATGGCGCGGCGGTCCGGCTGCCTCAGAGCCCGCGCTCTAACATTCCAGAAATACGTGACTACTGAGGAGATATTTTATTGATAATAAATCAAGCCAAATGCAGTGATACAAAGTATGCGTTAGCCACGCATCACTAAAGGCAGTGAGATAAATGTTCGAAGAATGGTTGACTTTAAAGGTTATTGGAAAATCAGTTTAGAGTTATTGTTTTTCGATTCGTAGTTAATGCGAC
>NC_051408.1:19163056-19163252 GCF_015228065.2 Penaeus monodon
TTCAACTTTTGTCATGGTATTTGTTTGAAAATGTATTATAAGGCAATTAAGCAAGACCATGACGAAAAATATAGCTTAATCTATATTAATAATGACTTTGATAATTAGTTTGGTGGGGGAAATTCTGACGTGTCAAATTATAAATGTTGATGCATATTAAATATGGTCATTAGTATGTCTAGCTGGATTCTCCCTC
>NC_051408.1:19164212-19164509 GCF_015228065.2 Penaeus monodon
TACATGCTACACGACCGAAGGTGACGCAAGCGGCAACTAGAAAAGTGCCTAATTCTGGAAGGCTCCTTGCCAGTTTAGACATTGCCTCGACGTAGAAAGTGGACATGTTTATTATATCTGCATAGCCATAAGTGCTTCCAGTTATTAATGTTGTTACTTTATTATTACCGAATAAAAATTATGAGTTTTCGAAAACCTAAAAATATATATTATACATTATGTAAAGTTAGCCGAGAACATAACTAACTGTACGTGCATGCCTAACTCTCGTTACACTCTCGGGCGGTTTAAACAGAG
>NC_051408.1:19164638-19165201 GCF_015228065.2 Penaeus monodon
GGTCAAGAAGGCGTTTTGCAAACATGCCGCGACTGCCTGAGCAATATCGCATAACAGTGCGGTCTTCAGAAGGATCTGCAGTCGCTCGTACTTTAAAAACCCTTACGACGACGTGTTTTCTATATTTATTCAACTCAGAAGAATTCGTACGATGATGATGCTCGCTTATCTCGACCATCTCCTTTAAGACAATGACCTCAGCGCCACCGGCGGAGAGGATCTTGGTATGCGGTGAACCCCTTCTTTCCTACCACTCTTTTCCTCACCCTGTGCTTGCTCTTCTCTTAATTTCTCCTCTCCGTTTCGTTACCCAGACTCTTCCCTTTCCCCTTCTTTTCCTTTCTCCTCCGTTCTTTCCTTGTTTCCTCTCCTCTTCACCTTTTACTGACCCTAGCCTCCTCCCCCACCGCTGTCATGAGGAGAAAGGTCACCAAAGCATCTCTTATCAGGGCGCCCGTGTAGACTTGGGGGTAACCTTTTATAATTTAAACCTGACCTTTATGGCCTTTTGTCGTGTAGGCGTGCATGTGTACTTCCCCTGTGTGCATACACGCCAGGCCACT
>NC_051408.1:19165266-19165500 GCF_015228065.2 Penaeus monodon
TGGAGGGCATCTGCAATATGTGATTTTCTCTCACATCTAAATAAAGATAAGGAAGATACACGCACGCGCTTGGGTACACGACTGCAAGCGTGTGTGTGTGTGTCAGTGAGAGTTTGGAAAAAAGTGTGAATCCAAAATATCGCATCGCCTCCCCCCCCCCTCCCTCATACCCCGCCTCCTTCCGCCGCCCGTCCTACCTGCCGCATTCTACACCTTGTCTAAAAGTTCAAAGGC
>NC_051408.1:19165555-19165800 GCF_015228065.2 Penaeus monodon
TGCAGAAGGAAATAACTTGAGACTCGAGAAGAAAAGAAGAGAACGTAAGGAGATAATAAAACCAAAACGACAAAAATAAAAGGTTATTATGCGAGGAACAAAAGAAGGTAAAGGAGAGCAGGTGAAAAAAAAGTAAAGAGAATAAGGAATATAATAAACGAGCAGGAAGAAAAGAAAGAAGATAGTGTGTGCTCTCTCCTCCATCGTGTACCAAGACGTGTTTGTATAGAGACAACAGGAGATGT
>NC_051408.1:19166168-19166383 GCF_015228065.2 Penaeus monodon
TGAATACAATCATCAATTCACCACCCACCTCATCATCTTCATCGACATCACGTTTCACTTCATCACATTCACCTGACATGAAGCTTGGCATCTTCGCGTGTTGTTTCTCGTCACTTTACTTGAAGCAGATTATAATAAGAATCAGGCTCCGTTTGAGACCAACCCCGAAAGTCATGTTGGTTTGTGAAACATGCCTAGGGCTGGATGGTGGTTGA
>NC_051408.1:19167725-19168068 GCF_015228065.2 Penaeus monodon
GAGTTTGTGCAAATCGTTTCCTGTCTCCTTTGAATTTCTTTTATTTTCCTGCGTCGTTCGTTTCCGGCCGTCCTCCCGAGATAACAGAGATGAGATGCTGATGCGGTAAAGGGCGAGCAGACGTCGACTCAAACACTATTAGGACCCTGTTAAGAGGACCGGGATGGAGGGACTTCACCGGGATGCCATTTATTCTCTTATTATTTTTTTATTCTTAGGGATGGAGGGACTTCACCGGGATGCCATTTATTCTCTTATTATTTTTTTTATTCTTAGGGATGGAGGGACTTCACCGGGATGCCACGAGGTCGGAGGCGCCGGACATCCAAACGCATTCGGAGGA
>NC_051408.1:19168767-19168846 GCF_015228065.2 Penaeus monodon
TGAAGGCATCGCGACCCATTCGCCCAAAGGCTCTGATGCCCCAGACAGACTCTCACATTCACCGGAAATACTAATCGAG
>NC_051408.1:19168886-19169022 GCF_015228065.2 Penaeus monodon
GAAGGATCCCGGGCATACACAGTGCCCTGTATTGTGTCCTCGCACACATGCGCCCAGACCTACACACACGCGTGCACACCGACGAAGCCGTGAACTCTCGCTCACATGCATCTATCTCCATTCATGTTGTGTTAGT
>NC_051408.1:19169317-19169495 GCF_015228065.2 Penaeus monodon
CCAGTATCATTACAAATTACTTGATTGGTGATGACGACGCTGATGACTGCGTGGTGTTAGGTGATGCCACGACACTCCACTGCCTCCTGCCGGGCGCTCGCTTAAGGTACTTCGTGCAGGAAACGTGGAAACGATATTGCTAATGATACGAAAACTTGAGGAGCCGGAGAGATGCAAA
>NC_051408.1:19170485-19171072 GCF_015228065.2 Penaeus monodon
GCAAAAACAATGTTTGACAGACAGACAGTGATTAAGTGACAGACAGAGATAAAAGCAGAGAAAGAGAAAGAAAATATGAGAGCGGATGAGAGGGGGAGCGTAATATTATTATCAATTACAATAATTTTGATGGCTAGATGATAGCGGTTAGTGTTAATTACAAGTATCGAATTTGGCCATTGTGATTACAAAAATGGATTAATTTAAGCTTTTTAAATACGGGTGTGAGTGATATTAATTATGACAGAAACAAACAAACAATATCACGACAGCTATTGACGGATATGCATGATGATCACGAAAAAAAAAAGATAAAAAAACACGCAGTTATCTGCCCCCCCCCTTTTTCCTCTTCTCGTGTCTTCAGTTAAGAAGATATTTTTGTTTTTATTCGTAAATTTAAGATGATTTAGTGTTTTATATCGTTGCGAAAAAAAAGTAAACGACATGGATGTATACAAGGTGGAAGCGAAAGGGGAAAAGGGGAAAATGGTGATGACTGAAGGGTATGAAACAGCGATAAAGGAGGGAGGTGTGAAGATTCTGGATCGCCCTTTCTTTCTTTGGTTTAGTCATTTTCCGGGAGT
>NC_051408.1:19171730-19172164 GCF_015228065.2 Penaeus monodon
ACCCCAGCCCATCTACCCCCTCATTCACCCCATGCTTTAGGTGTAACTGTTTTTGGAGATCTTTAATCATGGTTGTCTGAGTATACCATGTTAATTTTTTTTTGTGTGTGCGGATATGGCTCACAACTGTTAACGCCGGGATATCCGCTAACAGGCAGACAGTGAAACTACACACACGTCCATACATTGATACGATAAACACATTGGTGCACATGTAAGTAAATACTAGAGTACTTACACGTGAGTACCAACGTACGTACAGAATGCACGTTAGCTTACGAATAACGATATGTGCAGACACGCACTCATTAAAACACACACTCCCACGTACATACACTGAAATCACGTACACACAATAACGCAAAAAAGCAACAACGAAAACGAACAGAAAGAAAACACATTTACAAACAAAGTCCCACCAAAAGAGCCTAATG
>NC_051408.1:19172196-19172356 GCF_015228065.2 Penaeus monodon
GGCCTGGGCAAGAATAAAAGGAGAGAGCGCATTCAAGAAATCCACTTTCTTTCATGGCGAGCGTGGGCGGCGCCATATAAGTCGGGCCCGGCAGTTGTTGCCGCAAGATGGCTAGGCCTCCGGGCGGTGGCCCAAGGCGGGTCAGGACAGGACAGTGGGA
>NC_051408.1:19174602-19175086 GCF_015228065.2 Penaeus monodon
TTAAGTGTGCTTGCGACAGTGAAAATCAAGGAGCGAAGCAGCAGACAGATGCCCCCGTCAGTACGCAGATGGATTTCATCGCGGTGTGCTCGCCGGCGCTCAGGAAGGGGCCAGACCACGGGCATATCACTGTGAAAGTGCCTTGTTCAGTGTAAATAGTCAAGTGGAGTCAATGTTATCGATGTTGTCTGTCAACTCTTTACAGCGCGGCGATGACGTATTGAAAGTACTTTTGGTCTATTTACATATCGTAACATGTTTCACGTTATTATCCGCCTTGAAGTACGCCCTCTCTTCCATTTACGCCTGCAGTTGCCATATGTGCTTATGGATTTTTAGAAATGACCTTCCTGACTATCTTCCTCTGGCAGCGATCCAGGAGTCTCATCAATGTTTTTAAACCGGTTGCTTATAAAACATCTGACGGAGACAAAGGAATCGCCAATCACTGGATGCGTCATATCAGGACAGCATTTAACGTGAG
>NC_051408.1:19175144-19175476 GCF_015228065.2 Penaeus monodon
TTTAAATGGTGTTTATTAACGTGAGATTAAGAAACACCATTTAAAAATCTGGCTGGGATTTAGATTTCCAAAATTTCCGGGATCTGTTATTGAAGTAATCATTTCGATTAGCTTGGCAAGAAGGTTTGCTGTTGAGGCGAAGACTCCATGTTCTAGACAGCAAGGCGAGAGGACGAAGTGCACAGGGCGTGGGAAAAGGTGTCCTGATGGTGTTCAGTAAGCTATGGGTGCTGCGAGTGTTATTGCAGGGCAGAGGTGTTCGATTCCTGCGACGGTATTTCTCTCTCGTTCCATTTTTTTTTACCGCCAAATGCCAGCCTCTGTGCAGTGCA
>NC_051408.1:19176974-19178229 GCF_015228065.2 Penaeus monodon
CTTTAATAAATACACTATTTGACATTTGCAGAACTAACAGAATCTAATATCGCTTAATTGTACTTGACACTAATATATTCACTGTGATTTCAATTACAGCGTAATCATGTGCTGTATTTTGCATACTAAACATTTTTTTTTTCTAAACCATGAGTTGTTGGTACAAAAATATCTATGGTGGTGGAATAACTAAGGCAACATATTTCGAACGTTTATAATGCTAAGCGTTTGTTATTGCATTCATAACGCGCCCGTTAAGTGTACAGTGCTCTGTGCAGTATTTGTTTAAATTCATGCTTTCTAAAGCTTTACAGGGAAGGTTTTTTTTCAGCTCAAAGTACGTTTTTTTTCCTGTCTTCACACAAGCTGCAAAGGGAATTCCGGGAATCATTCAACCCAACTAAGATTTCCATTATCTTATTTGTCTCCGCGCATCCGGGTGGGTAGAGGAGAAAGAGACAACGAGCTTAAACTGTGTGGATGAACTCCTCGCACTCTTTGCTTGAGTCAGAGAACCCTGCTTAGTCTTTTTCTTTTTGAACCTATCCAGATTTTTACCACTGAAAAGTATTCTTTTTTAAACCAAATTTCTCTTTGTTTTTCTATTTTTTTTTCTCTCTCTCTTCTGCTTCGGTTTATTTTCTCTCCAAAATGTAAAATGTAATTTCCTTTGGAAATGTCGCTGGGTGGAAAACATTAAAATAGTTTATATGAAAAACGTTTAGCATCCGTTCCTTGCATCCCTTGTTCTGCAAAATAGTTACAGACGTATTCCATTTTCAGCGCCATTTTTCTCCTGCTGTGTCATTCGAAATTGTCAAGTGCAGAGGCAATCTATTTTTATGGGCAACAAACAGTTAGAAATATGCAAAGAATCACCGACTTTGAAATAATAGTTCAATGGCCAAATTTTAATAAGCCAATGACATATGAGACTTTAACAGCGAAAATAGATAAAAATGCGGAAAATGAAATGACAAGTGAAGGAAAGTCCTCACATAAAACGGCATGTAAAATTTAAAACAACATAAATAAAAAAGAATTGCGTCAGTATTCCCCTGCTGGCATATGGAGTCCATGAAAAAAAGATATTGTACCTCGGGCGACCATTCTGCCTCAGCGCGACGCGGGACTGACACACGATCTGACAATAGCGCTTACCTGCACAGTCAAAGCGGTTAAAAAAGATAAATGTTTTAATTTTTCTTTCTGTAGAAAATAAAGATTTGTGATGTAGTTACACGTGCACTCCAAC
>NC_051408.1:19178266-19178681 GCF_015228065.2 Penaeus monodon
CTTCACTCCTGGCCCTCAGTTCCTATCTATTGATCTACTTATCAATCCGCCTATCAGAACTGTAATTTTCGAGATAAGATAAAAAATAACTCCTGCTTTTTTATTCCTATTTTTCCACAACAGCTGATTTTACCTTCAGTTGCAGGCCTCGCATCGCAGATATTTCAAACACGCATGCGCAGTAGCCCGACACGACAGACGTACAGCTGAGAGCCCGAGAGCGAAAGTAGCAATCCAATTCAATTAGTTTTTCGCTCGTCGCCATTAGCAGCGTGCTAGGTTGCCGCATATTGATCCCGTGGCACTGTCAAATAACTGTTATCATCTCCCGGCACTCTTCCTTCTTTGAATTTCCCCTTTTCTCTCTATCCCTGTTTTGTCTACGTCTGTTGCTATCTTTGTTTATTTTTCTGCA
>NC_051408.1:19178817-19178901 GCF_015228065.2 Penaeus monodon
TTGTCTCCACTATCTATCCCTTTTTCCAATCACGTAGCTAATAGTTCCCCAACGTTTTTATTCACACCGCTTTGTCTGAACCGC
>NC_051408.1:19178999-19179140 GCF_015228065.2 Penaeus monodon
AAGTGAAGCGCTAAGAACGGCGAATAAGCACATACAAAGAAAAAATGAATCAGTAAGAGATGGAAGATATAATGGGAAAATATGATATGAAAAACGTATATAATTTTATATAAAATACAAGATAATAACTTTAGAAACAGT
>NC_051408.1:19179238-19179381 GCF_015228065.2 Penaeus monodon
AGACATCCCTACACCGCCCATCCACCGGAAGCAACGCGGCGTCATTTTCCCATCGAAGAAATTTTAGTTCAAGGCGGCGATCGTAGGCTTATGTCCGGCCTGGGTGGGGGGGGAGGGGGGTGGCCCTTCCTTTTGCCGTAAAC
>NC_051408.1:19179475-19179780 GCF_015228065.2 Penaeus monodon
CACAGAGGAAGTTAGGGGAGTAGAAAGACACTCGTAAGAAAGATAGAGAAAAGCAAAGAGTAAGAGTAGTCCGAGAAAGGAAGATCAAGAAACAGACACACAAGAAGGAATAGAAAGACAGAAATAGAAGGCAAAGACAAATAGAGAATTACAGAGAAGGAAAGTTCGTGAAAAATAACAAAAGAGAGATTGAAAACAGGAGAGAACAAGTCCCACTAAAAAGAAAAAAGAAGAAATAACAGATAAATGAGGCACCATACAAATTCTTCTCACAGTCTGTCTACATCAGAGGCGAGAGGGGCAAG
>NC_051408.1:19179809-19180141 GCF_015228065.2 Penaeus monodon
ACAGGGAAGGGAAGCGCAAATCATTTTTAATGAAGGTTGGAAAAAAAAACAACAACTGACACCATCCACTGCAGCAGCCCGAAGATGCGGTCGTTTTGGAAATAGGGGAGGAGTGGGGGGGGGGGTGAGAGGGGCGGGCAGAGAGAAGGGGAAAGGAGGAACGATAATAAGAAGGGGAAGGAGAGGGGAGACTTTAGCTAAGTGTGTGTGTGGGAGGGGAAAGGTCGAGGGGAAGGTAAGTGATTTTTATCTGTCTTTCTCTTGTTTTCTTTTTTCATCTTCGCTTGTTTCCGACGGGAGAGTTTGAGAAAGAAGACATGAGAAAGAAAGGT
>NC_051408.1:19180238-19180809 GCF_015228065.2 Penaeus monodon
CATTATTAGATAAATGGATTGACGGAGGCAATTAATGAATATGGATGCAGGGAGAGCACACATGTGCCTTGGCTCATAAATCCCCAACTTCCTGATCTTCCTTCCACAGAAGCTCGATTATCTCGGTTTATCTAAAGCTCTTCTCTTTATGAGCTGGTTATCGAATGTTATATTTGTGCAGTCTCTACTCTTCCCTTCGCTCTCTGTCTCAGTCTCACCTGACGAAACGTTTTGCGAGGCGCTGCGTGGCGAACATGGCGAGGGCTGGAGGAGTTTGCTTCGCCTCTGCTCCCGTATGTAAATAACCAAAATAACGGCCAACTTAGAACCTCGGAAGTATATTTGTCTAAACTGCAACACACGAGTTTGATATCGAAATCGCCTACATCAGTTTCGAGCCCTTATTACATTCAGTCAGGAAAGTAAATAATCTCTCTCGACGAGTCTCTGTGGTGTCCGTCGTGCAAGGACTGCTTGTTTACGATGATCAGCTGATAGATGCATTACGCGACGAAACCGTTCAGCCCGAGCGTTTTAGGCAAAGCCCACCGTGCAGAAAAGTTCAAGAGAA
>NC_051408.1:19180935-19181064 GCF_015228065.2 Penaeus monodon
CCTTACTATCTGCACACACTTCCGATTTCTCTTCCCCATCATTGCATGCAACCTCACACACCCATACCACTCATGCACACACACGTAGGACCTGGGGGGCAGAGTAGGGGGGGATGGGGGAGGGGTTGC
>NC_051408.1:19181390-19181510 GCF_015228065.2 Penaeus monodon
GCCGATGCTTCCCTCGCCGACCACGACCGCAGTTCTTCCTCCTTCCCGTCTTCCTTTGCCTTCTTAGTCTTCTCGCTAACCAGAAAGAAAACATTAGAAGACGAACAGTGAAATCCGTTT
>NC_051408.1:19181601-19181786 GCF_015228065.2 Penaeus monodon
ACATTCAATTTGATTGAATATTGTCTTTCGCATCTCCTTCCTGTCGTTGACACATTGAATGTTCGTGTTATTTTCCTGTGGGGTCTATGAATCTGCTGTGAACTAATGTACGAACCAGTCACTGTAAGCATATTCACGCATGCACTTTGTATATAAAATAAATAATATATTTTTTTTTTCATCCA
>NC_051408.1:19182184-19182455 GCF_015228065.2 Penaeus monodon
ATTTCTCGCCAATGCCATATGATCAAAATTTATTTACATTCATTTTTCTATATTTTCCCGCCCTTCAGACAACACCTAATTGACAAATAAATGTTTCGTAACGTCAAATATAATGAGTGCTATGTTTGTTTTCGTTGTCCATTGCCTGGTAGGTGACGTGGCATTATCATTTATCGATTATTTCAGTTGTTGCCGATATGGCATTCGCACCCGTTTCAGCGTCGCCCAGGGCTGCGTGACTCGACTTAATTTGCTTCTGTGTGAGGAAAAA
>NC_051408.1:19183032-19183536 GCF_015228065.2 Penaeus monodon
AATTTACGAACACTGATCAATTCGACAGACCCCTGAAATAAAAGCATTTTGTTGGTACACCTGCTATTAGATTACCCTTAATTAATGACCACTGCATTGCATCCCGCCACTATTTACCGAGCAAACGGTACGGGAATCATTTCATAATGTTATTAATCTAATCTTTGGCCGTTCAGGCACACGTTCAATGTTAGATGAACTCCCTAAACACTCGACATAATAGGACCAATGAACAACACCACTTGACCTTTACAGTTAGCAGTGAACAAGGCGGACTTACTTCTCTGCCGGTTGGAATTCATAGCGATCCATTAATATTTAAACAGGGATCACTTAGCAAAGAAAATGGGACTTGGAAAGATAGGTTCAATATAAGACAGACGCGCCTAAACATTTACAACGTGAGATGCTGGTGACCTTGTGAAGAAAACGGTCTTTGAAAGAAAACGAAGTGTAGACGAGGGGGAAGCTTAGCGTAAAGTAATGCGCGCTCAACCCGGGCTC
>NC_051408.1:19184050-19184888 GCF_015228065.2 Penaeus monodon
TGCATTGTTTACCCACACAACAGCACACGTACGGAGTGCTCTTCTATACCTATACCTGTTTTCTCCGCTTAGAAGATACGTAGCATCATGAAACCTTTACAACAATAGCATAAGGTCTGCAAGATTATCGTAGTGAGTGAAAGTGAGAAATGTGTAAATGATACTTAGTGTATTTTGAAACTAAAAAAGTCCGGGCCACACCCCCTACGGCCATTTTTCGCATTACTACGTCATCACTACGTCACAATTTCGTCACACTAGTTGACGTCATATTTGGACAAGGTTTTCCAGCATTTAAATTAACAGAAGGCGTTTGTTCCATCTGGGGCATTTTTAAGAAAAGTGGAGTAGAGGGCAATGTCAGTCGTTTTTGCAGGAATAGAGGTTTTAACAATGTAAACGATGCATATAATTGCAGAAGAAATGACTGCGTACCCACCACTCATGCCCTGGCAGGTGACGGCACTACGGACGACCCCGCCGCTCCTGCCATTGTCACGCAGGATAACTTGGGAATGCAATATCTTACAACTATGAAGACCATGAAAGTAAGTAACGCTGTGAGTGAACTCGATGCCCGTGACATGAATGCGCTACGAGGAAACCCGACCCTATTATCCAGGGAAACTGCTCATCGAACTCAACAGCAAGAACAACAAAATTGCTTGCCTGGAAAGGACGGCAAAGGAAAACCTAGGCAAGTCTGTGGCATTTCGCAATGTTAAACTGAGCCAGGCGCTGAGTAGAGAGCAAATCACGGAGCGTCATAATACCAAGGAGCTCATGAAAGCGACAAATCTCTCTGGATATCGGATGAACGGAATGGGACGCATGGAGT